>NW_021144778.1:871172-1178923 GCF_900634625.1 Parambassis ranga
AAGGCATTTCTAAAATTAGAAGCAGAAGCTTATAGCCACTGCATCGGTGCTACCATCGTATGCTTTATCCTCTGGTGTCTCTGTGTGGTTCAGTCCGTCAGTCAGTCCGTCTACAATTCAGGAATTTTTTTTCTGCTAGTTCGCATGTTTATTTACTGTGGCTACAGTAATAACAGGTATCTTATTAGACATTTAGACAAGTCATCTACAGTACCAAAAAATAATAATAGGGAATTTATCATGCTTATAAAATTAGGTCAAGTGATTTTCTGCAATATGAAATAGAAATATGATCATTTGATGTCATGAAGCTAATATCTAATAAAATGTATATGTATTGACATAAGCATCTAACTTGAAATACTTATCACATAGTGGTATATAGATGTGGTTATTTCATTACAGTATAGCATACTTATTTAAATGTAGGCAAAAAAAAAAGTATCGTTCTGATAAGATTTTAAAAATAGAAGAGATTCCCTTCCTGCTGCAATGTGATTATCACACTGTCAGGGACTGGATTCGTTCACTCCTTGTCATCATCTGGTTTGGATGCATCTATATATCTCCCCTGTCTCTGCCATCCCCTCTTCCCTCCTTGCTCCCTCTCTCTCTTCTCTCTCTCATTGCACCAGTGAAGCAGATGCCTTTGATGCCATGCTACAAATCACACATTTAGCTTTTCATCAATATTTCATCTATCCATCCTTGGCTCTGCTCTTTTCTAGCTCTCTAAATCAGCACTGGCTGTGGAGGGAATGATGAGGATTTTGGAAGTCATTTTCCTCACACTGGAAAGGAAAACCTTAGGAGGCTGAGGGTCCAACTTTGTTGAAACCTGTAGTCCCAAAAAAGAAATTCAAATGAGAAACTCTTGAACCAACAACTAGTCCACCATCTAGCATAGTGCCTGCTTACTTCAGTAACTGAAATATATCAAAGCACTGATTGTCCAGTGACAGACACTGGTGCAGCACATGCTCAACACAGATGCACAAGGCACTGAAATCTGTCAGTGACGTTTGATATTTTTTCATCCCATTTACTTTAAACTACCAACACTGCAAGTAAGGTTGATTGTCACTGAGAAACAACACAATGCATTACAGGTTTTAGTATAGGTAGCATAAAGATCGAGCCACAAGCATCGGAGGCAGGTGTTAACCTCACTCCAGACTTTTTTTAAGCTAGTATTTGTTAGTAAAAGATCATGGTTTTGGTTAAAAAAAACACCCTCACACAACTTGTTATGAGTGAAAATTTTCCCATCTTTAACAAATGCTTCAACCATTTTCTTAGCACCAAGTTAGACTTTTCATCCAGTTACTCATTAAAGAACACGAGGGCACACTTAAACACCAGTCACTTCATTTAAATGAAGCCAGCTAATACTGATGTTGGATGGATGGAGGATGGAAGCAACAGTATGGTAGGTTTGTTTTATACTGAAGAGATATTCCAACAGCGTGGCAAGAACACACAGGGTAACTTAAACCAATCTGATCAATGAATCCAAGTAGCAGTACAATATCTGCCATATGCTGATTAAACCATGCCACTATCTATTTTATAGTCACCTGTCCTTACTCCCTTGATATGTAAGTTGGTCATTTCAAACACATACACACACGCCATCGGACAGATTCCTAAAACCCCAAAACCGTACTCATCCTTACCTAAAACTATCTCTAACATTTGCACTACTGTCTCCTATTTTTAACTGTTGGCTTAATGTGATGCTACCGAAATTTTGATGACTTACCCGACTTAAAATAACAGCAGAAAACAACAGGCAGAGAGAACAGAGGAGGCTGAAAGTGACCAGACTGTATTTCATAGACTTTCCATGAGAATTGTTGACAACCACAAAGCTGCAGATTGAGTTAATTTACCTAATTGACTGCATGCGAGTCAATAATGTAAAGCAAAACCAACACTTGCAAATCATTTTCTGCTCTAATTTATCCTTCCATGAGAGGGTCAGCGAGCACGCATGCCATTAAATCCCTTTAAATTGGACTGGTAAAAAATTAATGATCCCAGTGAATGTATGGCTGTAAGAGAGTGCTGAAGGGAACAACAAAGAACAGTAAGATGTAAATACAAATAAGGCTTAAGGACATATTGGTCTGACTTATTGTAGTAACTGAACTTATTAAAGTGGAAAACTCCCAAGTAAAAAGTGTGTAATCCACAAGCATTACAAAAGGCAGAAGTGAAGTACTGCCGTATTCATTGTAACACCACATTTATCTACTCATCAGTAGCAGAAACAAAGCAGAAACACATCCTTTTCTGTCTCACTTGTTCTTGTTGTTAAATCAGGGCAGGTTGGGAGAGAGAGGGATGGGGATAATGAGGCAGACAGGAATGGAAATGAGATATCTTTACAAAAGATAAAGTCAAAGAGAGGGAGATATTTTCTTGTTTTGACAAAAGGCATAAAGAACCAAAAAAAACACACACACAGGGTATTGTTTTAAGTTTGGATGCTTTTTATTATCTGCACCGTCACAGTTTGGGGATTGAATGTTGATTTATTATTCTATGCTCTGTTAGTGTTTAGTCAAGCGACTGCTCACCATCTCTCCTTTGATATTTATGTTACAGCAGGAGACTGGCAGTTAGAATTGGGATATTTGGGAGGATAAAGTTGGCGTTCAGCTTTGACAACCTGCGTGACATGGTTGTGTAAGCACCTGAGACAAATGTTTTTACTCACATCGGTGACCATTTTAACTTTAAGGTCACCCTTATATGTTTTAGACACATTACTATGCAGATCAATTATATCCACCCTCTGGAATCCTGAATGGTATCCCAATAACAATACTAGTAAAACGTAGTGGCTACTGAATGTAACTCTTGTTTTATGTATACATGGATTTATGATGAAATGAGGATGAATGCCAGAGGTGATTTTGCTGTGGCTGTAAACACTGGAATTATGGTGAACCGTAGGAAATTCTCCCAAAAGGGCCGTCTTTAAGGGCAATATTTGTGGTAGAATAATTTTTTTTTTTATTTTTTTAGATACTGTATTAATCCCCAGAGGGAATTCGTTACGGCTGCTGCACAAGCAGTGTCATACAATGACTAGCATGGCGCGCCACAGGCTAGGGTGAAGTGTCTTGCCCAAGAACACACAACAGTGACTAGGGAGGAGTTGGGATTGAACCACCAACCTTCCGGTTATTGGACAACCCTGCTATCCCTGCTATCCCACTGCGCCAAAAGTACCTACTGCTTTCCGACTATTGTTTCACCATCTACCGGCACACTTGCACATACAGATTGTCTTATATTACAATAGATTTACTAAAACCACTGACTAGAAACACTCAAATCCTGGTCATGCCATTGGGATGAGGAGCACAGAGCTAGCAGTTAGCTGAATGTCCATCCAATGTGAAAAATATAAAGGTGTGTCCAGCTTCATGAAAAATGGAGGAGGCTGGAAATTATGTCATACTGAGATGTGTTAATATTTGTTCTGTTCCAATTCTCTCAATTCTCTTTCATTTCCATGTCAGACTGTTTTTGATATAATATAATATAATAAAAAGGTAAAACAATACACTATAAGAAGCACAGATAAAAGAGAGACTGAAACGTAAAAAAAAAACCAATGTGTTAATTATTTACTGTCCTGTTAATCATTTTTTGAAGTCATTAGTTAGAGATTTGTTTAATGCCACATTAATGCACAAAGTCACAACAGTCCCTCCCTTCTGAATAGACAATATGTAACAGCCAGCGCCATTGATGCATTCACATGGAAAAATGTGGGAAACATGGCTAAAATGGTAAAGAGCTGCAGTGTAATCGACTGCACAAACAGACTGAGAGCGAAATCAGGCAGAAGTTTTTACAGACTGCTGAAGGGTAAAGGGAAGACTATAGAGAGGGATGTGTGAGGCGGCACGAGGGTTTGTGGTCCAAGTTAAAACACATTCATGTTGCCCCTACATTTGCAGTGATGTGTGTGTGTAAAAAAATACTGCATTTACATTGATAATAATGCTTACACCACAGGAAAAACATGTGTTATGATTCAATTGACACAAACCACAAGATATAATCAACACAGCAGGTACAATCAAGGCCTCTGTCAGACCACCGGCTAACCAATCAACCACCAACAGATGCATTCCTAAAAACCAACAATCCCATAAAATGTGTCTTTGTGCAAGCAAAGATGCAAACTATAGTCATCAAATGTTTCTATGTAAACAACAGGACAAAGAGGAGTCTAAAAAGCACTTTTACCAACTGGCACCACTTTGTGTTGATTTTTAATGACATGACATTAGAAACCCTTAGAACCCTTAGAGACCCTTAGAAATAAAATGTCCAACATTTTGTTTCTCTTGTGTTACCAACTATATCAAATGCACTGATTTTAAATGTCAGGGGGGAAAATAAATCTTTAAAAGACTAAAAACCACGAATATACTCCAAATATTATATGTGGAGATTTTGATATGCACATTAAACCCAGTCCATTTGCATAAAGGCACCATAGCTTCAACTTTTGCATTGACACTGATGGACAACCTTCCAAAGACACCTTTACCTCATGAGGTGTTCAAGCTAGGCTTTGTTCAGAAAACTGTCCCACACCCAATTAGCTGTTGGTTAAGTGTGAAGCACCTGTGAAATGAATCTAAGTGTTCGTGGTTCTGCTTATTATTCAGTCAGTAATTTTAGTGTGCAGCCATAATTCCTCTGTGTAATTATAGGTGCACTGGCTGAATGACAAATCTAGCTCATCTATCTTCAGACACGCACCAAAGGCTTGGCAGCCCGGCACTGTTTCCTCTACGTTCCTTCAGACGGGACCAAAGTGTGTCAGGAAATGAGATATTTCAGCTGCTGCTGCTGCTAATGTGTCTTACATGTATTTCCTTACATGCCAAGCATTTGCCCCTCAAGAGATTAATATATATCTCAGGAGGAGGCGCTTGGACCATCATGAGACACTAATCTCTGATTAGAAATCGTTCTAATGAACTTCCCTTACAGATAGGTTAGAAGCCCCCTAAAGGAGGTTTCATACACATTCCTTTATCACCACATTTAGATGCTTCAGTCAGCATATCAAATCGCTAATGCACATTCCTCATTCCTGGCCACAAAAGCTCACTTTCACTTTAGGGGGAAAACTCCTTGCATGGGCAGTGTTGGGAAGAATACTTTTAAAAAGTATTCAGTTACAGAATACAGATTACATGCCCTAAAACGTAATTTGCAATGTATTCCATTATATTACTCAGTCAGAGTAACGTATTCTGAATACTTGGATTACTCACACATTGAATTACATTTTAAGTGATTGAATGCAGCGATCAGTCCCTGTTTACTGCAAAGGACGCTATAAAATATTCGATAAAATCTGTCTAGATTGTTCCAGCTGACTGTATCACATCAATGTTATTCTATTTAGAAAAAACTGAAAAAAAGACGTTATGATGACAGAAATATATATTTTAAACAATGCAACCAAAGGTCCTTTTACACACACAGAAACAGTGTTTAAATATGTGCATCAAACATACCCATGTATAAAACTACCTGACTGCA
Organism: Parambassis ranga; assembly: GCF_900634625.1. Classification (NCBI taxonomy): domain Eukaryota; kingdom Metazoa; phylum Chordata; class Actinopteri; family Ambassidae; genus Parambassis; species Parambassis ranga. The sequence continues at coordinate 876,756 of NW_021144778.1, forward strand.
AGCGACACATTTGTACTTAAATGTTAATCAGCCTCTGTTTTAGACGGAGTTAGCTAGCAGCTAGTAGTAGTACCAGCATCATGAGGAGCATTAAGCACGCAGCGCTTCATCCTCATCCTCAGACTCTGACCCATCAGTCCGGCTGCTCTGTCCTCCCCATCCCCCGCAGCTGCAGCTTTCTGTCCAGTTTGCCGACATGAACCAAAAACTTTAGCTTTGCTCAAAGATGTTGTATTGATGGTAGGAGCTCTCACTCCAATGACTATTCACTGTCATACACATGTATATGACCACACAATGAGACAAGCGATCAGGAGAGTCAAACATCTGCCATAAATAAGATCTTTGTTGTAAGAAGACAATTTTTTGTAACTTTATTCTGATTACCACCTCAATAAAGTGTAACTGTAACGGAATACAGTTACTCATATTTTGTATTCTAAATACTTAACGTCAGTACATGTAATCCGTTACTCCCCAACACTGTGGGAAGAAAATGTTGCAGTGCTCCTTCTGAAGCTCAATCCTCCTTGTGCAATTCAGTCAATAGCATCACCAGTGTGGTCTGGCTAATTGATCTCTTCCTTCCTTTAAAACTGCCCAGAGGCTTAACGAGCACACTTAAAGCAACAAACCGAAATCAATCAAGTAGAACTTCCAATAGGTAATATGATTCAAGACGCCAGGAAAACAAATTTACTGGATTAATCCCACTGGTTCATTACAAGACGAGTATGTTTATTCATAATCTCAATTCAGTCACTAACCGTGGTTAATAATATTTAAATAATAATGATACAAAAATCTTCAGAGCTCTCTGCAGCCCTTATCAACAGATGAAGATTACACAGTTTAAGATTTTCATTTTAAATTAATGGAAATAAATAAAAATGAAATCTGTTATGTGATAGGATCAACAAACAACACATAATTTGTTTGCCAGTGTGCGTAAATAAATACATAAATAAATAAAAGTAAATTAAAATAAAATAAAATAATTATTGGCTGTACCCAAGGTAAAACAAAGAAGAGCATTACTCCACTAGAATCAATTACTATGTAAACAAAACCAATATTGCATTTCAGTACAGAACACCATGCTGCAAATACAGAGTGTCAACTCAATAAGTCATGGCCCCTCACCTCATCTGGCCTAGGCCTCTCTATCTTTTCTTCTCCTTCTTCCTCCTCCTATCAGCCGGTTAGATACTACCAAACCGTAGCATAGCAAATCAGAGGAGCGAGAGAATCTCTTCATTCTATGCACATCTCATTGTGATGCTGCAGATGTTACATGAACACAGTTCATTAAATTACCACTAAATGCATATCTGCTCCTTTTGTTAATTGATTGAAACACCTCCTCACCTGCTCAGAAGAGATAAAGGAGAGATGTATATATAGGAAGACACGCTGCTCTAAGATACCCAAAAGCCGTATAAAAGTGGTCCTCAGTCCACCCACTGTCATTAACAAACACCTGACGCACTTCTTTTTTGCGCTCTGCATGAAAATGCAGCAGATTAATGTGGCAAATTATGTCCTCGGGCTGCTGAAGAGCCTTGAGCAAATACTGATTGTCAGATCAGATTGATCATTTGGTTGGCAGGCCACTTCAAGCTCTGATTTTAAAAATGCAAACCATAATGAGATGACGCTCTATTCTCCTGCGTAGCACAAGAGAAAACAGATTGAAGATGAAATTATTGATTCAAAGTCACTTCATTCCCCTGCTTGCTCTGCTTTGTTCTAAAACCTGTTATGTTAATTGTTCTGATTTTATTTAGTTCAGCTACAACAAGCTTGGTACAAGCTCAGTGATGGAAAATTTTCCTTCATGTAAGAAGCTTCCAACTTAGTCTAAACAGTATAAATATAAAATGTACTAATGTCTTGCTTCATTAGTCTCGAATCTCTAATCGATTAAAACTAGTACGTTAAATATCATCCTGTAGTGAAGTATCAACAAAAGAGCATTAAAAAACTACAACAAATCCCCTAACTCCCCTCTATAGTGCCCAGATCTATCAGACATACTGTGACATACAAATGATCGTAAGTGAAAATATAAATAGCACGAGTGACACAAAACGGTAAAATAACTATGACACTGATCTCTCCCACCGGTTTCACATACAGGCAGTTTGGCGTTTGTCTTGCCTCTTTACCAATATGTATTCTGAACGCTCCCTGGATGTACAAACTCAGGTGAGACAGAAAAAAGATATTTGGCACAGCAAGGTGTGTGAGAAAAGTGACGGAGAGCACTGATCAAAAAAGCAGGGCGGAGGAGGAAGAGAAAAAAAAATGAGGCGATGAAGGTGAGGGAGTGAAAAACGACAAGGTGAGGACATGGTAGAGCGAAGCGAGGAGGATTATAGGGGAAAGTACTGAGAGACAAAGTGGCGTTACAGCACACAATAGCAGTGCTTCACTTAATAGAAAGCTCTGCTGGCTGTGTCTGTCTCTTTGTTTGTTTTTTAGTTGACAGGAAAAGGGTGACTTTTGAGAAATGGGCAGGCTTCGAAATGAAAAGATCTCGTCCACATCCTGAAAAACAGGTAGGCAAAATACCCAGAAAAACCCAATTAGTAAATAAAGATGAACTGCAAACGACTACAGTCGATGAACGACTTTCTTTCTTATTTACTTTCTTTTTTACAATTACCTAGCGAAAAGCATACAGTGGTAATTTGCAAACTATTTAAAAAAATGTATTAGGTACGTTGTCGAGTAGAGAAAGCGGGTTGATTCAGGTTGGTCCAGGTTACAGGGTACATAATACTACATTATTAAGTGAAGCCATTGCTGATTGCTCATCAAGTTGACAGTCATGCTGAAAAAGAGGATGAAGACTACTTTCTTCAGAGTGCACCAGCACTCCATGGAGGTGAACAGTTGGGAAACACAATACTGAACTGAAATGCAAAGAATGTAAACTGGTGACAAAAACTCAAGAAGCGGATATAATTAAAAATGACTTTACATTTGAAGAGTGGTTATTAGGATATAATCAATATAATAAAATAATCAATAATATTTAGTCACTGATCTTTACTATTTTCCCCCAATTTTACAAAGCAATTGGAAGGACTGTATTAATAACATGATATTCCATGTTTCAATGTGTATTTACACATGTGCAATAGGTCTCATATAACATTTCTTTGCTGTGCATCATCAAAAATGCATCACCGTGATCTCTCCCAAGAGAATCTAGTACAGTTCATGTACCTTCTATTCCAGGTCCACTGGATTGGCTAAGAATGGTGATGAGCTGCTAATCTCACTTTGTAGAATACCACCATGGTACATCCCTTTATAATAAGTGTTTATCTTAACAAAGCCATCATCATACTAGAAGGCACCGTAATTTTTATTGTGTTAATTTAATAATTCACTGCAGTAAATTCAAGATAGTAGTTAGTAGTTCATCAATAGATTAGTTATTGGCATCTTGCAGTGTTTTTACTTAAAGTACTAATGGAAATTAAAACAACATATGTGTTAGCGAGCTACTGTGATTTTATTATTCTACACAACCTGCAGTGAGTTTAACAAATCATTTGATTACAGATACATGGCAGTCTCAATTTTGGACATTTGTCTTAATAGTGGTAAATCGCTAGTTGGACGTGTAGTATAGAGTGTATCGGGGGTTTTTATGCTCTTCCTGTCTCTGTAATGTCTGGGTTCAGCAATTTATAAAGAGTTACTTCAGGGTTCTTTATTCTGTTGGGAATGCACATCAGCATTTTTCATTTTTATGCTAGCAGATCCAAATGACAGGCACCTTCATGTGCTTTGAAGTCAATGAAGAATGATGAATTGTTTTCCTATAAAAAGTGCAAAAAAGAAAAAAATCACACTACTAGGCAGATAGGTGGGTCTGAGCATCTTTGGCGGAATGGCCACAGTTCTTCTGTGTGTTTAGTCTGATCAGTCTGTCCCAGACTGAGAGCATGTTGGGATCAGGTTCATGTAGGTGTCATTCCATCTGTTGCAGTTCTTTGTGCCTGTTGTCTAACCTGAATATGAATTTGACATTTGAATATGACAAAAAAGAAACCTTTGATAATTAAAATTGATTAATATTCAAGAAAATCTCCCTTCTGAAATAGGTGTGAATCTGTTCTGAGTTACAGCCTTGTGTGACTTATTTTTCGTCAGTCACGATTAACAACTACTTCTCTTCATCTCCTCACTTCTGTAGTTTGAAATATATTTTCTCACCCACCATGTGTGCTCCCTCCCTCGCTTTCTCCATTCATTCCTCTGTCTATTTTTTGATGACCTGAGAGGCAGTGGCCAATGAAAGACAAAAGGTAAAATGGATATGGATTTTTCTCACTCAGCCAACCATCCCTTAGATGATTAAGTAGTTCATCAGGCAGAAATATAGAATTCTTCCCAGCGTGCTCATCGACCTGTCCTATAGATACATTAAAACGTCAGCAGGAAATCGTTGCAGAATGCACCGCACTACAGATGGACTGCGAGCCTCTTCTACTCCATTGATCTCTGTTGCGTCTTTGTGTGCCGAGTATCGCAACCCCGAGAGTCGAGAGCCTTGCTTAACACACAGGAACTGTCACAGCCGAAATACACATGACTGATGGTTTCAACACGCTGTTAAGAGGGACAGTTTCACTGCAGTGTGAAGTGGCTATTAAAGCAAATTAAAAATAAGATAACTCTTCTTGATCACCAGAAGTAGCTGAATACACAAAACATGTATTAACAGTAAATAACTAAAATGCATTAATGTAACTAAAAATATATATAATAGTAAATAAAATGGATTTTTGTCAAATGTTGTTTACAATGGAAATTTCCCATCATGTAGTTTACTGTACAATACTGCAAGCTTGCACTAGTAGCCTGAAAGCAACACATAGGGTTAACTGATCTATACAATTGTCTCATTTGTCTACAAACTAAATCTCATTCTGTCACATGAATGTGCCTGCACAGTAGCTTTGGTGCGGGTCTCAGCGGTTGCAGTGGTTCCAGGTAGAAACATCTGCATCCCACTTTGTTCTGTGCCCGGAATGATAAATAATCTCAGTCCAGCTTTGGGACCTCTGAATGATTCAGAAGGCCCAGAGACGAAACCCCCATCCACCCACAGATGCTAACAGTTCCAACGCTCCTCCTGCTTCTAGCCTACATAACCACTGCACTATCATCACTCTAGATACCAGCCTAATGGATTTCACTGTCCTTAGCTTTCACACCCTACTCTGTATATAAGGCACATGTGACCAAATTCACACGGTGGAAATAACTCATTCTGCCAGAAGTGATGTGGTACAACTGGGACTTTTGTGCAATTTAAACTAAATTTTAAGTGTAACTTAAACACACCCGGTCTCTTTTGTTGTTCCAGGTCTTTCCTTGTTCTCATTTGAGGACAGAGACACAAAACTCGGCCAACCAAAGCCTCCGGTAAGACTACCTCATTAGCTACAATGCTAACTGAGAGCATTTACTTAACAGTCTGCCCGCCAACTTCACAAGAAACAACAGTAACAAAGCGACGCAGCACTGAGCTGCTAACAAATGGGAGGCCAGTTACCTCCACATATAAAATCTTTACCATCTACGGATATTGCAGTTTCTTGTATGTAATTATTAATCAGTATTTTACTTGAAGAGGCTGAATCATTTACCCCAGCAGTGAGTATCCATTCAAACTGAACAAATTATTCATTCTACCTGTAAGTCTTCTACACACAGTCCAATAGTGTGCTGCCATCTGGGCATCTGCCACCCCAAAAATAAATAAAAAAAGGTCTTTCCAAACACAAGCAACATTTGACAAACAAGCACATTGAGGTATGTACAAAGGCTCAGAGCATGAGGAAGTGAATGAAGATGTTTATAGGAAATAACACACTGTGTGACTGTCTCATCAACACATTTAATAAAAATCTATGACTGCAAATGTAAGAAAAAATGTCACCAAAAAACTAATTGCTAAGGGACCCCTGGCCCAGACATGTGTTGCATTTAACACTTATTGTATTACTATCTCTCCCTGCCTGTATTAATTAGAAGAGGTTAGGTATTGAGTGATGGCAAAAATAATACCTTTAAAAACATATTTTAGTTGTCCCTTGCAGACAACCTCAGTCTGTCAAGTATGTGTCAATATCCTGTTCCAATAGCAATGAATGAGGCTTGTAATTATTGTCAAACATTCCTCTGTGCTTTTCTGTAATGACCTATTATTGTGAAGCCTAATCATTTTTTTGTTCCCCCTGTTGGTTGGATGTGAGTGGGTTTAACGTATTGCCATCTACTTTGACAATACTCTTAATTATTCAACAGCTGTGGTGATTAGGTTTTTCATATCAGTGTGTGAGAACCAACGTGACCATAGAGAAAGAAACGGAGAAGCTTTCATTTGAGACCTCTGAATGTGTTTGCTGAGATGGTGTACATACTGGGTCCCTGACAGATCTGAACAGCTCATTACTCTCTCTCACTCCAACACACACACACACACACACACACTGTCCTACAGGTAATTTTGCTGTTGCCATGGAAGCAATCTCTGAGCCCACGCTCTGGCTATCACCAGATCATATGCTCTACATGAACACTGTACAGTATGGATAACCAGCATTACTAGCCTCTGTTTCTCTCCTTTTAGAAACACATTTCTCAGTTACAACACTGACTCTATTATGAGGCTGCTACAAAGTTCACTTGTGTACACAATCCTTGTTCGTTTCCTCTCAGTGTGATCATCACATGGAATTAAAGAAGAGTTGGCACAAGCGAGACTGTTAGTCTGTTGAGAGTAACATTATTTTAAAAGCCTTAAAGCTACTTAAGGGAAAATTAAAGAGGACATGTATGTTAGGGAGTTAAGCTGGAGGTATAATGAGGTGACAGTAGTAGCATTAGCTAATCTCATGAGAAAATTGCTTCGCAATGTGCCAAACAAAAACAATAGCATGTTTCAAAGCAAATTTGTAAATACGAATTTAGACTGCAGTTCAATTGTTTAAGCAAGTAGTGACAACTAAGTCAGTGGTTATTTAGACAACTAAGTCAGTGGTTATTTAGTCCAGCTTTCAAGGGGACTTGAAAGCTGGATTCAGGGTGAAGGGGTACTGTGCTTCCTATCCCCACACTATCCTACCTCATAACGTGAACTTTTGTGCCTGTATTGGTTCAATCATGATATCAGGCAATATGATCATATGTTTTGTTAGCACAAACATAAGCATGGGTCATATATGTGGGGTTGAAATATCAACCAAATGTGGTGGGAGCTTCAGTTGTGACACCGCAGAAGCAGAGGAGCAACCTCTGGAGCATAGAAAAAATGTACAGATGACACTATAGAAGGACACTAACGCCATATTTTGTACTGACAACTCATTTGTTTTCACTTTACATTTTTATATAAGTGTGTTTGACATTGAATAAGCTAAAATGACATTATTATTATTATACAATAACTCAGCCTGGCAGCCATTTTGGTGCCCACATTTAAGACACTGCATTGGTAAAACCTGCTTGTCCATCCCTTTATACTCTCTCTGCTGTGCAACAGTTTAGCTTGGTCTCTCTTTTAGCTCAACAGGCCTACAGAGGATTGCTCTGGTGAATAAGTGTTGCCTAACACTCCTTGACCTCTCCTCAGACAGAAAGGCTGGATCTCGGGCAACCTAATTTAAGGCTTCCTCCCTGTGGAACTGAAGGGCAATGTCAAATTTAGTGAATGTCTGCACTCTCTCCCATCTCATCTCCATTCTGTCTACAGTGGCATAATAATCAGCTAAATGAACAAAGGCAGAAACGGCAGATTGGCTGATGGTAATAGCCTTATTATGTCAACCTTTAACAGTGTTGCCTTTATTCACTCACTTTGTTAGACTGACAATTTTATCAGTGTAATTATAGGCAGGATGCCCTCTCATCTTTCAACTGTGTCCTAATGTTCTCCAAGTGCCAAATCCATTGTCAGGTAATGTGTATATTTAGTCATGAACTCTCTGGGTCTGGTGGCACACTTATTGTAAGTTTCAGAGGAATACAGCCTATAAAGCTGTTTATTCATGTGTTATATGTATAGTGATCACTGCTAGATGTGTTATCTCTGTTCTCAGCCTTAATGTAAGTCCAGAGTAGAATGTGTATTCCTACAGCCTCACTCTGTGAGGCCTACAATGCAACAGTAACATGCTTACAAATAAGACTTTAGTGTAGACTGCCTAGCTACACCAACATGCACCTACTATTGCATCACTATTAGGACCACTAGATGTTTTAGCTATCTGATTCTAAGCAGGCTGTACAGTAGCTCAAGAGGCGCGTTGAGAGGTGAGAAGCTTGCAGGCTGAGTGAGAGTGTGTGCCTGAGCTTGAGATAAAGTCAAACTACCAACAAGGTGAGAAATAAGAATAATTTTTTTTCCTCCCACACTTATAGTTATACACTGTTTTGAGTGTACATCACATTTTCAATTAAAATCAAACGCAAATCTTCTGAAAGATGAGCAAATACAGTTTGACATATCTACAACTCACAACTTGGGATTTGCAAGTTCCCGACATAAATCTCACATGCACCGGCTCTCTGCCTGCGGTGACCCCGTATATCGCCAATGCTAAGAGGATGCTAAAAGATTCACCATATCACTACAGTACACACACTGATGATAATATTTTAGAGGTAAGGTTTAAACCAGTAAACAAATCTGTCCACGATGCCCACAGCTGTCTGAAAGTAGAGCCTAATGCTGGCCTTATTGAGGCTAATACATCAGAGCACGCTCAGAGAGATCGTTCAGCTAAACAGAAGCGACAGAAAGGACTAAGAGAAAACTCTGAACTTCCTAAATCAGATTCCTCAGATTCCTAAATCTTCACTGTAGCCCTCTCTCTCGAAACATATCTCTCTTCTCTGTCTATTTTTAGCATCTTATCTTACTCTCATCTCAGACTTGCACGCTTCTCATACCTCTCCCATCACACCTTAAGCCTTCCAAGCCGCCCGGATTTATAGCACAACTCTCTTTTCTCCAGCTCCTAATCTAAACCTTTAATAAAGCACTAAGCACTGTATTATGCTTCATCCGCGCTATTAAGAATTCTCTCTAAGCGTCTTGTGATATCCAGCTTCTCATTTTTATCAGAAATGTTCACTATGGCAAGGCAGAGTGACAACGTACGGGGTTGAAGATACAAAATTGTTTTATGACTGTCACATCTCCCCACTGAAGTCTAGGGGCTGGGGGGGGGATGTGGACAATCAACCTGTTTGCGTTAGGTATGAAAGGAAGCCAGTGGTTTGCGGTACGGTTCTTTACTTGGGTTAAACAAGAAAATTACAAAACAAGAGCGGGGGACAAAAGGTCCAGCCACGCCACAGAACAAAAAAACAAAAAAAAAAGACAATTTCAATGCGGGTTTGACACACGGAGGTCAACTGGTCATTTTAAAACAAACACAAATCTACTCGTTATGAGCGGAGGCACGGCAAGGCAGTGCTAACAAGGAGAACTCAGAAAAAACCCCCCTTCTAGTCAAGCGGACTAACAAATGCTGGCAAACACTCACAGGCCAGTAGGGGTTGTTTTAAAAGGGCAGGAACACAGTAACATAAATCTACTCGTTCGTACGAGCGAGGACAATCCATTCAAAAAGAAACACAGCACAAGTCACTTACTCACTGAGAGCGGCAGCACAAAGTTACACAAACAATCTCAATGTTAAAGCACACGTCGTAACGACCATAGTCAGCGCAACAGACACCTCTGTTGCGCTGGGGAGAAAGACACACACGCGCGGCAACCCTCTCTTTAGCAGTCTCCGCCGAGATGTAGTGCTTCGAGGCTTTGTAGCGGCCGCCCAGATTGCAGAACGAACATTGGTGGAGGAGTCTCGTAGCCAGCCAATCGTGAAGAAGAAGAAGAAGATCCAGTTTGCATGGGCCCCGCCTACATTCACTCCCATTCATTGACTCGGGGCCCCACCTCCAACTCTCTCTCACACACACACACACACACACACACGTCACTCTCATCCAAACGGACCAGGGGTCCGTAACACCCCCCCCCTTAAGAGTGACGTTGACAGGAAAAGACAGTAGCAGGTTACATTCGTGACAAAGCATCAGCGATTACATTCTCAGAGCCCTTTTTGTGTAATATGTGCAGGTTGTAGTCCTGCACAAGAGCCGCCCACCTCATAAGCCTCTGGTTATGATTAGACATACGGTTGAGGAAAACAAGGGGGTTGTGGTCAGTATACACCGTTACCGGCCCGGAGCTTGAGCCAACATATACGTCAAAGTGTTGCAAAGCCAGTAGGAGGGCTAACGCTTCCTTTTCAATGGTAGAATAGTTGCGCTGGTGCTTACAGAATTTTCGGGAGAAATAACTCACCACTCGGTCAATTCCATCCCCGTCCTCCTGAAGAAGTACTGCCCCAGCGGCTGTATCACTAGCATCCACCTCCAGTTTAAAGGGACGCGTGAGATCAGGTGCTACTAATACAGGAGCATGGCAAAGCAATGCCTTTGCATTTTCAAAAGCAGTTTTGCAAGCCGGGCTCCACACATAGTCATTCTTGGGGCTGAGCAACGAGGTTAACGGGTGTACTACAGCCGAAAAGTTTTTACAAAAGGTCCGGTAGTACCCCACCATTCCCAAGAATCGACGTAGAGCCTTTCTAGTCGCGGGAGGGGGAAAGTTTAGGATTGCCTCGATTTTTGCGTTAATTGGTTTAACCTGACCACGGCCAACTTCCCTACCTAAATAGGTAATCATAGCTTTCCCAAATTCACACTTTGCAAGGTTCAGGGTTAATTGTGCATCAGCTAACCGAGTGAACACTTGTTCTAAGGTTTGTATATGGCCTTCCCAATTCGATGAATAGAGAACGAGGTCATCTAAATACGCGGTACAGTTTCGGAGACCAAACAGGACGTTATTTATTAAGCGCTGGAACGTGGCCGGAGCGTTGCACATGCCGAAAGCCATCACCGTATACTGTAGGAAGTGATCGGGGGTAACAAACGCTGAGATTTCGGCGGCGCGCTCGGTCAGTGGGACTTGCCAATACCCTTTTAATAGGTCCAGTTTGGTCACAAACTCAGCATTGCCGATGGCATCAACACAGTCGTCTATGCGCGGTAGCGGGTAAGAATCAGGCACGGTAAGCGCGTTTACTTTTCTGTAGTCCGTTATGAATCGCGGGGTTCCATCGGGCTTGGTGGCAAGGAGACACGGGGAACTCCAAGGGCTAGAACTATGTACTGCTAACCCATTCTTAAGTAAGTACTCCGTTTCAGACCTCATCAACTCCCGTTTGGCTGGGTTAACACGGTAAGGGTGTTGCTTGATGGGCACAGCATCACCTACATTTATGTCATGTTTAGCTACGGTGGTGCGCGACGGGACATCACTAAACAGTGTCGGGAATTTGTGGATGAGACTAACTATGTCGTCACGCTGTTTTTCAGTTAAATGTAAGAGATGGTCCTGTAGATTATCTATCATAGCGGAGTTTGTAAGCCGAGCACTGGTCGGCATCGAACGCACAGTGGGACACCCCTCAACACACTCCTCCCTCCCCACCGGGGTAACACTACACACGGGAGATGTTTTGGTTGCGCCCACTTCACTGTCACTGCACTCACGGGGAGTGTACTTCTTTAGCATATTTATGTGACAGACTCGGGACCCTTTTCGACGATCAGGGGTTGCAATCACATAGTTTGTGTCCGAGGTGCGTGCGAGCACCTCGTAGGGTCCAGTAAATTTAGCAGATAATGCAGCTCCCGGCGTGGGCAATAAAACTATCACCTGGTCTCCTACTGCAAAATGTCGCGGTACGGCGGAGCGGTCAAACCTGCTTTTCATTTTAGACTGTGAGGTGAGAAGCTTTTCCTGAGCTAAGGCACGCGCTTTAGCCAGGTGGGTTCGAAGCTTCCCAATATACTCCGTAGCACTGACGTGTGAGCGAGGTGCCGACAGAAATTCTTCTTTTAGGGCTTTCAGCGGGCTGCGCAGGTTATGTCCAAACACTAATTCAGCTGGACTAAAACCTAAAGACTCCTGCACAGCCTCACGTGCCGCGAAGACGGCGTATGAAATACCCTCGTCCCAATCTTTCTGGGTTTCGTAACAGAACTTCTTCAGCATGGACTTTAAAGTCTGGTGCCACCGCTCTAAAGCCCCTTGCGATTCAGGATGATACGGGCTACTCGACACATGTTGAATTTTTAGTGCATGAAGTACCTGTTTAAACAACCTGGACATGAAGTTCGCACCCTGGTCAGTTTGGACCACTTTGGGTAAGCCGAAAGTAGTGAAAAACTTTGTCAAGGCTTTGGTAATCGATTTCGCTGTTATTTTTCGCAGTGGAATAGCCTCTGGGAATCGAGTTACTGCGCACATCACAGTGAGTAAATATTGATTTCCACCCTTTGTGCGCGGCAGTGGACCCACACAATCAATGATCACTTTCTCAAAGGGTTCCCCTACAGCAGGAATAGGACGGAGTGGAGCAGGAGGGAGTGGCTGGTTCGGTTTCCCCACAATTTGGCATGCATGACAATTCGTGCAATGGCGGACAACGTCCTTTTTCAAGCCGGGCCAGAAAAAATTATTTAGGATCAAACGATAGGTTTTTGTAATGCCTAAATGTCCGGACCACGGGCCTTCGTGTGCTAACGCTAGAATTTGTGCTCGATATTTTGTCGGCACTACAATTTGGTGGATTACATTCCAATTACTATCTGGGGAGGCGCACCACTTGCGCATCAGAATGCCACGCTCTAAATAGAAAACTGGCATATCACACTCGACATCAGTAGTACTCACTACTTTAGCATAGCACCCACGCAGTGTTGGATCAGCTTTCTGGGCCGCACACAGTGTAGTACAGTCAACAGGGGGGGGAGACCCAGGAGGAGAGGACGAAACCCTGGGCGCCGGCGCAGCAGGAACTGCAGGGTTCTGCTCCTCCGGACTCTCCCTCACAGGTTCTGCATCATCTGAAAATACTGAAGAAAACAGCGTATCACCCAAAGCTAGCTCCTCCTTATTTTCACGAGCCTTACGAGCTTGTGCTCGGGTGATAGCACAGGTGGGAAATGTAGTTTGTTCCACCCCATCATTCCCCGTTTTAAATGATTTAGGATGGTTTAGAATTTCCAGTGCAGGGGTTACTTTCCCGCCCGCTATGTCATTGCATAACAGCATTTGTATTCCCCTTACTGGTAACGCAGGACAAACTGCAACAGGAAATACCCCAGATATCAAATCAGATGTCAGTTGAATATAGTGGATAGGACGCGGAACATACCCCATCTCGACACCTTGAATGACGGTGCTATAGCCAGCTGCTGTCTGCTCCGAGAAGGACAAACAGTTTGCGAGGATTAAGGACTGTGATCCCCCGGTATCGCGTAGGATGCGTATCGGTTGCGGTTTCGTTTCGGCCCCCACAAGTGACACTAAGCCGTCTAATAGAAACGGTTCAAAACAGGAGTCAACATTTTCGGGTGATGTTTTGTCTTCAACTATTCTGTTGCTTATTAGACTTACAGGCTTGGGCTGGGTCAGAGCGGCGTTCTCTTTGCGTTTGACAGCCAAACAATTGGCGATAACATGTCCAGTTTTATGGCAATAATAACATTCACGCTCCTCTTTAGAGGGACCGGATTTGACTAGCCCGGTAGAACCACGGGGTCCCCCAGCAGAACGCTCTTTATTACCGATCACAGCGGGGAAAGCTTTATGTGTAAGAATATACTCATCCGCGGTAACCGCCGCCGCAGCCAGTGAGCCTATCCTTTGTTCTGTAATATGCGTCACAATCCGCTCTGGCAAACAACGCTTAAACTCTTCTAATAGCATTAATTCACGCATTGCGGCAAGATCGTTTATCTTTTCTGAACTGCACCAACGATCAAAGAGAATACTCTTGTCTCGAGCAAACTCGACATATGTTTGAGCAGACGTTTTCCTGGAGTTTCTAAACTTCTGCCTATATGCCTCAGGCACCAACTCATACGCTTTCAGAATTACAGCTTTCACAATGTCATACTTTGTGCTGTCCTCCACAGGGAGTGCTGACACGACTTCCTGAGCCTTACCATTTAACTTGCACTGCAACAATAATGTCCAAAATTCTTTGGGCCACTTCAGTGCATTAGCCATTCGTTCAAAAACGGAGAAATATGAGTCTATTTCAGCTTCCCGAAATATGGGAACTAGAGCAATATATTTAGTAATGTCGAAGGTGGTGGAGAAAGGTTCACATACCGCACCGGCTGGCACCGATTGTAATGTGCTGCTTTTGGCCTCCAACTCCAGTTGACGTAATCTGACAGCTTTGTCAGCCTCAATCTGCATTTTTCTCAATGCAAAGTGCCGTTCTTCCGCTCTCTCTTGAGCTTCCAATTGTAGTCTAGCCAGGCGTACTTTCAGCCGAGCATCCAGACGTGAACTAGCACTGCTCTCAGGAGAAGTTGGATCATAGCGGGGAATTGTAAACGGGGTTTTCAGCTCACCCGCTGCTCCACTGCACAGCGAGGCCGCGGCAGCGACTGCGTCCCCATTCCTCCGCCCAGTGCCAGCCTCGGCGCCCTGTTCACCAGGCACGCCACTCTCAGCCACAGGGTCTGCCTGTGCTGGAACGATAACTCCCAACTCCACCAGTCTGTTCTCAATAAGAGTTTGCAATTCCTTTTTTTTAATTTGGCTAGGATGAACAATCTCATAGATTGCAGCAATTTTTATTAAATCATCCTTCTTAAATTTAAGGAGCGCTTCTACAGAAGGGGCAACAAAAAAACTTTCTAGCTCTCCAGCGGCCATGTTAATCAGTAAGGCTCAGGATCCGTGGTGGCTACACTCTGTAAACGCCAAGTAATGAAATACCGCCAGCAAACACACCGGATAGTAAAATATTTTTTTTTTTTTTTTTTTTTTTTTTTTTTTTTTTTTTTTTTATAGAGATCCCGGACGAGCCCCCACTTGTCACATCTCCCCACTGAAGTCTAGGGGCTGGGGGGGGGATGTGGACAATCAACCTGTTTGCGTTAGGTATGAAAGGAAGCCAGTGGTTTGCGGTACGGTTCTTTACTTGGGTTAAACAAGAAAATTACAAAACAAGAGCGGGGGACAAAAGGTCCAGCCACGCCACAGAACAAAAAAACAAAAAAAAAAGACAATTTCAATGCGGGTTTGACACACGGAGGTCAACTGGTCATTTTAAAACAAACACAAATCTACTCGTTATGAGCGGAGGCACGGCAAGGCAGTGCTAACAAGGAGAACTCAGAAAAAACCCCCCTTCTAGTCAAGCGGACTAACAAATGCTGGCAAACACTCACAGGCCAGTAGGGGTTGTTTTAAAAGGGCAGGAACACAGTAACATAAATCTACTCGTTCGTACGAGCGAGGACAATCCATTCAAAAAGAAACACAGCACAAGTCACTTACTCACTGAGAGCGGCAGCACAAAGTTACACAAACAATCTCAATGTTAAAGCACACGTCGTAACGACCATAGTCAGCGCAACAGACACCTCTGTTGCGCTGGGGAGAAAGACACACACGCGCGGCAACCCTCTCTTTAGCAGTCTCCGCCGAGATGTAGTGCTTCGAGGCTTTGTAGCGGCCGCCCAGATTGCAGAACGAACATTGGTGGAGGAGTCTCGTAGCCAGCCAATCGTGAAGAAGAAGAAGAAGATCCAGTTTGCATGGGCCCCGCCTACATTCACTCCCATTCATTGACTCGGGGCCCCACCTCCAACTCTCTCTCACACACACACACACACACACACACGTCACTCTCATCCAAACGGACCAGGGGTCCGTAACACTAACAATGACATAACAAACCACCAGCCTCTTTACAGAATCATCCACATTATCCAGAGACAAAGGTTTGCCACTTTCAGGTCCGTTTTGCTGTTTCCATGCTCGCACTGCAGGGGGCACCAACCTATCATGAAAGGAAGAGTAGGACTGAGGAACTTGATTCACACAGATACGATGTTCTGATTGTAGCTTTAACACTTTCCCATTAGAACACGGCTCTGGCTCTTATGGGTGTCGAACAGTGTGGCACTTTTGTGTCCCCCATCTTGAATCATCTGCATCAGAGACGTGTTTTGGACAATGATGGATCTGTATTGCTTTGTAGGAACAGACTGGGCTGTCTCTAAAAGTTAATGCTCAGTGCCTGTATGTGTACACACACTAACCTACTCACTGTTTTTGACACAGATGGGATGGTTCCAGTGCCAGAACCACATCACATTACATATTACCAACAGAAACTCCAATCACACTTCCAGGACAGGTTTCTGTGTGCACAAGAAGGCTCGGCAATACAAAAAAAGCGTCTGGTTGATATCTACACAAAGCTATACATCACAGCCAGCCCTGACAACACACAGCATGAGGTCCAACAGATCCAGAAAGCCTCGAGGCCCAGAGACACTGAAAAATCTGTCAAACCCAGAGACATGTTCCAACATCCTTCTGGAGAATACAGACCCATAAAAACAGTGCTGACCAACGGAATCGCAGGAATTGGAAAGACCTTCCTGGTGCAAAAGTTTGTTCTGGACTGGGCTGAAGGAACAGCCAATCAAGATGTGCATCTCATTTTCCCCTTCTACTTCCGCCAGCTGAATCCACGGATGGGAAAACAGTTCAGTTTGGCAAATCTCATTCATGAATGTATCCCAGAGGCTGTGGACATCAAAGAGGAGGCTCTTAATTGCATCTTTACTGCTCTGCAGTCATCAGGAAACAGCAACTACGACAAGAGCGAATTCAAGCTTCTGTTTGTGTTTGACGGACTGGATGAGAGCCGCCTTCATCTGGACCTTCATGTTGATGATAGTCACTCTGTTGATGTAACTAAGTCCACCACCACCGATATCTTGGTGAAAAACCTCATCAATGGAAAACTGCTGCGTTCCGCTCGCATATGGATAACCACAAGACCTGCAGCAGCCGATCAGATCCCTACTGACTGTGTGGACGTGGTGACAGAGGTCAGAGGGTTCACTGACCCACAGAAGGAGGAGTACTTCAGGAAGAGATTCAGAGGGGAGGAGCAGGCCAGCAGGATCATCTCCCACATCAAGACATCACGAATCGTCCACAACATGTGCCACATCCCAGTCTTCTGCTGGATCACTGCTGGAGTTCTGGAGGACATGTTGGAAACCAGAGAGGGAGCAGAGCTGCCCAAGTCCCTGACTGAGATGTATATCCGCTTCCTGGTGGTTCAGACCAAAGTGAAGAAGGTAAAGTATGATGGAGGAACTCAGACAGATTCACACTGGAGCCCAGAGAGCAGGGAGATGATCCAGGCTCTGGGAAAACTGGCGTTTGATCAGCTGCAGAAAGGAAACCTGATCTTCTATGAATCAGACCTGACAGACTGTGGCATCGATAAACCAGCCCCAGTGAAATCAGGAGTGTTCACACAGATCTTCAAAGAGGAAGACAAGGTCTTCTGCTTCATCCACCTGAGTGTTCAGGAGTTTCTGGCTGCTCTTCATGTCCATCTGACCTTCATCAGCTCTGCTGTCAACCTGCTGGAACAATCTTGGTGGTCTAAAGTCATTAGACACAAATCCAAACTAAAACACCTCCACCGGAGTGCTGTGGACAAGTCCTTACAGAGTCCAAATGGACACCTGGACTTGTTCCTCCGCTTCCTCCTGGGTCTTTCACTGGAGACCAATCAGACTCTTCTACGGGGCCTGCTGACACAGACAGGAAGTAGCTCACAGACCAATCAGGAAACAGTCCAGTACATCAAGAAGAAGATCAGTGAGAATGTGTCTGCAGAGAGAAGCATCAATCTGTTCCACTGTCTGAATGAACTGAATGATCGTTCTCTAGTGGAGGAGATCCAACAGGCCCTGAGATCAGGACGTCTCTCCACAGATAAACTGTCTCCTGCTCAGTGGTCAGCTCTGGTCTTCATCTTACTGTCATCAGAAGAAGATCTGGAGGTGTTTGACCTGAAGAAATACTCTGCTTCAGAGGAGGCTCTTCTGAGGCTGCTGCCAGTGGTCAAAGCCTCCAACAAAGTTCTGTAGGTGGATTTATGAACCATTTCAAACATGGTTGATTTTTATATGAACAATAAAACATTGACACCTTGATTTTCATTATTTAGAACAAATTTTGTAACTGGTTATTGATGCATTCATTCATTCGCTCATTCAGTTCATGCACTGCAGCAGTCACTATGTGTCAGTAAGGATTAATTTGATGATTCGCCGATGATTAATAATAAAGTAGGTACAAACATAATTCACAAATTATAACCACTGACATTACTAAGCTTAGACAATAGTGTCCTTTCATGTTGTAGAATTGTTTTTTTCATTGCACTGCTCTACTTTTTACAATTATTCAGTATTGTTAAATGTACACATTTCATTTCTTTCAGGCTGAGCAGCTGTAACCTCTCAGAGAGAAGCTGCAAAGCTCTGTCCTCAGTCCTCAGCTCCCAGTCCTCTAGTCTGAGAGGGCTGGATCTGGATAATAACGACCTGCAGGATTCAGGAGTGAAGCAGCTGTCTCGTGGACTGAAGAGTCCAGACTGCAGACTGGAGACTCTCAGGTCAGGATCCAGCTTTTTGATCATCAGTTAAATTCTGCTTCATGTTCATGTTGAAGATCTGTTGGATTTTCCTTCTTTCTTCTTGAGTTCATGACATGTTTTGTACCTCCAGTCTGTCAGGTTGTCTGATCACACAGGAGGGCTGTGCTTCTCTGGCCTCGGCTCTGACCTCCAACCCCTCCTATCTGAGAGAGCTGGACCTGAGCTACAATCATCCAGGAGACTCAGGAGTGAAGCTGCTGTCTGCTTTACTCAACAGTCCAGATTGTAGTCTGAAGACTCTCAGGTACACAGAGACCACAGAGCATGAGTCCTCCTCAGTCTATCAGTTTAGCTCATATATCCACAGCTGTTGATGGATGGACTGAAACTGCAGAGAAGAAATAATCACTGATCCCTGATGTTCATCTTCCTCCATCATTAAGTGTCCATCATGTTAACTTCACTTTTCTTTATACACGTTCTTCATGTCAAAATACATACAGACTGATTTTCAGTCACACTTAGTGCAGATCAAATACTAAATGATGCCCTACTTATTAATGTCCTCAGCTGTAAGAACCACTGAATTATTTCCACAAACAAATGTTCCTGAAACAATCCATATGTGAAGCTTCAGAGGAGACAACACAATGGTAGAAGGAGGAGTTCCTTCAGTCAGAGACAGAGAGCAGGGAGACACTACAATATTATCACTGTAAAAACTACACACAGACATGAGTGAATGTATTTATTTGAAGTGTGTCAGAAACTCTTCCATCCATGACACATGTGAACCAGGCTTGTGTTTGCATATAGAGTGAAAGGAACAAACAGTCAGAGACAGTGTGGCTTGTTTGCTGCTTTGGATAAATGCACAATGCTGAGATCAAACCTACACTGTTGCTGCATGAAGAGGATTTTACAGTAAAGCACTGACAGAGAGCAATATTTCACAGAATGGAGGACATGAATAAACACAGAGCAGATCAGGAGAGACTCTTCTGGAGTCGACACAGATGAGTTTCAGTCTGTTTGTGTGTCTCTGACAAACTGAGGAACTCTGCTTCATGTTGATCAGCAGTTTGGACTCATGTTGGTTAGAAAATCATTCTGACTGTGTTTCTTCCTGCAGGGTGGAGCATGGTGGAGAGCAGAGGTTAAAACCTGTTCCAAGGAGGTGTAAGTTTGACTCAGTCTTTCCTCATGTTATTGTGCATGAGTCAGTGTTCTATCAGTCCATCAGAGCTGTTGTAGCGCAGCCTCGGCGGTTGGATTTCTTTGGTGTTTACTGGAGTTTATTACTCCCCAGCAGGAGTTTTAGGTTCCAGCTTTGTCATTGGTTTTCCTTTTTTCTCTTGTTAGGGAGCTTTAGTGTGTTGTAGTGTCTCTGTGTTTGTTTGGGCACTGCTCAGCTCTGAGTTCATGAACTGCAGCCTAACACTGAAACCAGCCTGTGTAGCTGCCGATCTGAGAGTGGGGACGAGTGGGGAGGTGCAGACATGCTGTGTGTGGGTTTCCCCTCAGCCTGGGACATAACAGAGACAACCAAAGCAGACAAAAGACAAAATCCAATAAGAGACCACAAAGGGTTGAAAAGGTCCAAACACAGGAAGAAACAGCTCCACAGTCCAAAAGCAGGCAGGACTCAGACACAAAGAATCTCATCCAAAGGGTCAGACTGGACTGATGGACTGAAGAGTGAAGACACTGAGACACTGAGCTGTGA
Organism: Parambassis ranga; assembly: GCF_900634625.1. Classification (NCBI taxonomy): domain Eukaryota; kingdom Metazoa; phylum Chordata; class Actinopteri; family Ambassidae; genus Parambassis; species Parambassis ranga. The sequence continues at coordinate 897,096 of NW_021144778.1, forward strand.
GCAGCATTATTAGGGTTAGGGTTAGGGCGAGAAACGCCACTGTTTAAGAAAACGAGTTACCACCAAAATAAGTTTCACACGGGGTCTCTGTTTAAAGCTTTTAATCAATTAGTAACAAAACACGTTATCCGCCATGTTTCCCTGCACCGCTTCTTCCCTTTTTTCCCAATCTGCTACAAACGCCCTGATTTTCAGCACAATGCAGCATTTCCATTCAACCAATCACGGGGCAGCTTTCCAACCGTCATGGCGGCGCCCTGTCAGTAGATAGAAAGTATGTCCAGTCATCTTTTAAATGACAGACCACATTAACTTATCATTCATTTTAGTGCAGCCGCCACAACTTCCATTTCACAAACCATTTTTTAATCTTCAGTTATTATATTTCCTTTTATTTTGCTTTGTGCTTTGGTTTCATTCTGTAACACTGGACTTATTTTTATGAAGGTTTGAACTCTGACAGTGTTTGAACAGGAGAGAAAGGAGTATAAAGTGTGTAGTGAGGGTTCACAGCCTTAAAGCATCTAGAATAACTGTAAAAAATAAAGCCGATCACTTCACGGATTTCACCTTTTGCGGGTTATTTTTGGAACGTAACCCCGCGATTAACGAGGGACCTCTGATGAGAAGGAAGAGACTGGGCTCTCAGCTGCAGTAAAGGGGGCAGGTCTGGCTCCAACACAGGTTTCAATGTGCAAGATGTCTTGCCCTCACATTCTTCTTCCATTTCCACTTGTCCTGAAACTTCGGCCTTCGCTGTCAACCTTCCTTTTCTTACTCACACTTGCCATTTTAGAAATGGGCAATAAAAAAAAAAAAAAAAACACAGATCACTGGCAAAACAGGGTGGTGAGAGTTTGACCATGTTTGCTGCCATCTTGTGGTGAAATGTTAAATATATATAAATAATAATCATTTTTAAAGGTGTGATTTCATCCTGTGGACAACAGTACTGGTGGCATATTATGACATTATTGATTTTATGACAGAGGCTTCGGCCCAGTGAACATATGAACTGGACTTTTGGTCTGTTCTACAGGAAGAACCCTCAATGATAATGCACCAACAATCCCAACCAAAGAAAGGAACATAAGGACAGAAGAACCAAACAGGAAAGAAAATAGAAATAACTATTGTATATATAACCTAGAAAATTTCACAAGAAATTTTGAGTGGGCCAATGCGCGCTCACCCACACTCTGCTGCCGGTCCGCCCCATTATATACCACCAAACCTCATTCCTGATCACTGGCATATGTGAAAGATGCCACTGATGACATTTCATGCTTTTACAGTGTTTCTGATTGGTTTTATATAAGGTTTAATAGGCCCCAAGCTTCTCCATTCATTCTGAATGGAGGAATCCTAAAGATGTGGATGTGACTTTGGCTGCTATTTTATGAAGTTTGGTAAAAGACATGAACATGAGGACTCAGTATGATAAAGTCCAACTATTTATGAGCAGTTTGCAGTTGAAATGAATATTCTGTGTAGAGGCATGCCAGACTGATAGGCTTCCAAAGTTAGCTGGGTTTTGTCAGGGATCTCACCAGTTTCCCATTATTTCCTATGAGGGGGGTTAGGTCAGCTTAAGTGGCTTTCCTGTCAAAACAAAAAGTGGCACAGACATGGGGACTCAATATGTCAGAGGTCTAATGTTTATCTACATTTTACATTTTGAATGAAGGTTCTGTGTGAAAGCATGCCCAAACACCATGCCTTCAAAGTTTGACAGTGATTTGATGCCTGTGTGGAGGGTTGATCGCAGTTTTTCTGGATTTTTTCAAACACCGTTTATCCGATCGCTACCAAACCTCAGAGGGTAGTAGTCCTGACCGAGCCGGTCGATTTGATGTATAATTTGTAGGGGTGGCTAGCGCTAGTTAGCTGTGAAATGAATTAGAGGCTTTTATTTTGAAAATCAGTGTGTGTCTGTGTAAGTGTGTGTGTGTGTGGGGGGTGGGTTGGAGACACTCCCTAATGCATGTTAAAACATGTTTAAGTGTTTTATTTTGAAATTCTACACGTCAGCCATATCCTGTTATTGTGCAGGGTCTTTTATTTTGAAAATCCATGTTTGTGTGTCTGTGTGTTGGCAGGTGTGTATAGTGTGTGTGTCTGCATATTTCTGGGTGGCTTGTGTGTAGTTTACCAGGCCTAGTAAGGTCTGTAATGATTTGGAGGCTTTTATTTTGAAAATCAAAATCAGTGTGTGTGTGTGTGTGTGTGTGTGTGTGTGTGTGTGTGTGTCTGCCTCTCTATGGATCAATACAGTGAAGTTACATTGGTTTGAATGAACCCAATGCATTGTTAATGGGAGCGGCCATCTTTGCTGATGTCATCAGAGAAGTCAGTCAGAGCACCTGTGGAGGTTACCATGGAAACAGCTCCCTCAGTTTTCGGCTTCCTGGTTTTGTGACTTTTGCCTTTTTCTCTCTCTCTTCCCATTCACCATCTATGTCGTTCGCCCACTGGTTTTTTGCGATTTACGTGAAAACCGTACGTCGGAACGTAAAGAAAAGTCACAGCACAGGTGTCCCGGTACAGCCGGACGTCCTGTAAAAGTTTCAGGTCGCTCACATTAAAGCTGTGGGACTAGTTCTGCTGAAAATGTGTCCAGAAGAAGGAGAATAATACAGAAGCGGAATAAGTATTTACAATAGTAACAGTGGAACAATATCAGGATAGATCAGGAGGTCTGAGTCTGGTCTTTCAGTCCAGATCCTCCTCCAGACTCTGATGAAGGAGCTTTTGGATGATGCTCTTTATCCAATGATACAGTTGATGCTGCTGTTCTTCTCATGTTCTAAATGTGTCGTCTGTCTTTACTCACATTGCTGCAAATATCCAGTTTGTGTTTGAACACAAAGCTGATAGTTGTGTGTTTGTTCATTCAAACATTAGTGACAAAAAGTCTGATGATAAACTTTGTATGAATGAACAACACATCAGTCAGTAAAGACAGAATGAAGCCATCAGATGTGTCAGATGATAAACTGCAGCTGTGTCTTTTTCTCTCCATCAGATTTCTGTCAACTTGAAGTCGACACAAACTCAGTGCACACAAAGCTCAAACTGTCTGACAACAACAGGAAGGTGACACGTGTGAGAGAGGAGCAGCCATATCCTGATCATCCAGACAGATTTGACTACTGGGAACAGCTGCTGTGTAGAAATGTTCTGACTGGTCGCTGTTACTGGGAGGTCGAGTGGAGAGGATGGGTTAATATATCAGTGAGTTACAGAAGAATCAGAAGGAAAGGAAACAGTGATGACTGCAGGTTTGGAGAAAACAATCAGTCCTGGAGTCTGAGCTGCTCTGATCGTCGTGGTTACTCTGTCCGTCACAATAACAGAGTAACATCCATCTCCTCCTCCTCTGTCTCTCACAGAGCAGCAGTGTATGTGGACTGTCCTGCTGGCACTCTGTCCTTCTACAGAGTCTCCTCTGACACACTGATCCACCTCCACACCTTCAGCACCACATTCACTCAGCCTCTACATGCTGGGTTCAGGTTCTGGTCTCGTGGTTCCTCAGTGAGTCTGTGCTGTGTGTAGAAGCAGAGTGTGTGGAAGTGACAGCAGCTTCAACTTTGTGCTTTAAATGTTGATGATGTTTCACTTTCATTTGAATCACTGACTGTGATTTCAGGTCAGAACATGTTTTTGTCTTAGAAGCAGTGAAATGAAGAATGTGAAGCTGAATTTATGATCATGAACTTTGACATGTCCTCACAAATGAAACCCTTACATTAAGAAATGCATGATTCCATGTTGTTATGGCTCTGATATTAAAATGTAGTATTATAATAGGAGTTAATGGACCTAAGTGGAAAACACCATTTAAAACTGCTGCAATACAAACACTAATAACTCCAACTCAATATTTTGGATAAACTTTGACCTGACTGATATAAAATAATGCCTGAGCCTCCCAACTTGTAACATAACTTGTCTCTCTCCCCCCCTCTCCCTCCCCTCCCTCTCTTTCTCTCTCTCTCTCTCTCTCTCCTGTCTCTCCCTCCCTCTCTCTCTCTCCCTCCCTCTCTCTGTCTCCCTCTTGCTCTCTCCCCTCTCTCTCCCTCCCTCTCTTTCTCTCTCTCTTTCCTCTCCCTCTCTCTCTCCTGTCTCTCTCTCTCCCTCCCTCTCTCTCTCTCCTGTCTCTCCCTCCCTCTCTCTCTCTCCCTCTTGCTCTCCTCTCTCTCTCTCCCTCTTGCTCTCCTCTCTCTCTCTCCCTCCCTCCCTCTCTTTCTCTCTCTCTTTCCTCTCCCTCTCTCTCTCTCCTGTCTCTCCCTCCCTTTCTCTCTCTCTCCTCTCTCTCTCCCTCCCTTTCTCTCTCTCCCTCTCTCTCTCTCCTGTCTCTCCCTCCCTCTCTCTCTCTCCCTCTTGCTCTCCTCTCTCTCTCTCCCTCCCTCTCTCTCTCTCCCTCTCCCTCCCTCTCCCTCTCTCCTGTCTCTCCCTCCCTCTCTCTCTCTCCTGTCTCTCCCTCCCTCCCTCTCTCTCTCTCCCTCCCTCTCTCTCTCTCTCTCCCTCTCTCTCTCTCTCTCCAGCCTCATCTCCTCCGTTATCAATTGTCAGGTTTCTTCTGTTTCTCTCTGCTCCTCCTACAACAAAATGACAACAGGCAGAATGACCGTTTGATATAATAACGATAATATTGCTCCTCACGTGAACTATACTTTATACTATACTACAGTAAACAGTCCAGAAACAACATTCAATCAAAACGTTTAGTTTACAGCGCCTCGTATCAACAGGACGTCATGTTTGTAAATATAAAACTCATTTTCTTAATGCTACTAGCATTTTAAAACTCTCCAACTACTGCTCTTTACTTACATTTAAATGTGAATTCTCGCTTGGTATATAAATATATATACACACACACACACTCGCGCTGGCTCCCTCTGGTGGACCATTTGTATATTACTACAGGTTTCATAGTTTTTTTTATGTTATTTATTTTATATGTTTTTTTTTCATACTTCTTGATACCACTTAGTATTTCGTGAGAATTACTTACTCTGATTACTCTTATTACTTACTCTATACTGGCCACTATTTACTTTGACAGCAAGCGAGAATATTTTTACTGACTAATAATTCAAAAGTAACATTTTCACAAAAATATTCTAGAAAGATAAATCACCTTTGAAATCAATCAAAAGACGATGTGGAAAAATTCTATATTTCTGCTGTAGACTGAACACAAGTTGAGTACCTTAGTCCTGGCAAGTCTTTCCCAGTGTCCCTGCTGCTGTTTGACTAGTTTGAGAACGGGTTGGTTGGACTTCATTTCCCAGCAGCACTGTTCAGCAACAATATTCTGGTAAAGCTCCAGGTCGGCTCTGTACTGACGACCATTCACTCTGCCACTGCAGAACAAAAAGAGGGCATCAACACACTCCAAGTTTCCTCCATACCAGGTCACTTGTTTGCAATTCTGAAGCATTTAAGGCAATTTACGATTTCAATTTGCAAAAACACAAAAGGGAACATTAATATTCTACATTGTTTCATGAACATCTCTCAAACTCTATAATCTTCCCCTATATCCCTCCTCATTCTTTGTCAGGGTGAACCAATAAACCACTATAATTCCTTGGAAGCTTCCCACAGGTGAGCAACCACAAGGAATCATGTATACTGTCAAGAAATGCACCAACAACCAAGTTACATATTTGCTGCTGATAGAAGGTCTTAGGAATCAGATGGGCAAGCTTTATTCTACTGTTATGTAATGTATACAATGAAAATCTGACACAAATGAGGGCGGGTATATTGAGTCTGTGCAAACAAAGAAGTTTGTTCCCTGACATGAATGAATGTAACTGCAGCAGAGTAAAGATATCTTTGCTAAATTAGTATAATGTTAGGCCAATCAAATTTCATGATAATGTAATCACAAATTAAATGTAGATTTCCTTTAAATCCAATTATGAGACAGCTGTATTATTCAGAAACAACAGAATACAGAACAATCACAGTAGCACCAAAGGAAAGTGACTGAATGAGATGCCCTTTACATTAAACTGTAACCCGGAACTGTGTGACACCGTTTGTTTGTCTAATTTACAGACTGGCATGCCGAACATGTACCCACTACCACCAGTGTAAAATGCTCTGGACAGAAAGTTCCACTGAATGTTGGATGTGATGAAAGTGAGTGAGCAAACACTGGTGGTCTGGTCCTGACAGACCTGTAGATGACTCTGTCAGGGAAGAAATCACAGCGCTGACTTTCTGGGTTCACCAAGATCACTCTTGCAACTGCACAGTTGACCGTCTGATACCAACGTACATGGGGGTGGTAACTGAAATCCAACAACAAAACACTTAGAACAATGTAACTGTATTATTAAGACCACATATTGTACGACGTCTCGTGCCTTTTTGTTGAGTCGTCTCTTCTGTTAGAGCTGATGACCTGCTGTCTGTAGCTTCCATCTGCCCCTTCAGGTACACCTGTACACATGATTTATGGAGTGTCTCAGCTCATTCATAGTAGCCTATATAAAACATCTTTCCTCTTAGTGTCAATCTGCGATGTTTAGTAAACTGTGGATCTGTATAGAAGTTACAAAAATGCTTTTACCATTTCCAGAGGGGTTTAGAGAGGCAGCCAGGCTAATCACTGGATACATGTCTATCGCATCCCTCTTCCTGTGTATGATAGCCAGCGTTCAATTAAACATTTGTGACAGTGTGTATGTGACAACAACAACATCAAAATGGATATAAACCTTAAGTGGCTACAGAGCAGAATGAAAGGTATTACAGGAGCACAGAAACAAGAGAGCAGAGGCTGTGTGGTTCTCTTACGCTCTTTGCAACAACAACCACCTAATCAAAGGCAATAAGCTCTGACAACACCCCAACAAACTGGGAATAGGGTTATAGAATAATTATTGTATGTTTCCTCACTGTAACGCTGCTGTTAGTAATAACAGTTTCTTTGGCGGACCTTGAAGTTTCTATGCCCTATTACTCAACACTGTGCTCTGTTTGTACAAGGAGCCCTGACAATCAGGCATCTCTGCCACTCCCTACGTATTGATAATAATGCCGCACAAACTTAATCACAGTACTCATTTTGAATGTATACAAGACCTGAAAGAATACAAAGCTCAATCAAAATCAGCAGCACACCATGCCAAACACATACTGGTACTCACACTCAAAACTACACTGAATCTCTGAAACACATGCTTATCTAAAGACACCAACCTCTCCTTCTTAATTATTATTAATTAATATTATGATTCATTTTCTTCTTTTTAATGCGAAAGAAGAAAAGAATTCTAAGAAGAAGAAAAGAAGAAAACAAATCTGTCAGGGCACGGTTACATTTCCATTCAAACAATATAAAAAGCACTACTGTTTCCATTACAGCTGAAGGTTTACAAACCATGTACAGAATCATTGTATCATTTAAAATAACACAACATAACAGTTGTGGCTGTGTTAGTAACTTACTTTGTAGATGACTGGCTCAGAAAATACTGGGGTATCAACACACAGTATCTGTGAAGAGGACACAGAAAATCATCAACACATGCATTGTGTTTACTGTCACTTCTTGTATATGCTGCTAACACAACCCAATGACTCCATGGGTATTAATAAAGTTAATGTGAACGCACGACACTTTGATCATGTTCAATTTCAAATGACATAAACCAAACAGGCTCTCACACACAAGGAGTTCAGCAGCTCTGGTGCTTTAACACATCTTCATTAAAGTGAACAGCCATGAAGAAAGGCCTCCATGTTCAGTGAAAGGCACTACAAACAGGTTTTATCCTGCTGACTGAGCTACATGCTGTCACTCATTTTGACATCCTACTCGCTATCTCTGGGCTCACAAACGGGAAGTTCTTAGATGACACTTTCTATGTCTCAGAGAAAACTCCTACCTGCTCTCGTACTGTAGAGTTCCTTCTGTTGAATGTGTCACTGTTTGTTTAGCATGTTCCTCCTGATGTTAGCTGTATGACTGCTGCAGCGACCGCTTGTTTTCTTTTAACGGCAGCCGGACACGGATGCGGCGGAGTGTTGTTGGACAGCAGCAGAAGACGCAGCGTAGACCCAGATTAATTAGTCACAGGTTCACTTGCTTCGATTTTCGCATCAATTGATCTAGACGCAAAGGCGTGAAATCAAATATTTGTAAAACTGTTTTATTAATATTTACAAATACACAAATACAGACATAAGACTTCTTACCATAATGTGTTTTTGAGATTGGAGGTTGAATCCTCCTTTCCTCCCTGTGGACGTGAACAGCTCCTCCAAGTGTGGCCGAGGAACATGAAGTCATTGCAGCAGCATAACAACAGATAAAGTAAAAATAAAGACGATACAGAACAACCATAAGATCTGCAGATATACATGTAAGTCTGTTCCGGTTGGCCAGCAGGTGGTGCAGAGGCACGGTTGGTTTGGTTGGAGTGACAGCTCACATGCTGCACTTTTCTTCAGTGACACCGTAGTTGCTGAGAGAAGTTTGTGCAGGGCGCCATATTGCTTTCAGAAGTTTTCTTCCTCTGAAAGGTAAGCAGCACTTTATGATGTGGTTTATTTTATGTGAAGGTAGTGATTGTGCATGGCTCCTTGGGAGCTCACTGTAAAAATGGATATTTATGAGGCTGAGTTCTGTTTCTGACAATTACATTATTTGGTAGTTAACCCTTCATTGTAAGCATACATATAAGTATGTGTAGTCATATCAGTGTTAATTTTGGCAGCAATTTTTGATTTAGTTTTTATTTTACTAAAATAAAAATTAAATCAAAAATTGCTAAAATGTCATTTGATTTTAGAAACATTTTAGTCATCAACATTTTTTAACTTTTAGTCTAGTAAATCTGCCGTGGATTTAGTCGACTAAAATTCTATGATATAGGCTATTTGTCATGAAATTAGTTTGACTGTGCAATAAAAACAGGCACAGCTTTAACTTTTGTTATTTGAAACAAACATCTCTTTATTTAATTGCCGTTACCTTTTCACAAAAGAACAAAAGCACCAGTGAACAGTGAGCTGCTCTCCCTGAATGTTCATACACTGTTCAGTCATGACCTTCTTCATGAACAGGCTCTCTCATATTCTAATAGGCTCACCCTTAACCCATCTGCAAACACGTGTTGTCAACAGCCAATAGAAAGGAGACACAACACAAAAACTAATCAAGTTTACTAACACAGGGCTCTAGACTAACTTTTTGCACTGGTTGCACCGGTGCGCCTAACCTTTTTTTCTTGGGTGCACCGGCACAAAAGTTAGGTGCACCGCATCACACATCACACAGCAGTTTGTTTTTTAATCACTGTCCATATATTTTATGGATCAGGCCTTAACTTGACACCTATCCTAATACAGAAGTTCTTTTCATCTTCTCTCATCATCTGCAGCTACATCTACTCTTTACCTGACGGCCTCGCAGGGCTGTAGCCAAAGTTTTAGAAATAACGGGCTTAATAATCACATATCATCCTAAACTGACTTTGGACCTTGTTTAATGAACACAGGTAAATACAAATAAATAAATACATGTACCGATAGTACTTATTCAAATTATAGACAAACTAGCCAACAAGTCTGCCTGTCAGAAATCCATGATGAAGATTCAAAGTTACAGCACTCTTCAGTTCCCTGTTTGCTTTCTCTCTGTATTTTCTGGCTGTCGCTCCTCACTTATCTATCTGGCAATTGGAATTAAAAATTATTTAAATTATATACACCTTTATTTATTTAATAGTTGTGATTGAGATATATATTTGTTTTCTTCAACATGTTTTTAATGCAGTTACAGTACTTCTTCTCTCATCTTCCTCACCTCTCTGCCTCAGTGTCTCCTCTCTTTCTAAAGCTGAGCTCCAGCTGACAGACTTTTCATTCTGTCTGTTACAGTTTAGCTGTATGCAGATATCATCCTGGCAGACAATGCTCCACTGTAGCAGGATAATAACAATACTTTTTAAATGGGCGTTCATCATGTTCTATAACTCCTTAAACCAGCTGACTGCTGTCAGTCAGAGTGACTCGGCCTTCATGGATGAACCACACAGGTTGTTCAGTCTGTTATAATGCTACGAGCACGTCACGCCCCCTCCCTGAACATTACCGGCTCGTTATCGTCACTCATTCAGGTCAACAGCAAATTAGCAAAACCCGCATAGTAGCAACAAATCCTGCTCCTCCGCACATGTTCACTTAAACTGCGGTTTCTGCTGTTCAGCAGCGAAACGTCTTTAAACCCTGTCTGTCTTTGTGTGCGCGCTGCAGTCAGAGGGCCGTATGAGTTCTGCACACACGTTTTAAAAAGTCCGGGCCCAAACGACTTTGTTCTCGTCACCTCGGGAACACGAACAGATTTCTCCATTCTCGTGGCGTATGGAACAAGCTTTATCACACAGCATCAGCTCTGCGCAGCATATGTCCGCGTTCTTCTTATGAATTTTCGGTCTCGGGTGACCGCAGCAGACACGTTTTCAAAGATACACACACAGAGGTCCCGCCCTTCACCGTCTCTGATTGGCTTAGACCACTATATGGGCCTGATGTGTGTCTGTTGCTGGACCACAGGGAGACTTTTGAGAATCGCAGAGAATGTATCTCCCTCTTACAGCTGGTCATACCGGTGCGACCTCTGATATTTTTTGGTTGCACCTTTGAGAAATTAGGTCGCATGTGCGCCCAAAATGGTCGCACTCTAGAGCCCTGTTGTCTGTTCTGCAGAGGTGTGAATGATGTCTTGGCAGCAATGCAGCAATATCAAGCTCTGCTGGTGACTAGTCTGAGGAGTCAGCTACAAACTGTATTTCAACATCAGGGAAGTGAACTTGAAAAGGAAGCATTGGCAGTATTGGACCGGATTGAGGATCCATTCACATCTGTTTGGACAGCATACAGGCAGGACAATGTGATTAAGAACAATGTCAAGTGTGTGGAGTCAGAGGAGCTTTCTGTTGGCTATACCGCCTGCTGCAGAAAAAAGGGACAAAAAGGGTTCTTGCCACAGTTCCTGAATGTTTTCATTACATACCTCTGATTACAAGTTCAGAACAGTTATTGTCCCATCCAAAAGTGTTAGAACTGACAGATGAGCCACAAAAATACAGAAGTGGCTCTCTCTATGACATCATAGATGGAGAGCTCATGAAATCACAGCCTTTATTTTCAGCCCCACCTTCTGCTTTACAGATCATTATTTGAAATCTGCAATGCACTTGGATCTCATGCTTCCCAGAATAAGTTGCTGATGTTTTATTACACATTAGGAAACATTCATCCAAAATATAGATCAAAACCTGCTGCAATCCGTCTACTGGCTGTTGCAAAGAAGAGTGAGTTGTCTGATTGTGGAGTGGATGGAATTTTGGGCAGGTTGTATGAGGACTTGAAAATGCTATATGATGGTGTTAATATTCAGACTGCAGCTGGTGAACGTGAAATATCTGGAGCATTAGTGTCGATATGTGGAGACACCTTAGCACAACATGAGCTTTGTGGATTTAAAGAGGCTGTTGGTTCAGCCTAGAGTAAGTGCCGGCAGTGTGAATGTTCATTTAAGGACACGCAAATGTATTTTGACCAAGACAACTTTGAACTAAGGACACTAGAAAGACATGTTCGGCAGTGCAGTGACATTGAGAAGCAAATACAGAGGATCTTAGGAACAGTTTAAAGACTACATTTGGCATCAACAGGAAGAGCAAGCTGGTAGAATTTCCAGCCTTTAACTTGATTGAACAAACACCTCAGGATATGATGCATGTAATTCTTGAAGGCATTGCTCCATCAGAAATAAAGTGTGTGTTAAACATTCAGTTCTTTTAGGTCAACTAGACTTGGATGCCCTCAATACTGCATTAACTGGATTTCCCTACTCTCCGCTTGATGTCAGAGACAAACCAAGCCCTATAGCTTACAGCACATTAGCTTCAAGTGACAGTAAACTGAAGCAATCCTCAGGCCCAATGACTGTTCATTTATTATTGATACAGCTACAGATACTGAGTACTACAAATTCATCCTTGAACTCATAGAAAGTGTTCAGATGTTGTTTGCTCCCGTCATTGGTCTACAGACAATTAGCAGGTTAAAGAGACTGAACAGCATTTAAAACATCTGAAATGTCTTTTCCCTGATAACAATATTTATATCTGATTCATGCTCCATCGCAGATAGAACTCCTGGGACCGATGGTCCATCACATGTGCATGAGGTTTGAATCAATACATTGTTTTTTCAACAGTGGGCTGCAAAGGTCTTTAGTAAGGCATAATCAAATGTATGAGTGTTGTCAAAATGTAAGTCATCCTGAACACCCAATGTTTTTCAATGAGTGTGCATCGGGACCAACTTCAGAAATACGCAGCATGTCATATTTGAAAGAAAAACAAGGGCTTTCCTCGGAAATGATGACACAAACAATGCAGTGTCTGTTGAATGGATTCATCTAAATGGTAATTAATATGTACGGAGAAGACATTACTTGTAACTGCTGTTAATTCCAGTGATTTACCTGAGTTTGGACTCGTGAGCAACATCTATGTAATTAACTGGTCGTTATATTGTTCTGAGCTGCAGCAGCATAATACTGTCTGCTATGATAGAAATTACATGGCATATTCAATAGAGAGGCCAAACATGGCACAAGCAACTGAACTCATAACATCTGAGGATCTGTTAGATTCCACTCCCTGTTATAGTTCTACTCACAAGGATGTGACATGTCCCCACAAAATATTACCTGGCAGCTGTGCTTGGGCTACACAGAGCCTCATCTGAGAGGCTGTAACAGGTGCAGGTTTTAATCGGTTTGCCTCGGTGGTTTTCGTTGTTTCGTGATTGTTCTTTCTGTATGAAAATAACAGTAACACTAATCTGAAACAGCAGATCAACAGTCAGTCAAATGCTGATGCTGCAGTATACTGAACAAGCATGTTCTTTGCTACATTGTGATTCAGGGTGCAGGTGAAGCAAGGGTCATTTCATTTTTTGCCATTTTGGGTCATTTTGTTCTGTTTGTGGACAATGCACATTTACAGCATGGTTATTTGTATTATTTGTATGTTCTATAGACCAGTCTGCTGTCATTTTAACAAGATGCTGGATATGAACCAATTCTGTCAGGTACAGATGGCCTGCAATGAAATAATAATAATAAAAAGTGTTCATTGTTCTTGTTTAGTTTTTCTTAAATTGAGGAGTTGTGTGAATGGTCTTACTCTTATAATAAGTCTTGTTGCTCCACTGGGATTTATTATAAAACATGTTTTCATCTGTTTCTGGTTCTCTTTACCTCAAAATTAGCTGAAATATCAAGAAAAACTTACCATACCTTCCTAAAATGAGATATAAAATCTAATGTAAAACAAGCTTGACGAGATTAATATTCTTTCTGGACAAACATTCTGGACTCATTTCCTTGATACAAGGCTTTTTTTACTTTCCTGAAATTCCTTTTTTGCAGTGTAAGAAGGTATATATATATATATATATATATATGGGGTATAGCTGTATATAGAACACAATATGGCTGCATGAATATAAGATCGGGATGACATTTTGCCACACAAGTGGCTGGCATAGATGTAAGTATTTACCATAACTCAATAACACGCTTCATACCGATGAAGTGTGAGGGGATCATTCCACACGGCACACCTGATGAAGGGTTCAGAGCTCCAGTGAACAGCTACCAAATGTAAATGTAGCACTTTGATCTGCTGGATTAGTCATGGAGGAACCAGGAACAGGACTCACCTGGACATGCAGCTGCTTGTCAGCCCTTTGTTCCATTATATATGAGCCAGCAGAAATGTGTGTGTATGAAAATGTCTACAGCTCCCGAATGGTTAATGGACAATGGCTTTTGTCCAAACACTTGAATTAAAGCAGAAAGTCTGGACTTCACTCACATCTTGACTGTTTCATTTCAGCTTCAATCAGGAGGACTTCTCTGGCCTCCAGAGCTCAGCTCTGGTCCTCTGGTTCCAGCCTTGGTCCTCCACTCACTGTGATCCTTTGTTGTACCAGGTGTAGTTTTGGTGGCTACAAATGTGTTCAGAAACTGTTCTGTTGTAGCAGCTGAGCTTTACTCCAATCCACTGTCACCACAAACACTTTCCCCTCTCTGTTCTTCTTCTTCCTCTGCCTCTTCTTCTTCTGTGGTGTTTTCTGGCAGCTGACATCCACACAGTGACATTTCTGCCTCCTCCTGTCTTCAGTCAGACTGTTTCTCTCACAGTCTGTAGAGAGAAGCTGACGTTGGCTGTGTCCCAATTCAGGGTCTGCATCCTTCGGAGGACGCAGCCTACGCGGTCTCAGGAGGCCGCGTCCTCCTGAGGATCCTCCGGAGGATCCTCCACCGTTGGTAAATGGGACGGTCTGGCCTTCAAATCACTTCCTGATTGTGGCGCGACGTCATAAATTTTGCCCCGGGAAAAACAAAAGCAGCGACAGCGACACAACACGGACTACACAACAAACGGGACAACAGTGTGGATTTAGACATTTGGAATATTTTAATATATTTATTTGTTGTTGGAGGAAGAGGAGAGGCGGCTCCAGCGGCAGCAAAACCTGTGACGGCTCATTTTCTTCAGGCTGGGAGAGCGCAGTGGGGAGGTGACGGTAAGCTGCTGTTTAACCATATTATTGATCATAATTAATATACCAGTTACTGAGCAAACGCTAGATATATAACCAGTAGATAGACAAATATGATTAAATGTAATTTATATTTTATTCAATTGTAAGACTTGATACAGGGTCTGTTTGTAATTTTAATACTTTAAATAAATAGCTAAATGTGTACGAACCCTGCAAATAACCCTGAAAGCACTGCTTTAATGTGTCATTAAGCATCAGGTCTGTCACTACACCAGAGAATTACTGCTGGGTGGAGGAGAGTGGGGCTCCCTGCAGGACCAGCTGTCTGTCCTGGAGGAGGTGTACTGACCATCATCCTTTGGAGGGTGAGGATACATATTTTATAGCTTTTCATATTTTAAGCTGCTTGGAAACCGCTCTGTTGAAGTTATTATTTTTATTTTTGCCCTTTTTAAAAACATCTTTAGTAACATGGCAGCCGCCGATCGTCCGCTCTGCAAACCCTGATGGACGATGTGGTGGACAGAGGAGACAGACACCCCCCTCCCCCAGATGATGTCCCACTCACAGCCAGAGGACTCCAAGGTCTTCACCGTGGCATCATCCAGTCCAGCAGCACCAAGGACTCCTGCTCAGCCAAACATTTATATATATGTTCTTTGTGAATAGTATTTTCTGCTGATCTTTTATAAATAATAAACTGTACATTTTCATAATGCCCACTGGTAAATAGTTAGAAATGTTCAAACTGTGTCTTTGTAAATATTGTACATAACACAACACACACACAATAAATGATTTACTGTGGTCACTGAGAAGTTGTTCAAAAGTTTACTTAAATTATAAATAGGTGATGAAACACATAATGTAACAAGGTTAGAAGAGTTTAAGAACACAGAGACAAGAACGATTTAATATCATCCTTTAATTTAATAAGTAACATTTAAATAACACAGAACATAAAATCACTGCTGTCCACCATCCTCTCAATGAGCTGAGGTCTGTCCGTTCTTTCTCTGCTCTCCCTCTCTCTCTCCCTCCCTCTCTCTATCTCTCTCTCCCTCCCTCTCTCTCCAGCCTCATCTCCTCCGTTATCAGTTGTCAGGTTTCTTCTGTTTCTCTCTGCTCCTCCTTCAACAAAATGCCAACAGGCAGAATGACCGTTTGATATAATAACGATAATATTGCTCCTCACGTGAACTATACTTTATACTATACTACAGTAAACAACAAGAAACAACATTCAGCGCCTCGTATCAACAGGACGTCATGTTTGTAAATATAAAACTCATTTTTTTAATGCCACTGTCACTACTAGCATTTTAAAACTCTCGAACTACTGCTCTTTACTTACATTTAAATGTGAATTCGGCACTCCTGCCGGTGCCGCTGCCGCTCGCTTGGTCCGTCATCGTACTATTGGACAAAAAGTAGGCCCGCAAAGCATTGTGGGATATTTAAGGCCACGAAGGATGGTAGCGATGCGTCCTCCAAATTCAGGCAAAAGGAGGACGCATTTGGAGGACGCATTTGAAGGACCCTTCGACTTTTGGCGAATTGGGACAGCCTTCGCGCAGCTTTGTGACGTAAGCGGCCTTAAAATGCGCACTCCGAAGGATGCAGACCCTGAATTGGGACACAGCCAACGTGTGTGTTTGTGCCCATGCAGAAGTGTCAAAACTTGTAATTCACGCCGCAACCACTGGGGGCTGGCTCCAAAAGCGAGTCATTTCCCATAGACTCCCATGTTTAAATGTCCGACTTCACAGCAGAAAAGAACATGTTTACAGCCTAGTACAAAAAACCATTCTGGTCTCAGATGATAGGTTCTCTTCTAGTGTCAATTGTAGGGGGGGTGAATTTTTTTACAACTCACTCGTTAAAATTACGCATAATTATGGGCGTTGAGTGACAGGCGTATCACAGTGTGAGTTTCCTGCTTCCACGATCGTCCGCCCCCCTAAACCCCGCTCGTGCTCCCCCTCTTTGTCCATATTTGGAGTTTTGGTGGACGTGACGCTACCAACATGGCGGCGGTCATCAATGTCCTGGAACCTCCCACTGAGCCTCAGAACGGCTCTTCAGAAACAAACGTGACGTCACAGAAGCTCTGTCCATAGTTTTTACTATCAATGGGGTGCACACACACCTGCAGTCTGCCCACAGTTACTGACGTAGCCACTCCGTCACACCCCAGCTGACACATGACCGCACCAGGTGGCTGCTGCTATGACAGATGGTGGTTGTCAGCATTCCTCGTTAGTATAGTGGATAGTATCTCCGCCTGTCACGCGGAAGACCGGGGTTCGATTCCGCGACGGGGAGAAAGACTTTTACCACCAGATAGGATGATACTGACCCTGTACATTGCTGCTGCAATAGAAAACATTTCCCAGTTTGGGATAAATAAAGTATTTGTTCTGTTCTGTTCTGTTCGTCTTGTGTCTTGTGAGCTTTAGATTATATTATTTCTTGGGCTCTGTGTTCTAAGAGTCTGAAAATATGTGGTTTCCTTTATTTACAGTCGTGCATGTCATGTGACTTTACTTATGCAACATGTATGATAATGTTCTGTCTCCTCTCGTTTCCAGACTGTCTGGAGGACACACAGAGTGGACATGGGTCACAGAGTGCTGCTGCTGTTTGTGTCTCTGCAGCATGGGCAGCTGCTCCTGCTCCACTCGTCACCGGCTGATTGTTCACACCTGTGATCAGTCATCAGCCAATCCTGCTGCAGCTTCCATCTAGTATATGTGTCCAATGGAAGCTGAGCAACATGTCAGCTACACACATAGAAACACTACACATAGTTTGTCATATAAATAACATGGATTGAATCATGTTGTACAGTCAATGGAAACAAAAAGCACTGAGAGTGGTGCTGGTAGTGCAGCAGTGGATGGAGGCTGAAGTGCTGCCACCTAGTGTCAATATTTGGTATTAACTCTGACTACATATTCCACCTTTAACTCTCTGCCATATATACTGTGCCATGTGTGAAGTGATAATAACATGTGAATGTGAATTTATTGTAAAGAGCTTTACTTATTATCCCTGTTATAAGTGAGCAGTGTGTGTGTGTGTTTGATGGAGTGTGTAATGTCTGCTCAGTGTTACTGATGCTGCTGTGTGTGATCTGAAAACTGATCAAACTGTGATGTGTCTGATGCTGACAGAAGAATCAGAGGTCAGACAGTCGGATCCTCCTCTGTGACACCTTTAACATCATATCAGAAATCTCTGTCTGCTTCTGGTACATGCAGCTGATCACCAGCAGGGGGCTCACTGCTTTGCTGTCACTCAGGGGGCCTGCTCTGTCTGCCACTGGGATATGATGAGGTGAACTTCAGAGTTTGAATGGATTTCATTTGTCATGTGTTTATGATCATTTTATGAATCAGCTCAAATAAAGGAGACTCTTTGAAGTCACAGTTTAGTGTTTTAATACTTATACACACTTATTTTGAAGCTGCTATCAACTTGATGAGTCTTCCTGTTGAAGCACGAGGCAGGACGTGTGTCAGAACATCCATGAATTGAGTAGATTAAGAGGAAAAGCTGATGTGTCACAGCTGCTGGTTGTGTTCTTTCAGTGTCTCCATCTTGATGAAATGAGGCGTTTTACTTCCTCCAAGTAGAGTGGACCTGGCTCACAGAGTGCTGCTGCTGTCTCTGTCTCTCTGTGAGCAGCATGTTAAACAGCAGGCTCTGAATAGTGACGTCATGATGTCACAGTCACATCAGTCTAATCTCCCAATCGGAGAGAGAGCTGTCATCAACAGCAGGAAGTGCAGGAAGCTCATGGTGTGCAGGCCTCTGATGTGTGGAGGCTGTCGGCTTGTAGCAGCCAACAAGAAGGGAGTTTGTAAAAGTTCTCTGTAACTTTAGATGTGAGGATTCAGAAAGAACTTAGATCAGATATGTGCAGCACTTGTGCAACAGATACTCCAACAGTGACAGCTCTTCTGAAGAAAGCCTGAGGAGCTGAGACCTGGATGAGACACTGATACAGCTTTGCTCTGCTGACAGGAAGGATGAAGGCTGACCACACACACACACACTGACACACACAGACACACACACACACACATACACACACACACACACACACACACACAAGGGTTTTTATGGTTTAGATGGACAATTTCTCGAAACAGGCCCGAAGGTGGTTTAGATGGGCTACCCTTTCCCATGGTCCTAGAGCTATGGGAGTTGGCTTAGGTTACTCTAAAAAACTTGAAAAAAATTTGGGTCACTTCAGAGTTCAGATACACGCAACAGAACTCTATACACATGACCCTGCTCCAACTGTGGTTTGAGCAGACATTTCACTTTTTGATAAATCTGTGGTTTATGAGAACAAGAAAATGCATTATCTGGACTATGACGTCACTTTTAAATTAACATGGATTAACATAAATACACACCTGACAACACAGGATTAAATGGACAGGTTCTTTAATTAGTTTGGTTGCCTAGCAACCAAACTTATTGGTATTCTACGTGCTATTGCACAAATCCAAAACTAAAAATAATAAACATATAAACAGAAAGAGGTGCATAAAAATGAATGCACTTACATTTTCCTTCTTGCTAATATATTTTAACAGGAACATTCTACAAAATAAATATGGGAGGTTTCAATATAAAGATAACTTAACTAACACAACCGTGTACTCTTCTTTGCACAGAATTTAAATTAAATTTGATTATAAGTGCATTTACATTAATCAAATGTAAAAAAAGCATGTCACACATGCATACAAAACAAACTTTTTAACTCTAATAACTTTATATTAAATCTGTTACTACAACGTAGTTACTCTCCCATATTAGTAACTGATTGCTTTTAGAAACTTGGTTTCTATGTGCAAATCTGTGGATTTACATACATTACATTTCCTTCTGTGACTGTCTTTTTGCAGTTACTCCTCGGTTTCTAACAAAGTCCCTGATATTTTGCACTGTTCTCTGTGCTAAAACAGACCCTTCAGCCATCTTGCAGTGAGTGCATTCAGTTTTGGTTGCCAGTTGTCCTTTAGATATGTGATCTTTAAAATGTCGCATTACTGCGTTGACCTCAGCCTTGGACCATGGTTTCTTTGGTGCTCTTCTTACTTCATTATCTGGACAAGCATCTTGTAGAAAAACAGAAGACACAGACACAAACAAGTGTGTTAATACATTTACCTATTGCCACAGATTCCTGTTTACTTATTCCTAGGATTAAATCATTTTTTTACCAATTCATCATAATTTCACCACTGAGACGAAGTTTCACATAAGCTGCAGCTGAAAAATAATGAAAATACTCTTTATGTAGTAGAGTGCAATTTTTAAAATTAAATATTAAAATGATTTTGCCAGAGGTATCAAGTTACAATTAAAGTAGAAGAGTATAAGTAGTAGAAGTGTCACTAAAAATCAGTCTGATGGCCACTTTCAGGAAAGACCTCCTGTGGCGTTCTGTGCTGCTCTTGGGTAGTCCCAGTGCTGTTCATGCAGCGTGGCATGAAGGGGGTGAGGCGTGTTGTTCTCCTCTGTCACATCCACCACAGACTCCAGCTGAAACTCCCAGGAGGAAAATCTGCTTGTGGGTTAAACCACCTGATTTCAAACATACCCGGAACCCATCAGAAGGTGCTAACTACTAGCACTGCTAGGTGCAATCAATAGTGCAGCTACTATTGCATCATAATAGTAGGGGTAACACTGACGTGTCAGCCCTCCTTGTGTGAAGACAATACTACGTTAAGACGTGCATGTCTACTTGGGGCCTCTGTAGCCCAGTCTTGCCGCACCTAACTCAACATGCAACCCAGCTCCTGATCCAGACCTCGCCTCTCTTGCCTACTGCAATGCCCTCCTAATAGGTGTTCCAGCCGGTGCTTCTGCTCCAGTATGCAGCTGCACGTCTGATTTTCAACCAGCCAAAAAGAGCATCACACTTCTGTTCAATGAGCTACACTGCTTACATCAAATTCAAATTCTCTTAGTAAGGTTTTTGATTGTGTTTGTTTTCATTTGAATGTTAATCCTCTTCTTTTAAGTTGCTTTAGACAAAGGCATCTGCTAAATGCATACATGTAATGTAAATGTAATGATCTAAACTTCTAAAATACACAACACTATATAGTTATCTATTTTATTCTTTTGAATTTGATTTGTGTCTTTATATCAACTTTTTGAAATGTGTTTTCCATCGTCTCCATGAATGTGTTTACGCCTTATGTAACATTGCTCTGCAACTAAACTTGCCTTACCTTCAGATACAGAGACAGTCTCATTTACCGTGGATGTCACTGTTGACACAGCTTCTGCTGAACACATATGGAAAAAAGTTTTTGTCGTGGTAAAATACATTTCATCATCAGAAACACAAGTATAGTGTAAGGCAACTTACCAAAACCTCCCGTGTCATGGAGCGGCTCTGTGACTGTAGACTCTGAAGCAGCATCAACAGGTTCACGAGTTTCACACTCCGTTGCCGTTGTGAATTCCGTTCCACTATCATCGGACTCATTCTCGCCGTCCTTGGCTTCATCATCACTAAACACAATTTCCTCTGGGACATGGTGTGAATAAAGGTCAAATGAAGACAGTGTACACATGCACTGTGTTCAGACTAAATAATCTCTCAAGATATACATACCCTCAAGTTCAATCTCATCCAATGATTTTCCCTGCATTCTGGAAAGATGTCCTTTCTCCATTGAGAGAAGTAGTTTGAGGGTGGCCTCAAACTACTTCTCTCACAGCCTCCTCCAGGTTTTGTATTGAGAATTCTGAGCGCAGACACACCAACAAGCGACCAACTTCCCTGAGCTTCTGTCTCATGTATTCACTCTTTGTAGCATCTTGCCCATGTCTGTTGTAGAGGGACTGGGCAAACTGAACAATACACAGGTCATTTCGCACAACCGAAGCAACCTCATCCTGTTTCATGGCTGTCAGGAGCTTCCACACACCACCTGGAATCCGGTGACTGGATGCAGTCTGTAGAGCAGCAGCCAAACCCAGCACTCTGGTTCTTCCAGGTTCCTTTTCAGTATCTTTATTTTCTGGCTTGCAGGGGCATTTGCGGACATGTCGCCAAAACTCTTTCCGAATGTACATCCCTTGACAATGCATACAGGAAATAAACTTTCCTGCCAATGATTTAGTTTTAGGTTTTCTCTTAACTTTCAATGGTCCATCTTGTAAAACTGCAACGTTATGTCTAAAATTTCCCTTATTTCTCATTTTCTCTAATAGTGTTTTCCGCTCTTGTGAGTGCTCAGGTAGGGAAAAAACATACAAACATACAACTTCAGCGTGCGTTTTATGTGTTCTCAGGTGGCGAGAAATTTTGCTTTGTGGCTTACCACAAATGTAACAGTAATTTTTTATGGTCATAGTCAATTGACTTGAGTTGTGATTGAGAAGCTGTGCTTCATCCTTTGGCTTTTTCTTTGATGCCTTTTTGGTGGATGTACCTAAATGTGATTTTTTAGCAGCACTGGGAATCACATGGTCTTTAAGAGGTGGTGGAGCCTTGGATTGGCTAGGCCAAACTTGGATGTCTGCATCTGATCCATGAGATGTTCCTTCAGCCATAACAGTTTTTGCTGTAACCTCTCTACCGCTAGACATCGAGGGTATGCTTGTATCTGAATCATTATCATTTTGTGACTCCGAGTCTGGTATGTACTCCTCATCAGACAGGCTGTGATCAAAATCTGATAGGTTACCCACTTCTGAATTGTCCTCATCTGACACCAGATTGTCCACAGAACATATAGAAGACTGTGGCTCCTGAAAGAATGAGAAACAAATTAAATAATTGGAAACAGCAAGAGATGTTAGATATTCAAGAAACCTTATATAGGGACTCACCTGTGAATGGTGCTGGAGGTCATCTGTAATTCGCTCAAGGCATTTTTTATGCCAGACGCCCAAACAAACTGTAACACATTTTAAAAGTTTTAATTTTATGGGTAAATTAAAAATGTCTTGTGTCATAGCAATGATTTACACAGAAACAATAGAAATGTTGTTTTAATTTTAATAGAGCGAATAAAAAGAATTAAAAGACAAGAATCAGGACAACCTTTAGCATAGTACCCACTTTTGTTGCCAGCTGTTTATATTTTTTAATTAAATTTTAATTTAATTAAATTATTTTAATGGCTGTATGTGGAGTTATTTTTAGTAAATCTATACTGTTATACGAGCTGTACAATGACTCCTTTAAGTTGTATCAAAGTTTTGTTTCTATAGTATTATCCCATGAAAAGATACAACAAATACAACAAAAATATGAGGGGTGGGCTCACCTTTGTGAGATACTGTAAATGAGAATGCATACACCAAAGGATCAGTTTATTACATGCAACTAGATAAAAATACATGTAGTGTACCATAAAAATGCCACAATAAATCCTCCATCCTGAAGGTTCAGTGTTTCAATAGTTTTAAATGTGGAGGCTTTATTTCTTGGTGGTGTTGAACTACATACAACACCACATTTAGACTTTATTTAATATAATTAAATTGACAAAAATGATTATTGCATGTGTCAGTAGGCTATGACAGAACACGACACAACAAACAACATATCTGACAATTGGCATCCAGTTGCATCAGTTTGTATGCACAAACGTTAGAAGGATTTATTTTTGGACTGTTGTATTAGACACCTTCCCTTTCAGGTGCACCTATGTTTTAGGTAGATGTAAGGAGTGCACGTCCACCTACGGCCCTGTACTACACCACTGTACTAAATA
Source organism: Parambassis ranga (assembly GCF_900634625.1). Taxonomy (NCBI): domain Eukaryota; kingdom Metazoa; phylum Chordata; class Actinopteri; family Ambassidae; genus Parambassis; species Parambassis ranga. Next base: position 920,483 of record NW_021144778.1, read on the forward strand.
CTGCAGCTTACCTTTGCACTTATATCCAAGCCACTTCAAGGAGGATACAGGTCCCACACACTGGATGCACTTGTCCAAGGATGATACTGTTGTGCACACAAGCTGATGCTTCTGACACTGTTGGTGAAAATGTATGGTAATATTTAATAATGTGAAAAGTCACATACTGATAGCTAGAAAACCACATAAACGTAACCTAATATTAACATGGCATACAATATACTGTACCTTTTTATTGCAGACAACTGGATCCATTTCATTAGAACCGATGAACTGTTTCGTGCCATTTTCAGTGGTTCCCTAAAACAGTAAAAAAGAGCCAACGGTTAAAAACTACATCTGCATTGATATCCGTTTTCTCATGTTAGGTTTTGTTAATACCAAAATTGAGGAAGAAACGTAGTGTAAAGAAATACTTGCTTTACAACCTTTATAGTTTTTTAGACATACAGTTTTTTAGACACATTATACTAAACCAGATAAAATTCAGCTTGTCCAAGAACTTCTAAAAACAAACTGATGACACTATCAACCGCACCTTGAGGATTGGTGGTTTACTGCTTATTTCACACACACATTCAGATCCTATGCCAACTTTCACTTTCAGGAGAGAGTACTTACAAAACACATTTCACATTCAGGTGACTACATACACACATACCTACATTACGTGTTGGTGGACTTACGCATTGCCACACGCAAAGAATGAAGTGCTAAATTTTATGTACCGTTTCATTCTGGCTGTGTGGACCAAGCAGTGGACTTGTCAAGTTCCTGCCTTCATCCATCTCAGCCTGGTTGCCCACGGCCATCTCAGCCTGGTTGCCCACGGCCATCTCAGCCTAACTCCTCCCTAGTCACTGTTGTGTGTCCTTGGGCAAGACACTTTACCTGCATAGCCTCCAGTGTGCTCACTGGCGTATGGCGCTCTTTGCTGGGCTGCCTTGAGCAATTTCCCCATTGTGGGACTAATAAAGGTTTCAATTATTATTATTATTATAATTATTATTATTTAATTATACCTTCATTATATATATTTATACCTTCATTCCAGAGGCTTAGATCCTTAATTTAATATTATTTCTGTGTTCACTAAACCAAAAGCAATGTGTCATTTAGTTTTGATTAGACAAAGCGAAATATAATACACACCACCAGAGTTTTCCATCAAAATGGAACTCAAACATGAACACCAGCTTGTCATGGTAAAGTCTCTGTCTTCTTTCACATTCTTGCTTGCTTATGAGTTCACCTCGATATTCCAACAGAAAGTCTCCTTTTTCAAATGGAGCCGTGGTGAAGATGCCACGACCTAATTAATACACATAACAAATAGATGACAAAAAGTAAGCTGATGTATTTAATCATAATTAAATCAAGGGATTCAACTTACCTTTGAAGGCATTGATGAATTTGATGTCAAATCCTACTTTGTCCCTTTCAGCACTAGCATTAAACTGTGCATCCTGCTTTGGATCGAGCCGTCTTCGTCTTCGCATTCTGTCTGATATGTGTCAAAAACCTGCAAAACAAAAAATAAATCAGGATTGTGTTCATTGCATGACAAGCATGAGCAACACACAGTAATCTATAAGTAATCTAGTAAAAAGACAAACAGAAGCAGGATGCTGTGCTCATAACTGCATCTTAAATGTTAAATGCTACTAAATGTATGAACCATCTCAGCCAGAAATAGGGTGGGGCGGCATTAAGGTATACGGCGGGGCACACAGGTAGCGACGGTATCATTTTTAATACCGGCAATAAAAAAAGTGTAAAAAGAGTGTTTTTATTACCATGCGTAACTTCTAACATAAAGACTGCACAATGCTGCGCTCTTAACATGGTAAAATTACAAAAACAAACAGAAACACATCGGGACGGGCTCAGCAGTTTAATACCGCGGTCCGTTCGCTATATGCGTTTTTAAATGGCCTCAATAAAAACTATATTAAGTGAAAAAGATCACTTGTCATGTTTCAGGCAGTTTAAAATGCACTTTACCTGCCGTGAAGTGTCGGCTGCAGCAGCTGAATTAAAATGAGACGTGCGCGGTGTCTCTGCAACTTGCAATGCGTATATGCGACTTAATGTTACGGTTTTGCTGATATTTTAATCTTAAATTAAACTACACTGCAAAGAAAACCTGGATTGTCAAGCAGCTGCTTTACCTGTCCGCCTCTCTGCCGAGCATGACGCAATGGCTGCGTTTAAATGTCCTCCCTGAGAACTAAGCGCCGAGCCCGCGCGGACTAACGCCGTTTATCCAGCCGCTCCTAACGTAGCCGAGCTCCGGTACGCAACCAAAACACACAGCGGTGGCCTCACTCCATCCATTAGGCCACGTGGTCTAGTGTGTTTGTCACATAAACTTTTGTCAGAATGTTATTGGCATAGTGTTTATGATAAGAGTTTTTGTTGGTGCAGTAGCCAGCGCAAACACATAGACATATTCTGACTAACATGGGCACTGTAGATGTCTTTGTAAACAATAAATGGACAATATTTAACTTGTTTCTGAGCCTCTCTATCTTCAGTTAGCATAACTTTCAATGGACTTTGATTACTGTAGTGGTGCAGTATAATATAGTATTACCATGTCATAGCACTGTGTTGGTTTTCAAAATCCTTTGATAATATAATCGTTATAATAATAATAATAATTTTGGGTGGTTAAAAATGTTGATCTCTTAATTTAACTAGAATGGCAGTTCCTGAAGAAACTGTGATTGCAGAGCTGTTAGTGTCAGGGGGGTTGTGAGACGGAGGACACAAATGCAGACTTAGGTGAAAGCAAACTCAGAGTTTAATTCAAGCAAGGTTCGGTACACAGGAGTTCAGTCCACGAGGCAGAGGTAATCCAAGGTACTGCAAAATGCAGTAGTCAAGTCCAATCCAAGTCACACACAAGAGCATCCAAACTTACTCGAGACCACGTAGGGAAAAATCACAAGAGTGCAAAAACTTACTCGAAAAGACGTAGGGATAATCACAAGAGCGGAAAGGCTACTTGGACGGCTGTGTCGCATGGAAGACTCACAAGACGAACTGGCAACAAGGGGCAGGAAACACACAGGCTTTAAACACAGGAGGGAAGACAATTGGACACAGGTGAAGCACATTAGGGCGGAGCAGGTAATCACAGGTGGGGGAAGGGAGCACACATGAGGAAGGGGAAGTAACTGTAACACAAGGGGAAGATCGAGTTTCAAAATAAAACAGGAAGTGACTAGTAAAACTAAAACTAATACAAACAGAAAATGAACTACAAAATAAAAGGCCTGGCTGAAACCATGACAGTTACCAGTGTAACAGATATCAGCTATTACAGATGACCATTCCACACCTGAAAGCTGTGCTGTTGAAGTCATATCAGGTATTTCACAGAAGCATTTGAAAAACAGGATGGATTTATGTTGAGTAATACATATGTTTTCACTATAGCGCCCCCCAGAGGCCAAACCATGAAACTTGGTACACTAAGTCTTAGTACTAGCCTACATAGGTGACCCAAATTTGGCAGCTATATGTTACAGTATGCATCAGTTATAGTACATTAAGTGCACATGGCCACGCCCACAAAAGTTTATTAGCCAATAGAAATGAAACGCTATTAGATATTCCAAAATAAAAAATCTTACACTATTTAAAGTTGTCCACTAATGTTTTGTCCAAAGTTTTTGACACTTTATATCTCACCACATGGTGGAGCTATGACTACAGTTTTAACTATATTTAAGTAAATACATCTTTTAAAATATGTTCAAAGTTTCAGCTGTATAGCATGGCTACTTTCTGAGTTGCACATTTTTAATTAATGTTTGTAGCTTTACAGCTGTAGGAGGAGCGTTCTGTCATCATTACGTTTTTTTCCTGTTTCTTTAAGTAGAATAACATTGATGTGATGCAGTCAGTTGGAACAGTCTGGACAGGTTTGACTGAATGTTTTATAGCGTCCTCTGTAGTAAACAGGGACTGATCGCTGCATTCACTCGCTTAAAATTGTAACCCGGGTGAAAAACTCCAGCTACTGCTCCCATATATTGTATTGTGGGCCGTGTTGTATTTCTACGTAATGACGTCCGACTCAGACCAATCGCATCACTGTAACCTGGCAGTGCCAGTCTAGATGTGAGTGGGACACGAGTAGGAAAAGTTTGCTGTAATTCATGTTGTCCTCTATTCAAATTAAATGTACTGAATGTCGATCTATAGGAGCCAACTACCAAAGTCTTTATGTGTCGAGTGGATCGTCTGAACTAATCTTAAACTACAGAACTGGTGAGTCTCATTACTGTTAGCTCAGCCGCTCATTCATTCCCATTGGGTAATTTAGCCTAGCCGCTTCCATTGGTTTATATGGAGCGGTCAGCACAGGATATTAAGAATTAAGAAACCTTTATTAGTCCCACAATGGGGAAATTGCATTTTTGCAACAGCAGGTACAGACAGCAAAGGATAAGTTAAGAAAAGATATATATGATAAAATAAACTACCAATAAAATATAGAATAGAATCATCAACAGTTTACATATGAACAGTTATTGCACAGGTGAGTGGAGGGAGAAGTGGTCTGTAAGAAAACTGTACATAGTGCATCAGAAACTAAATAAATAATGTGTTGTACACTGTGGTGTGTGAATATTGCTCCTATCAGAAGTGGTTATTATACAGTCTGACAGCAGCAGGAAGGAAAGACCTTCTGTATCTCTCCTTCACACACCGAGGGTGGAGCAGTCTGCCACTGAAGCTGCTCTGCAGAGCTGACAGGGGGTCCTGCAGGGGGTGGACTCATTGTCCAGCATCAGAATCAGAATCAGAATCAGAATGACTTTATTTATCCCCGAGGGGAAATTCTTTTTTGTTACAGACATTAGAAATTAAAGATACATTGAAATATATAATAAATATCTAAATACCTAGATAGCATTTAAATCCCTGAGTTGTATCTAAAGAACATATTCACTACTGTATAAAACCTTTCCATAGTAAAGAGCAGGACATGAATGCACCAGTATGAATGTACAGTGTCTGAGTGACACTTCTACTCTTATACTCTGTACTTAACTGCATTTAATGTAACTTGATACCTCTGGCACAGGAATTTCCTTCGGGATTAATAAAGTCTTATCTTGTCTTATCTTACAGTTCAGAGTTCAGTAGTTTGATTGAGACAGGCAGGAATGACTTCCTGTGTCTCAGTGGTGCATCATGGGAGTCAGTTTTGTCAGAACCCTCCTGTCACCCACCTCCTGCACTGAGTCCAGAAAAAAGCCAGGTCTCTCTGACTATCCTTAACTGTGCTACATTGAATCAATGTGAGAGGTCTGTAAAGTATTTCTGTCTGACCTTTAATGTTTGATCATGTTTGATATTGCTACACTAGCAGAATTGATATTATAATATAGCAAACATTTATTTCCCAATTTGACTAATAGAATATCTATGTTTGTATGTATATATTTGATGATATGAGAACTCTAATTTAGAACTATGTATGATACTTCAGTCACACTATATGGTACTTCAGCAAATCTTCATCTCCCTGTCTCTCTTTTACTCATTCCCAGAGCTGCTCCTACACTTCTGAGCCACTAGTCCAGGGGTCGGCACTCTGCGGCTCCGGAGCTGCATGTGGCTCTTTCATCCCTCTGTTGTGGCTCCCAGGCAGCGAGCTCATTTTTGGAAAAAAATAATAATAATATGAATAAATAATGGCCGTTTAATTTAAATGTATTTTATTTTATTCATTTAGTTTTTTCATAGTAATAGTTGTTTCTTTGGAGATTGAGATGCTGTCGTGATTAAAATAAAACTTTTAATATTTTGTCAAAATATGCGTCACGGTCGCGTCCTGTGCGCAGCACCTGTGACACCGGACAAACTGGTGTTTGACAGCCTGCATGCAATGACATTCCCGACACTTATATGAACATGGAAAAGTTTGCATTTGGAGTCCTGTCAATCTTTGGATCCTCATACTTGAGCGAGCTGGTGTTTTCCATCATGAACTACATTAAAAGTAAACATCGCTCCAGCCTCACAGATCAGAGCTCAGTCCTTCGTGAAAATCAAAGCGACGTCTTCCAGCCCTGAAGTGGATACGATACGCTGTGCCGTGAAGTTCCAGAGCAGAACTCACATTAACCAGGTGAAAGAAATAATTTAACAAGCTGTTATTCTGAAAATACATATTTTTATATCGGACCCTGAACTAACGTGCTTCATATTCAGGTTGACTACTGTACTATGACGGCACACTGAAATCAAAATAACATATAAACTGGCATTTTTTGTTCAGATAAATATTATCTATATCTATCTATATTAGGCCTATATATAGATTAATTTTGCCTTTAATTTAGTCAAATAGGTGTAGATTAGTAGTTAGGGGTTTGTGGCTCCGAGTGTGCTTTATTCAGTGGGAAACCGGCCCAAATGGCTCTTTTAATGCTGAAGGTTGCCGACCCCTGCACTAGTCCAACTCAATACATCCAGATTTGTAGAGTATATCATATACATGCTACACAAATTAATGTGTGAGTAATCCAAGTATTCAGAATATGTTACTTAGACTGAGCAATGTTAAGTTGTAGGGCCTGTAATCTGTATTCAGTAACTGAATACTTTTTTAAAAGTATTCTTCCCAACACTGTTAGTAACATACGACACCAGGAGATGGAAAAAACAGGCATTCACCTGGCAGTCCCCAAACACAGTGGAAATGAAATAAGGAGACAGACACAAAATAATACACTGCAATGGAACTGAGAGGAGGAACTACAGCTGACCTCTTTCTCAATATTCTTCTCTTATGAAACCAAAAGAACGTATCAGGTGGAAGACAAGTTATCTGAGTTTGTGTGAATATCTGTAAAGTGGCCCAATTGCATTTTTATGATGAAATGAACCTTATATTAGTTTACAGCAGCATAAAAAAGAGCTAACTCCTTTAACTTCTCTCATAAATACATCTGCAGTAAACACATGTTCTGTGACAAAACATAAGACAGAAAATACCTGAAAGTCTATACTGACAACAAGCTTTGTAACAACACAATTATCTTCTTCAGAGTTGAATTTATTTCTCCACCTGTCATAGTTTCAGGGACGTCATCCAAGCCACTTGTACATGTGAACTACTATGGATACAGGTCTGTGTTAATAAGCCTCAGCAGAGGAGGCAATCTGAGGGTCGAAGGCATAAGGCTACATAAGGCTTTGTCTCCCATATCTGACCAACCTTAACTGTCAGTTTCCTCAATAGCAGGCGAAACAAGACCATCATTTGTGAGAAACATGCTTATTCATGTCACATCAGTGCCTGAGAACACTGAAAAACAACAACGCTTTATAAAAGTACAAACAGCTGGTGTGCTGAATGCCAGATGTCCTTGTGTGATGGCAATGGCTTGCTGTATTTGATGCATATGTGTGTGTCAAGTAAGAGCGTTTACTCAGACACAGAACTAGCTAAAGCCTAAATGTGAGGGCGCCTCATATTGGAAGTACATATACGAATACAAGATTCTGCCCCGTATCAAGTCTGAGTGAGCATACGATATAGAAGCTAGGGTACAGTTTCATCACAAACCAATGTATATGTTCTGGGCAACAGCATTTATAAAATATGCCTATTGTATTATAACATACAGACGGATTCTTGGAAATGTGTGTGTGAAAGATGATGTCACATTTTTGCGTCATTCCTTTTATTACAGCAGTAGCCCCTACAGGTGCATTATGAGGCACTTGTCTGTTGATGTTGGGAGGACTGTGAACATGAGAAATCAATCCATCTCTCATACTATCCAGGATAATTTATGATGTTGAGTGACTGAACAAAGCAGCATCTGCAGGGATTAATGAGGTTTTTCTGATTCTGCACAATATGCACTTTAGGACAGATTTAAAATGGTGGTCAGCCTCCACTCTATGAACCAGCTATTCACATTTTTTATATACATTTCTTGTTTACAATCTTCCAGTTTGTTTTTCATTTGACTCCCACAGGCTGCATGCACTCCCACCAGTCTCCTGGGCTTGAAATCTGCCATTTACAAACAGTAAGCGCCAGAGAGGAGGAAGGAGACGGCAATACCTCAGAAACAGCTCAGTCATTTCAGGGCAGGAGACTTTTCACAATTCCAATTAAGTCATTCAAATGGAAATATAATGAAATATAAAGAAAATAGAAACCTAGTCTGAAGGAAATATTGGCATTTGTAAGTCATACAAAATGTATGGTTTGTAAAAGAACTATAAAGCAAGGAGCAAAAACAAGTAAACACAGCGCTCAGAACCTGTGGCTGCGCCTGGCGTGTGGAAACGATTCGGAATTAGAAAATTCTGAATACAAGTTTGATAGAGCAGCATCTAATGAGCGTTTTAAGACTAAAATGGAGTCTGCAGCTTGAAATTTCTAGGAGGAGATACATTTGGCAGATGACACCGAAATTGCTTAATATTGGAAAAAAACGTGAAGTTGACCCGGAATGTCCTCTGGGAGATGAACAACAGATGAGCAACGGCAATCAAACAAAGAAGAAGAAGAAGAAAGAGGGTGAATAACAAGAGTTGATTGCATAGCAACAGCAAGTTGCCTAGCAACGGAAATCAAACAAAAAAGATGAAAGAGGGTGAATAACAAGTGTTTTATTGCCTAGCAACGGCAATCAAACAAATGAACTGAACAAGGAGAAGGAGGGGGAAGAGGAACTAGAAAGACGAGCACAGTGACAGCAGAAGTTCAACAGAAGTTTTCCGCTGTAAGTGTTTTATCACATCTGAATGGCTGCTGCGGAGTCTCTGAGAGCTTTTATCAGCGAGCGGCCAACTGCTGCTGCTGCTGAAATATTGGGAGTGTTTGAACAAACTATCGTCCAGTACGAGGGAGAGCTGGACCGTCAGCGCAAACTGCTGGATCTGCTCCTGAAGCCTGAGATCAAGCTACACAGAACAGGTATGTAAACATGACAATGTCACGGAACAACAACGGCTCTGTGTGAAAAGAGTGACATTCAGCACATAGTGTTTCTGACAGATGCAGCGATTGATCGGCCATGACCGGCATCCGCAGATCAGACTGAGATATGCCGAATTTATGCCGGTCAAGCGCGCCACATGATCGGTCGCGTCACAACCGTTAGCTTACCTTAGCTTAGTTTAGCTTAGCTTAGCTTATTTTAGCCTAATCCACCAGCTCAATCCACTGGTGGAAGTGTGCTCACCTGTATGTGCGCATGTGTCTGCGTCCTATGTGCAGACTGTATGAAGTTACATTTAATCAGTGAATTAATTAATGATTTGCTGCCTGTCAAATAAGATAAATAGCATAAGGCTGTTTAGATTGTTTAATTAGTTAGCAGCACAAACATGTTCATCTCTCCAGTTTCAGACTGCATGGTCTCCTAAATATACACATTGTGCTTCTTATCAACAGTAATCTGTTAATCTCTGTATTATTTGTCTGTGCTTAATGCTAACTAGGAATCCCGATTCTGATTTCCAGTTTTTGATTGAGTTTGGCCTGCTGTTGATTTTAGCTGATTACGATTTCATTTTTTCAAACCACTTTACAGTAGAGCTGCCGGACCCGAGCCTGTGTGCCCCAGTGTGGGCTTCACACACTAATAACTCTACTGTAATTGTTATAACACAGACCATACACATCATGAAAGTGCAGTGTTATGGAACAACAACATATTGCAAACTTACCAGTGTTTCCTCTGCCATTATATATGGGAGCAGCTATTTTCTATATAGCAGCATTAAATTAAAATGGGCTCCAGCCTGAATAAATTACATTTGCATGCTTGTTTGTTTTCCTCTCTCTTTCTCCATGTCAGAGAGACTGGATGACAAAAGGCGTCACTCCGGTGCATCGTAGTATATAAGGTGTGCAATGTCTGGCCGTCGGATTTTATATGGGCAGTTCTTATTTTTTTAAACTCATTGTGTAACGTTTAGGTGAAGTTCTGAGCAGACTATTGTCAGCTCACTGTCTGCGTCGCCATGATGCGTCACATGGGGCTGTAGAGCTTGGACGCTGGGTACAACAACTGTTGGGTGAAAGAATTTATTCTGCATGGTGTTAACATGCAGTGTGTTCAGATATATAAGTATTCATGTTTATATGTGTTTATCACTTAATAATGTGATTTTCATACGTGTTTATGTGTTAGGAAATTTTATAGAAAATCAAAGTAATTCGAGGATACTAAATGTATTAAGAAGTAATTTCATAGTGTGTCATATAACGTTGTTTTCTGCAGTTCGGGCTGTGGCAGATGAGATCAGTTGTTTTTCTGCTCTCTGGAGCTCCGGTTGGTACGAGATGGTCATAAATTCAGGACAGGACAGCAGCACCTCTGACCTGATAAAAGCCAGATTCTAAAGGAATGTGTTTTTCTCCTGAGTGCCCCATGTTATGGTCATCCCTAGATCGGACTCACAACCTATGAGATTTGAGGAATTGAAGTTTTACCTTATTTGGCAGTAAACACTAATGTTCTATTCGCTGTATGACCCAGGGTCTGCAGGGGGATAGTAGATGCCCCTGTGGGCTGGCAGGCGGAACGCCCATGGGGTATATCAATGTGTGAATTCCATGTCCAGTTGTTGTTGCGTTGTTCGTTGTTGCTGTGTGGTTGTTTGTTCTTGTTGGTTGTCCTGTTCTTGTGTTGTTCTTGTTTGGTTCTTTGTATCTCAACAACCCAGAGCTCTGCGACTCAGAATTTGCCTCATTGTTTAATAAATTATAATTTTGAGACCAGAATTTATCCGCTCCTTCCTTACAAACTAATTCAGGGGGTGATCAGAAGGAAACAAGGGGATTTTTCACCCCGACATGACACAGTTCAGAGAGGCTTTCTGAGAAAGTACTCCATGTAAAGTCTGCTCAGATGCTGCTAAACCAAAGCTGTGCGTTTGTTTGCATGTCGAGCTGAACTGTTCTCTCTCAAAAGGAGTTTTAGGTGGATGGCTTTGTTGAAGTTTCACCTAAGATCTGATGCTGCTGATCAATATGAAGCAGCTGCGCCAAATTAACGACGTCACGGTCACCTCGCAACCAGTTAGAGACGTCTGAGGAGAGCCATCCCACAGCGCCCCTCTTCCTTACAGCTAATTCGGACCATAGCATGCTAGCATCCTGCTAATGGCTGCTGATTGGTTAGTTCAGATTAGGACTGATGGTGACTGATGCTGTACAGTGGCTTGTGGTGATGTCACCTTGTGTCACATTTTCCTTTGAACAGGAAAAGCAGCAGTTTTTTTTCTGTAATTAAAGAAGAGAAAATAGAGAAGTGTTAAGTGATTGATTATTGGCACAGTGAATTACCTCCATACCGCTGGCTTCCTATGTTGCTGCTCTGTGCTTGTTGTCATTGAGCTCTACCAACATGCTGCTGATGCATGGGGCCGAAATCAAGTTTTAACACCAGACTGGTCATCGGTATTGATCGAGTTTTATATGAATCTGAACCAGAAATTTTTATCCTAACACGTGGTTTAATGTCTGACCCCGTGTGCTGACGGAGTCCTGATTGGCTGTAAGCAGCTGGTTGCTCAGCTCCTCCTCTGCGCCTCCTGCAGTCTCAGCTCCTCTTACCGTGTCCGGTGCATGTTGTTAGCACAGCGAGAACACGGTGAGCCAAAGCTGTGAATGAATCAATAGCTCTCAGCTGAAAGGCACCAAAGTTCCTCAGTGTCGTTCCTCGCGCTGCATTTTTATCTGCTCCTGTGTGAGAGCGCTGAGACCGGTGCGTCTTGGGAGGACAACATTAAGTCAACGGGGCTTGTTGTAGCTTGTGAGGGGAGGTTTGGGACCAAAGATAAGGGTCCTCTGAACAGGCTGTGTTCTTCAGGAAAAGGCTCAGGTGTCAGCGAGGTTTGAAGCACAGAGCACTTAGCAGTTAACAGAGCAGAGGGAGCAGGATGCTGTTATATGACCTGGATCCCACCAAACATCTGGCTGCATCCTGATACGTCTGCACGTCCTGTGCTGTGGAGCTCACACCTCCTGACGGTCTTTGTCCTCCTGCAGCACGTCTCTCACATTCAGTGAGCCGCCTTCAGCTCTGTAGAAGAAAGAACATCGATTGAGAGCATCGTATGAATATCGACGTGCCGCTCCTGCTTCTGCCTGTCCTTGGCTCATAAAATATTCCCACGCTTATTTAAATCATGACCAGTCACCTGAGGACTCTGATAGAACCTGTGGAGGTTTATATAGACATGTATATATTTTACCAGCTCATGATTCTTCTTGGCAGAGAGTGATTTATGCTGTGGATAATGAGAATGCAGCCCTAAATGTGTGGAAATAGGCTTTCATGTGCTCCAGTCTAATGATTCTTTATAATGCTGGTTTCCTGGTGCTCCTGTCGTTCTCAGATATAACAAGCTGGGCCATCATCATCATCATTTATGAATAACAACATTAGCGGCCAGATGTAGCAAGTAAACAGTGACAGTGCAAGCTGTGCAGGCCTGCTGCTGGAGGTGCTGTTCAGTCCGGATGTGCTGCTGCAGACATGCTGCACATGCTGCTGTGTCCCTGAGCACAGCCAGGCTGGTCCAGACCAGCTCCGGGTGAGGACCACACAGCTGTGTCCCACTGCAGGTCCTTTAAAGGACAGCTGCTCCTGTCACACGTGTTCCATTTGTTTATCATCTTTTGGTCATTAAGTTCACTTTGTGCTGTATAAAGGTCTTTGGTTCTGGTTCAGATGATGGGTGGGTGGATGTTCTCTTGTGTTAAGTTGGTTCTGTTTCAGTTTTTTTCTACTTCCTGTTTTGTTTTGGTAGGCAGTTTGTTTTACTTCCTGTTGTCTTTCCTCCTCTGTGATTGGCTGCCCGCCCTCGTTGTTCCTGCCTGTGTCTTGGTTCTGTGTATCCTCCATCCTTTTTATTCGCAGCATCACCATCTGTGTGTGTTCTATGAAACCATAACAACCGCCGTCTCTGAGGAGACTGCAGCTCTGCAGCCCACATCTGCACAGGAGAATGAAGAAGTGAGCCGACTGTCTTCAGCCCACAGTGCAGGTATGAACACAGACAGACACACTGACGCCTCTTCTTCATTCAGAATATCTTTGAAAGTCTTCATCACAGTAGGGCTGCAACGATTACTTTACAAGTACTCGAGTAATATTCAAGGGCAAAATGCATCGACAACTAATTTAGTACTCGATGACTCGTTAGAGACGTCATTGGGGGGTTCAAAATGTGTAAACTGTACACACACACACACACATACGCGTTTTGGCGCCCGGCATGGAGGCGGTCACGGCCTGAAGCAATGACACTGCAGCGGTCCAAAGCAGGTATCCATTAGCTGTTAGCTGCAGCCGTATCTATGGGAAAACTATGACATTTACGTGTGATCCGAGTACTCGAGTATTCGCAAAAATAATCGCAGAGTATCAAAATACTCGTTTGTTGCAGCCCTACATCACAGTGAGGTGGTTCAAAATGACAAAAACTGCAGAACCTGACCTTTCTGAGGACACACACTGCCGGCCTGTGTGACGGAGCGCAGGCAGGAGATAAACTGATGAGAGAGTGTCACACAGCAGAGCCTCAGTGTTACAGCGCTGTGCTCTCAGGCTTCTCTTCAGCACTGTGATCTACAGTGTGCTTCTTTTGTCCAAATGTCTCAAAATGTCCACCATCCTGGGCTGATGTGTCCAGGTTCCATCAGTCCCCTGAAGTGTACTCAAAGCTGTCACTGCAGGTTAGCTAATACTGACATCAGTGATGTCATTGTTTCAGCTGTACATGCTGGACGATGTGTAACTCAGTCTGACTGAGACCTTGTTACACAGGTATGTGTAAAAACGGAGACTTTTCCTTCCTTTGTGCCTTTTATTTACACATAAATGAGTTTTCACCTATGAAAACAATTCTTTCTAAAAACTCTGTGTATTCGCGTTTGAACTGACAAAAACGGAGTTTGCAGCAGTGCGTCAGTTGGTACGACCTTTTTTTGTGTAGTACGGCTGCAAGAGCAGCTGTAGTCTAGTAATGGAAGTAATGGTAGCGTTTGCATTTGCAAATACAGCTCCTCGTGCTGTGTAGAAGAGCAGAGACATGTTAGGTCTCGAGTTTCAGCAATTTTGGAACAACATCTGACACAAACAACATCTGACACAAAAAGTCTGGCAGACTGCTTCGATGAGGCTTCTGATTGGCTTGCACGGCTTTCTCCTTCTGCCAACACTGCCCCCCACAGGCCTGGCGTAGTCATGACGGCTCTCTGAGCGTATTTATGCGGGTTAATGTAAACAGAAACGTTTATGAAAACGATGATGTGTGCACAATGTTATTTTGGAAAACGGAGGGAAGGAAATGTTCGTTTTCACAGATACCCGTGTTTGTGGAAACGGGGTCTGACAGGTTAAACAGTGTTTCCATGATTCAACTGTCAGTGTTTCCTTTGACTGCTGCAGCAGTTGTTGTGCTGTCTGTTGTTATTTGGCTTCAGTGTGAAGGAACCTGCCGGCTGACATGCAGCAGGTCTGCTGCCTGTTGTCTCCACAGAGATCCACAGTTAACATTCAGGAAGCAAACCCATCTAGGGAGGAATTACTGTAGCCCTCACAGCTAAGAGCCAGGAGGAAAAATCATTTGGAAAATCACATTAATCAGCTGCATGCTGCTAAATGTTTAATTTTTATTGATGCCTGACTTACTCACACTATCGACAGATGCGGGCCTGAGAGCCAGAAACTGAGCCAGGACTCAGGTCATCGTCCAGGAAGTGATGAGGAGCTGCCTGAGGCCACCGACTGATCAGGACCAGCAGACATGAGCTGTGAGGTTGAAAGTTAACCCTTTATTTTACCAGAATTCTAGGATAAAGGTTAAATAATGGTATAAAGGTGAGATAAACTAACACACAGAATCATGATGGACTATTAGCTTTAAACATCCATATGTATAGCATGAAAGTGCATTTAACCCTTTGAGCTCCTCTTCTGCTGCCTCTGATCATCAAAGAGTTCTTTCAACTCATTAAGTTTCAAAAGAAACTTGAGCAGCATTTGAACAGACTTCCCAGCATGCACCTCTCCTCCTTTAATGTGTTCAAGAACAGTGAAATGATGGAAACGTGTTTTAGGTGCAGAGCTGGAGGTTTGTAGCTGTGAGGTGTAAATGAAAATATAGATCACAATTAGCACGTTCACACTGACACGCTGTTCATGTGTCCGCGAAGGGCTCTCAAGACTTCAAGTGTTTCTGTGTGAGCTTCCACTATATTGAATACATTATTTGATCTATACTAAAATCATGAATGACACAAAGACAAACACTGCAGTGCTCCCAGGTGACTGGTGGATGCTGCTTTTGTTTTACCTACAGAAGCAAACACTTTATTTTGTCATTGTTTCAGAGACAGATGAGCTGAGCAGTTCTATTTTCTGATTGGCTGATAGGTCGCTAATTCCAGACAGCAGCAGTCTGCCTTTGACTGGATTGTATGACAGAAGTGAATCACTCCTCTGTGTGAGAAGTGCCCTGTGTGGCTGCTGTGTGAACGGCTTGAATATAAACTAGAAAAGGCATTTTCTGAAGAAAATGCAAGTTTGATTGCAGAAGCTGCAGCATTGCTTTGAAAGCTTATCTGAACGATTGCTTTGAACTCTAAAAATATAAAAAACCACATCAGAATGCATATGAATAGAAGCTGAATGGCAGAACAAGAGCTGAATTACTCTGAACACAAGCTGAATCAGTCATAAGAGCAGCTGAATTCATCTGAACAGCAGCTGGATAATTGCTTTGAATAGGAGGTGAATTGTCTGATCTTGGAATAATAGCTGATTTTGATGTGGACATGTAGCAAACAGCTCCATAGCGATAAATATGGCAGATATCATGTGTAATGATTGACAAAGAAGTAGCCGAATACTATACAGCTGAAGGATGATCAATATGACAGATATAATGCCTAAAGTCTGATAAAGACTACAAATATGGCTGTTTTGTATGCAGTTCTTGTGTGACAGCCTGTCACCATGGTAACAGCTCTGCCTGCCTAATTAAGCTTAAGTTTCCTGACATATATATCCAGTGCGAATGAAGCCGTTTCTCTGCCGTGCTGTAACACTTGGAACCGTGTCTGTGACTCTCTGTACATGTCTCTTATTCTGCGTCTGCAAAGCTCCGTGTTTCCTTATGTGGAAGTAAATGAGGATTTCACTTTGAACATGCGTGCGCACCCTCTCATGGAACAAGTCACCTTCCACAATATGTTCTTTCAAGTGCACTATTACATCTGACGGACTCCGGCGCTCACACAACTGTATCACGCATTTATAAGAACTTCCAGCCGACTCGATAGCAGCTGGGGCACGTACAGCATTTCAGCTAACTAAGCTAAAAACAAAATGCCTCACGTCAGTCAGTCAGTTCTTCTAACTTTCGTCTTCTGCGGAAACGTAGTGTAGTGTTGCAGTATTTGATCTAGGATTAGAGCTTTTTTTAAATAAGCATATTCAACAATTAATAAATGGCAATATATATTGGAAGTATATAATAAATAAATAATACAATCAAATAAACATTTGTGTTTAAGATGATAACTTCACTAAGAAATCATCTAGTTTATAGATGATTGCTTTGTGAATAACAATAACTTTGCAGCTGTTTGTGCACCTTTGTAAGCGCCTCCCATTAACACACTCATTGACACTGCAACTATTAAAAGCCTTACACAAGCATGATGCAACCTGCAAATTCAAATGGTTGTTACAGTGTTTCCAGAAAAAAAATCTGACACTATACTGTAAGTATAACACTACAAACATCTCATTTTGTACAAATGAAGATGTGTTTTTGAATGGTTTTGTTCTGTAAATTTAAAAGTAACAAAAAAAATCCGTCATTTCTTCTGAATATCACTGCAAATTTTACAGCAATGACCTCTTTGTGACAGCATAGTGTTTCCCACTGAACAATGTAAACTAACAGTAAGGCTATAAACTGACATGACAGACACACAATGACCAGAACAGGACATGAGTGGGGGCTGTAATTGCAAACATAGGCCCTGATATGAAAGAGTGGAACTGAATGAATGAAGCAAACTTATGTGGAGAGTGGAATGGCTAACAGTGAATGAAGAATTTTTATTTATTCCGGAGCAGGAGAACAGTGCTGGGAGATCACAGCCACATCAGTACAACTAACGCACAAATTCTGTCAAAAAAATCAGGTTAAATTCAGAGACTTAGGTCTACTTCAGTGTTTCCACAACTATCCCTATCCCCATTTTCGGGTTGCCCAGGCTGTATCGGTCCTGGTGGTCTACACTTTTGTTGTAGTCCCGGCTGTTCTGGTAGTCTGTGTATTCCTGGTCGTGTAGGTTGTCCTGGTCTAGGTAGCCTTGATCGTGTATGTGGAACAGCCTGTCCCATTTGTGTTCTGGTGTCTCTGCGACACATTCTTTCTTTGGTGGGTTCTGTAATTTTTTCCATCTTGGAGCAAGGAGGATTTCCTGCTCTCTGTCCTCCAACTGTGTGGCCTTGGCCTTGATCTGTTCTTGATGTGACACATTCTCTCTTTGGAGGTTACAGTGATTTTAATCGTGTTGGCAGTCTTTCTACCAGCTCTTTGGTCCCACGGTCTATACTTGGCCCTGCTCTTGGACAGTTGGTTGCAGGGATCCTTGCTCTCAGCAATCAGGTCACTGTCACGTTGCTTGAGCTCCTCTGGTTCGTTTGCTTCCTGCTCCTGTTTCAGCTGATCTTCTAAGGAGGACCTGTCCTCTGACAGTTGGTTTATTATACTGTCTTTTTCCTGGATGGTCTTGTTGGCCTTCTGTAGGTCACACCTCAGGATGCAGACCTCGTTGGCCAGCTCCTCACACTTAGAAAACCACTGGCTATATTTTTTGGTAGCCTTTCTGTGGTTTTCACTGAGCTGTTCCCACTTTACCCTTGACTCTAGAGTCACCTTTTGCTGCAGAGTCAGAGACTGGTCTACACACTCCTTCAACTGTCTGAACCTGGCCTTGCTCTTGGCCAGTTCGTTGCAGACATGAGTGTTTTCAGCAGACAGGTCAGTAATGACATTAGCGTGATAAACCACCTCTGAATGAAGTTTGCTGTTATGTTTCTTGAGCTCATCAAGGTATATCTCAATGCTTTCTCTTGATTCCTGCTCACGTTTCAGCTGATCTTCGAAGGAGGACCTGTCCTCTGACAGTTGGTTTATCACACTGTCTTTTTCCTGGACGGTCTTGTTGGCCTTCTGTAGGTCACTCCTCAGAGTGCAGGTTTCGTTGGCCAGCTCCTCATACTTGGAAGAACACTGGGTATGTTCTTCGGCAGCCTTTCTGAGATTTTCATTTTCTTTTGTGAGGACGGTCCCGTTGGCCTTTTCCAGTCCAGTGATCAAGCCGTCTGATTCCACAATAAACTGCTTCACCGTCTGTCCTTTCTTCTCGCGCTTCTCTCGTTCTTTGCACTCTTTCTTCTCTTGCTTCTCTTGTTCTTGGCGCTCTTTCATCGCACGCTTCTCTTGTTTTTGGCACTCGTTCTTCTCGTGCTTCTCTTGTTTTTGGCGCTCTTTCTTGTCGTGCTTCTCTTGTTCTTGGCGCTCTTTCATCGCACGCTTCTCTTGTTTTTGGCGCTCGTTCTTCTCGTGCTTCTCTTGTTTTTGGCGCTCGTTCTTCTCGTGCTTCTCTTGTTTTTGGCGCTCTTTCTTCTCGCGCTTCTCTTGTTCTTGGCGCTCTTTCATCGCACGCTTTTCTTGTTCTTGGCGCTCTTTCATCGCACGCTTCTCTTGTTTTTGGCGCTCTTTCTTCTCGCGCTTCTCTCTTGATTGCAGAAGCTGAAGCATTGCTTTGAACTCTAAAAATATTAAAAAACACATCAGAATGCATATGAATAGAAGCTGAATGGCAGAACAAGAGCTGAATTACTCTGAACACAAGCTGAATCAGTCATAAGAGCAGCTGAATTAATCTGAACAGCAGCTGGATAATTGCTTTGAATAGGAGGTGAATTGTCTGATCTTGGAATAATAGCTGAGGCTTAGGGAGACTAAATGATTTTTATGTGGACATGTTGTTTTGCGATTCTGGAATCAGATCTACTGATTCCAGCCTGTAACCCTTCTCCTTATGTCCATTGCAGATATGGCAAACAACAGATCATCAGCCAAATAATACCATCTACTATAACTTTAAGTAGACAACAGCTTCCTCCCAGCTTTTTTTTTGAGTTGAGTCTAACATCAATGTAACTTCACAGAGAGCTCCACCGTCTCTACAGTCCCTGGGTTTACATTTCTCTGGTCTCTCTATCACACAGAATGGAGTTCGCCCCAATACGCACAGACACACACACACAGCATGTGCGTAAATGCACACGACTCTCTGTCCCTCTCTCTCTTTGAATGAACGCGATGAAGTTGCACTTATCACTCACTACTGTTAGTACTCACCACGAATCTGACTGTATGAAGAAACCTGTTGCTAAGATGTTAGCCTCCTCTGCAGCTGTGTTTCTCCTTCTTCTCTGATCCTTCTGTTCTCCGCGTTTAGTCCAGTAATCACGCTTGAAATTATTCTCCTTTAGGACGCCTATTGCTTTGCACTTCAGGCAGGTTCGTCTCCACGGAACTCCCCAAAATATCCTGCTGTGTCTGTCTTTGGAACTTACCAACAATACCTTTATTGCAAAAAGGTGTGCCTTTTATATACCTTTGGGCTGTTACCGTGGTGACAGGCTGACACAGGATCAAAGGTATGCCTTTGAATCAAAGGCATGCCTGCCTGTATCCATGGCAACCTGAATGTTTATTGCTGCTCTTAATGCCCCTGACTGCAGCTCTCTCTGTCCCCCTCCTAATGTGTTTCCAATGTAAAAACACCCTCTAAACAACTTCTGTTTTTGTCCCAACTGAAGCCTTCAGACAAAAAATATGGACACCGCCAGAATCACAAGATGTTGCTCTACAACACAGTATATGCGATGTGGACATGTAGCAAACAGCTCCATAGCGATGAATATGGCAGATATCATAATGATTGACAAAGAAGTAATACCGAATACTATACAGCTGAAGGATGATCAATATGACAGATATAATGCCTAAAGTCTGATAAAGACTACAAATATGGCTGTTTTGTATGCTTCTTGTGTGACAGCCTGTCACCATGGTAACAGCTCTGCCTGCCTAATTAAGCTTAAGTAATGTTGGAGAGAGAGGTGTGTCAGCCTCCTGTTACTCCTCTCAGGGCAGATCCCATGTATTTTAATGGGGGGTTGCACCCTCTGAACAAGTGCTTGGTGTGTCCAAACCGAAACACTCAGACAAAAAATTTAAAAACTAATGACAGTAAATAGAAAGACAAATAAATAAGTTTATGTTTGTGACAGGTTCTGATCAGCAGGAGTTTTCAAGTGTACATTTTTTAGTTAGGATGCTAGCAGATATGCAGTTTAGCTAAGTTACTTCTGGCTGGCTATGCTAGCTTAGATTGCTAGCCTTCTAATTTTACACACACACACAACAGTAAAAAATGGACTGTACCCTGCACATACACACTGACTGTTTACATGCTGACATGTTTGCATGCAGTAACAGTAACTGCAATACTGTTTATCTATTTCTTTCTTTATGCACCTTAATATCCAATCCAATAACTGCACATGTACAGCTGTTTACCTCCTGACAGTTGCACTATGATTCATTCTCTGCTCAATTTGCACAACAGCTGATGTAGCACACATGCACATTTACATGTATATGTATGTAGCTTCATTTACTTCCATAGTTTATATTTTTGTGTACTTATTTGCATCTTTTTGCTCTTCAAATTGCTCTTTTGCAAATTATTCTATTTTGACTTCTTAAACCTTTATGGCATTCAGTGTGAGCAGCAAAGTAAGAATTTCATTGTACAGGGAAACCAGTTTCTATACTGTGCACATGACAATAAGCCCTTTGAATCTTGAATCTTGAAAACAGCACCACAAGCCAGGGGCTCGAGGCAGACCTGGATGCTAAATTTTAATTAATTTGAACAACCCTACCCAGCAGGCTTACATGATTAGCAGACCAATCATTAGCTTTAATTACACATTCAAGCAGCTTACAAACGGCCAGCTAGCATTCAGCAGCTAACTGTAACTTAGCATGATGGGAAACATTAAGTAAACTGCATCCTGTTTGTGTTGAGCTCAATGCTGAAAACATTAGGAGAGTGATGTTCTCTCTGGCTCCAAGGTGGAGTTACCTTCAACGGGTGGAGGCGGAGCCACTTTGTCCATCTTTATTTACAGTTTATGGATGAGGTGGTTTAAGTCCGACGCAGTGCTCAGTGAACCTTCAGTCTGACCAGTTAACTCAGGCAGCAGATGAAGTTAGGTTTTTAGGTTGAAGCAGCTTAAAATGATTTACAGAGCTGCACTGGGAGGTGTGTGGAGTTAAAGGAACGAGTTAACCTTTGCTGACCCGTGGCAGTGGTCGGCAGCAGAGCTCTGTCAGCGGGGATTTGAGCTTTACTCTCCCACTGGAGCATGAAATCACTGTTGACCAAATGAAAATAAAAACAAACTCTGCTAAACACTGCACATCCATTTCCACTCTGCATACATGGATTATTTTTACATTAGGCTTGTGTTTTGGAAAATGACCACAGTGGCAGAAAAGATGGGAGTCCCTGCTCCCAGTGAATGTATTACATGTTTATATTCATGTAACTTTCCGGCGCTGGGGCCCACGCTGCAGCGCCGTCCTGCAGGCTGGACTGTGGGTGGTAAAGGGCATCTGTGTTTCTTTGCCTCATGGTTTTTTGGTACTGTGCTGATTGTTGAGCAGTGGAGCGGCGCAGGAGGAGGATGATCAGCTGTGTCCTGCCCAGGAGGAGCTGATGACCCCTGAGTCAACCTCATCAGTTTCCCCCTGTGGACAAACAGCACAGAAGCTCCACGCAGGCTGTTCATGTATCACCAGCAGAATCTGCTTACAGCAGCCGGCGGCGCCGCACACATCACGCTGCGAGGACGCCGCCTGTGTCATGTACACCTGTAAGATATGGCAAGTCAGGTAGAAAAAAAGTGGAGTTAATGGAAAAAAGTCAAACTGTGTAGTTAAAGTGCAGCCGGGATTTTATCTGTCATGGTTTCAGCCAGGTCTTTTATTTTGTAGTTCATTTTCTGTTTGTATTAGTTTTACTAGTAACTTCCTGTTTTATTTTGAAACTCGATCTTCCCCCTGTGTTTCAGTTCTGTTTACTTCCCCTTCCTCATGTGTGCTCCCTTCCCCCTCCTGTGATTACCTGCTCCGCCCTAATGTGCTTCACCTGTGTCCAATTGTCTTCCCGCCCTCCTGTGTATAAAGCCTGTGTGTTTCCTGCCCCTTGTTGCGAGTTCGTTTTGTGAGTCTTCCATGCAACACAGCCGTCCAAGTAGCCTTTCCGCTCTTGTGATTTTTCCCTACGTGTTTTCGAGTAAGTTTTGGATTCTCTTGTGTGTGACTTGGATTGGATTTGACTACTGTTTTTTGCCTTTGCCTTTTGGATACCTCTGCCTCGTGGACTGAACTCCTGTGTACCGAACCTTGCTTGAATAAAACACTGAGTTTGCTTTCACCTCCGGCTAAGTCTGCATTTGTGTCCTCTGTCTCACAACCCCCTGACATTATCAAAGTCCAGACAGCGTGGAGGTATGCAGTGCAGTGATTACACTGAGTGTGTGAGAGAGAGGCCGACCACAGGTTTTCATTTCTCAAAGAAAATGAGCAGTCAGTGCATGAAGAACGATGCTCCTCTGATAATATTTTCATAGGAAAAAGGGAATTTAAGGCTCATATTTTCTATCATGAACGTGAGGGGCTGCATTACTCAAGACAAACACTGCTTCAGACGAGGACCTGCAGCCTTATAATGCTCTCATCCTCCAGCAGATCAACAAGACACCACTGACTGAACAGCACCGTGCTACTGTAGCACTCCGTGTCCTGTGGCTGTTTGCCAGGATATCGTGTGACCTTTGAAAGTTCATGGATGAGCCAGTTTGGCTGCTCTCCATCCTCCAGCCATCTTTTCCTGCAGAAGCACCAGCTCAGCAGACGGCACAGGGGAATAAAGAAAGAAGAGGAGGACAGAGAGGTGGAGAACTCATTAACAGAATTGATGCAGTCTGCTTCTACCCGGTGCTGATGCCAATACTCTTCCCCGGCTGATTTCTTTGTTAACACCAAACCCAGTAATCAGCCACCTTCAGCACAGAAGGCAGAGGTCTGCAGCAGCCCGCTAATGATTCTGTTTACACACACTGAAGGACGACAGTTATCACGCATGTAGCAATAGATTTACTCACAGCGGAGAAAAATATCTTTCAGCTCTTAATGTTTTAACCATGTGCAGTCAGTGGAGGAGGACTCTAAGCTGAACAGTGGAAGCACAGATTGTTCTGGATGATCCACCTGATTCAGTCTCAGCACAGACCTTCTGTAACCACAGAGCTCGCCTTTAATTCTTTTTATCTTAGCTTCGAGTTGATTCTTCAGACCTGTGTGCTCATCACACACTGAACCCGGTTGGTTTTTATCACATCTCACGTCACGTTCGGTGTTCCACAGGGTTCAGTCTCAGGTCCTCTTTTATTACATTCATGTCTCTGTCTCAGAGCTGATGATGGCACAGCAGAGGACACAGATGTGGACAGGAAGCTGAGTTGATGATGTTAGGACGTTACATTGAAAGGTTTCATTTATTGGTGTAGTGCAGGTCTGAGCAGCTAAAACGTGACTTCTGAATGTGAACATGTTTACTTGTGTTGATTAACAGAGGCTTCCTAAAATGTTATTGGACCATTACCATCACTGCATGAATCATCAGACCTCTGGAAGTTCAGAGAGCTCGTATGATGTGTCTGTGAAGCTTCAGCGTTTTCTGCTTGTGTCTGTCATGTAAAAGCTGTTTTAGAGTTTTCATGTTTATCCACTGAACACACACACATTCTACACTGTGTGTGTGTCTGTGTTTATGTGTGTGTGGAGATCAAACGTGACTTCAGAAGAAAAACAAACATGGAGGACGACAGATGTCGTCAGCTGTGATGTGTCTCCATGAGACATAGTAAAGACACGCATGTTGTTGATGCCATATTCCCCCCGGTGTGTATGTTCTCCTGGGTTGTTGTGTGTTTTGGTTGGAGCCATGTTTGTCAGGTCGGTGGTGCTTCCCGGTCTGCTCGCTCGCTCTGATTGGCTGTTGGTGTGTTTGTTTGTCGTACTTTGTGTTTCTTCATGGAAGAACTGCAGATCTCACTTCAGGATGAAATCAGGATGTTAACCTGAGTTTTTCTGCCTGAGCTCACACAGTGATTCACAGACATGCTGCTGAGAGTGCTCCAGTGCAGAGCGGCCTTTGTATTCCAAAGACGGACCCCGGCCTGCACACATACAGTCCACACAGCTCGCCCTCTGCCCGGATCATTAGATCAATAACCGTCTTTCTGCACTTTCATTCACTTAGATTTGCCATCAAACAAAAGAAACATGGATTTAAGGCGCGGAGACATTTAGAAATATGAGCGCTTTGTTTCTGCTCTCAGAGATTACAGAGCTTTATCTGAAACAGTCATGAAGTGAAGCTTTATTTGTGGGTGAGTGACGCAGTGTTTACAGCAACATGCTGATTCCTTTATTTGTTATGTGACTCACATTTCCAGCAGTTACAAATAAAGTAGCTGCCTGGTGTCGTGCACAATATCTCAGCAGTGGAATCTGTGTTTGTTTCGCCAGCTGCTGCTGAGGAAGCGGGACTTTCAGTAATCCTTCCACAACCGTGAAGCTTTACACAAACTCACAAATCATTTCCTGCTCTGACTCACGGAGGAAGCGGCACAGCTACACGGCTGAGGTTTAACCTGTGTGCTGTTTGTTCTGTCCAACACTCACATGCTCACTGTGGGAGAACACACACACACACAAACCCGTCCTCCATCTTTAAAGGATCCATCCTCTGCAGGAAGGATCTTTCCTTTCAGTGAATCGCTGACATCATTTAATGTATTCACACAGACAGACTCTACAACAACAACACTGTTTTTTAATGCCTAACCCAAAACTAACGCTGGTTCTTAGACACACAAATGTTCTCTTGCTGCCTCATATATCCAGCCAGTTACCATGGTAACCAGATCATCAGTGTTATTCAGCTCACCTGTCAGTGATCAGAATGTGATGATTGATTGGTTCATCATATATATATATATAAATATATATATTTGTTCGGGTTGTGTGAGGTTGTCTATACTTGTCACCAGGTTATTTATGTTTATTAATCACGGCATCAATATTTGTTTCACATCAGTACAGAGCTCTTAACGTCAGAGAGTGTGTGGCTCTTAAAAGTGCCTTTGTGGGGCTGCTTCCAGCAGTCTGTGAGTCTCCATCCTTACTTGGCTTTGACGGGCTTCTCGGTCTTCTTGGGCAGCAGCACGGCCTGGATGTTGGGCAGCACGCCGCCCTGAGCGATGCTCA
The DNA here is from genome assembly GCF_900634625.1 of Parambassis ranga. NCBI lineage: Eukaryota > Metazoa > Chordata > Actinopteri > Ambassidae > Parambassis > Parambassis ranga. Next base: position 945,992 of record NW_021144778.1, read on the forward strand.
CTCCGCCCAGCAGCTTGTTGAGCTCCTCGTCGTTGCGCACAGCCAAGACCGACCTGCGCTTCCAGAGCTCCGCTGTCATGGCTCTGCAGGAGGCCAGCACCTGGTCGGCCTGTTCGAGGACACCAACCTGTGCGCCATCCACGCCAAGAGGCTCACCATCACGCCCAAAGACATCCAGCTGGCCCGCTGCATCCACGGAGAGAGAGCTTGAAGTGTCCGCGGCTCCTCAAACCACAGCGGCTCTTTAAGAGCCACCTCAGTGTCCTCTAAAGAGCGGCTCCTCATCCTCTGCCTCTGCTGCTCATCACTCTGTCTGATGCACAGAATAATCAGTCTCTTCTGAAATAAATATCATCTTTTATCTTTTGTAAGATGCAGTGTAATAATACACATGTTGAACTCTTCAAGATGAATAATGGTCCGTCTCAGGGACATTTATTTATTGGTTGGTTCAAGGATGTAATATCAAACTGACACCGAGGAATATTTAACAGGAAACTATAATAAATGTTTTACAATAAATACATAATATCATTTATAAATAGCTTTAATAAGTATAGGTTTATTATGTGTAAAAACATGATGATGTTTCTATAGTTTTATATGTTTAGTAAATATAGGTTTATCACTGCTTTAGTATATAAGTAAACACATGAACTAACACTAACAAAACAAACCCCAGTGAACCAGGTGGAGCTGTGCAGTGTGCAGCAGCATGATCACAGAGCTCCTGTTTGAACGGGCAGTGAGGATGAGCTCTCTGAGTGGGGGCTCTGGGCTCTTGACGCGGGTTCTTCTCCACATCGTATCCTCCGGCAGCCAGAGCCTTCTGGAGGGCGGCTGCAGACACGCCGCTCCGCTCCTTGGAAGCGGCCACAGCTTTCACGATGAGCTCGCTGACGCTGGGGCCGGACTTGTTCGGCTTGGAGACCTTCTTCTTCTGCGCTTCGGCCGGAGCGGCGGCTGGAGCTGGAGCTTCTTCTGCCATGTTCAGTTCGTAGCTGCAACACAAGCACAGTCAGAGTGTAGTTATGATCAGCTGAGAGCGGGAGGCGGTCCTTGAACACACCATGAGAACCGCGGAGACTCAATCCAAGGCAGCTCCTCTGCAGGCTGAATGTTCCGCTCGTGTTTTCTGTGTGGATGAAAGAGTCCAGATGAGTGTGGGAGCAGCGCTGCAGGCCGACAGTGAAGGAGCTGCTAGCGGACTGTGTCTCTTCATGTTCAGCTCATGTGGAGCTCTGATGATCTCTGCACTTTGCTGCTGGAGAGAGTCCGCGCGCTGCGCAGCGGCTTCTCCCTCTTCTTCCTCTCAGAGATGAAGTCAGACTATCAGAGCTCCATCAGAAGCTGTTTTCCAGCTGAGCCGCATGTTGCTTCAGAGACTCAGAGGACAACCCGACATCTGCTGACGTCACTTTGTCCCAGAGTCCGGCTGTTGCAGCAGCATCAGACCCTGATGATGGTGCAGACAGACTTCTATCAGAGCTGCTCGCTGCTTCTCTCGCTGAGCAGGTTGAATAAAGTCCATCACTGTTCTGTTTGTGTCACAGCTGTTATCATGTAAACAGACACAGACAGAGCAACAACAGGGAGGCTGCTGTAAAAATCAGCTTCATGTTTCCACTGTGAGGGCGCCCCCTGCTGGAGACGTGTCCTGGTTTAAAGGCGTGGCTTCTGTGGACTTACTTTGGTTTTTGAGCTCCTGTCAGACAGACTGCAGCAGAACCAGCAGCTCCACACACGAAGGTGGAAACTTCTGGAAGTCAGGACTGATTCAGCAGGTGAGTCTGTCGATATCTGATCAATCATCAGTGTGATCACCTCATTGATCTTTGCTGCCTGTAACTGATGGATCTTTATTGTAGTAAGTCCCTGAAACGCGGAACCAACAACAAGCGTCTCTGTTGATCGTTCTCTCTGTAAAGTTCAGCAGCTTCATTTGCTCTGAAACTCAGATCGACTCGTTCAAAGCTTCAAGCGGAGAAAAGGTCGCTTTATTCTGACTTTATCAGATCAGTCTGTTTCAGGTTTGACGCGCCTGTGCTGCGCAACAGCCGCGCGCCACGTTACGTAAGTTTGGTTGGTTTAAAGTTCATGGTGCGTTCAGGTGCATCTGGTTGAATTGAGTTCAGATGATTCTTATTACTAAAACTAAAACATTTATAAATGCATCAATTTGTCATGTTTTATTTTTCATGAATTCATATCGATGATTGAAACTCATCAGAAGAAACATTTTCTCTTCAAGGGTTCATAAATATGTGAATCTAATATTTGCCATGAGGAGAAGTGTGTCAGTCCTCAGAGCTCAGACAGTAGCTGCTCATGTGTTTGTCCTTTCTATAGAAAACAGTCCACAGACTGTTACAGAGGAAGGTCTCAGTGCTTCACTCAGTCTGTTCACACTGTGACAGAAACACACATGAACACATGTTCATTTATTCACATGTTCACACATGGAGAGAAGTGACAGAACTCTGAAGCAAACACTGAATGTGTGTGTGCACTGTTCCACTTACAGCATGTGACATCAATAATAACAGCATCAGAGATGTTGGTGTGTTTACAGACTCACCAAAATAAAAGCCTGAGAACCAAACCTGGTCTGAGGCTCTGATGCTAAGCTAACAGCATGATTAGCCTGTTAGCATCTACATGAAGGATCAATAACAACATGCTGACTGTGTGTTTCTGTGTCATGTTGCTGTGTTTGTGTGAAGGTGTGAGCTCTGCTATGAGTCAGTGTGAGGACAGAGAGGACGGAGTCCCTCCCTCTAAAAGCCCTCTGTGTGGGGACCATGAGAGCCGGACCAAAGCTCAGAGGTAAGAGGACCGTCTCTGACTGTCCATGACTCTTCTCCATGTCAGAGCTCACACTCACATTATTCACACATCTGTGTGTTCAAGAACAAAGCAGCAGCACACTGCACACTCTGCTGGACCTGGACCTGGACCTGGACCTGGACCTGGGCCTGGACCTGGACCTGGAGCTGCCAGCTGTGTGTCCATGAAGAGTGATTGGTCAAAGGATCGGCCCCCTGATTTCAAAGATGTTGATCCATCTGAGGGTCAAAGGTCAGAGTTAATGTCACAGCTGCAGTTTGTTTCCATCATTATTAAACATTTAAAGTGTAACATGATGTTCAGCATCATTTTTCCAGAAGAAGCTCAGAGTCAGTGTTTGTGATTCTATCAGGATCCAGGATGTGAGAGCAGACTCTGCTGGACCTGGACCCAGCTGTGTGTCCATGAAAAGTGATCGGTCGATGGGTAGGCCCATTAGTTTCAAAGCTGATCAGCCATCTGATGATCAAAGGTAAGAATCACTCTGGAAGTGTCTCCATGCTGTGATGAGCTCTGCTGGACTCTTGGGGTTGTATGTGTCTGTTTGCTCTGCAGGTGGTTGATGGTTTGGAGCATCTGTAGCACAGAGTAATGCATATTTACAGTGCTGCTTCAAAGTGTATGAATCATTTAAAATCTTCTATATGTCTGCATAAACATGACTTAAACATCTGCCTCACTGTACTAGAAAGGCAGCCCACTGAAACAAAGTATGGAAAGACATTTCAGTAATAAAACATTTAAATAAATGATAGATTCATACACTGTATGTAAATATTATTGTGCTGCCCCCTATAGTCAGCCAAAATCCTATGTTTGAGTTGAGATTGTCCTACGAGGCTTCCGTAGTAGCATAATGGTTCCAGAGCCAAGTGGAAAGTTTCTGCTGTGTTTTTTCATCCTGCTACATGTTTTTTAGTCGTCTGAGAATATCTGTCTGTAAGTATTATGTTTCATAAGCCCTTACCTTACGTCATGTGCTCATAGGAGGCACTTTAAGTTATTTAAGTTTAAGAAAACGGGTTAAAAGTGTGACGCTAATAGCGCTAGCGACCTTATGGGTTTTCAATGCAAATTAGCATTGTGCTAATCGCTAGCGGTTTATGCATTTTTCTGTTGTCTAGCTCAGCTATGTTTTGTCGGCCTGCAGAATTCAGCATTGATCGTGTTTCGGGTCATATTTATGCAGAAATATAGAAAGTTGGACCAACTTCCCAAAACGACTGTAGCTGTCAGCCTATATGTAGCTAGGAGCTAGTCTCCTCCTCCTCAGATTCCCAGGGTCCTGGTTTGGATTTTTGCACGTACCTCACACTGCTGATTATTCTGACTTGAACACAGCCTGTGCAGAACTTTAAGGTGGCTTCTGTTCTTCGGTGTTTTTGGTTGAATTTGGTCAAATTGTGATCAAATAAATTGTGTGATAACAGTCTTTCAGTCTCTTGTAGTGGCCATCATGGACACTGATCCAGCTCTGTGTCCATGAAAAGTGAACATTTCAAAAATGTTGATACCACTTTAAGTCCTGTTTCTGTAACTTAGCAGAGTTCTTCAATGATCATGTGGGTCTGCTTGGCTCTGTAAAAGACCCATAAGCAGGTCTGTGTTTGTAGATGTATAATAGAAAGTATCAGTATGTATTTATGTTGTCATGTTATCATCTCATGGTGGTTTCTGAAGGCTTTAAGTAAAGGAAATAACAAAGGTCTGCAGTGTCATGTGTTACAACCGGCCAATTCAGAGTGGTTGCGATTCTTTCAAAGGCACTAAAATAGCAATCCACCTCAGACTCTCTGAATGGTGGCACTAAAGCAATGTGCTTGCTCACATCAAATGTGTCACGAGGAGAATGAGGAACCTGTCGTGAGGCAGATGGGTGTGGAGTCGCAGAGGGGAGACGCTCTAGCTCTAAGGCCCTCACCTTCAGGTGCATGGCCTCCACCTCTAACTCGCGATTTCTCAAATCAATTTCTTTTATTCTGAGAGTTAGCTGCATCTCCTCTGCCGTCATAGCAGGCGTAACAGACGGACCAGAGGGAGCGGTTGGGCTGGGCCGCACCGTGTCACGGGAGCTCACGTCAGCTTTCGCCGCCTCCTCTACAGAGGGCACAGACACACACAGACCTTCCTCCACTAGCTTTTCCTGCAAAAGCTCTTTCAGTTCCTCCTTTTTAACGTTTTGAGGCACTCTGACCTGAAAACGCGCAGCAATCATTAATAAATCCACCTTCCTACACTTGTCCAACTGCTGGACTGTAGGATTCTTCACAAAATACTCTAGATCAAACTCCATATTCAGAGCAAAACTGTCAACCAGTATTATGCAGAGTAATATGAAAAATACAATATTCCAAAAAAACGACGAATTGCCAATTACTTACTGACACGAATCAAAACACGAACGAGCCAAATTTAACTTACCGATAACAAACGTTTTACTTACCAACACGCTTTCAAAAGAATCGACGAGCCCCCAATTTATGTTACAACCGGCCTAGGGGAAACCTAGTTGTAGCATAAAGTGACTCTTCCTTCCTGTTCCGACTCCCAAGGTAGATATGAAAAAATATCAACGACGAATGGAATTTATATAAATGTATTTATAAACGAACCGAGACAACAGAAACCTTCAGGGTGAGCAATGCCAAAATAACAAACAAAACAACTAAGGTTCTCAGCTCCTGTCTTTCCTGAACAAAAGAAAAGAGATTCAAACAAAGATACAGGTGACTTCCCTGACTTCCTAACAAAAAACAGGAGAAAACGAATAAACAAAAACGGCTTCTCACCCCTACTCAAATGTGCCTGGTATGTAATAATAACTTAAATTCAATTACTCTTGGTAAAGCCAAAATCAAACGACGAGTCTAAATTACATAAATTAATATTCACAGTCTAATGTCTAATATACAAGCAAAAATCGAGTGCAGTCTTCTCGAGATGTGGAGAGGAGGGCAAGAGCATCGGGTGGCTGATGTGGAGGGTTTTTAAATTCAGAGCCCATCTGTGTCCTCCAATCCTCGAGCTCCATGTCATCCAGCTGCAGAACCAATAGTATGCTCCCCCCTGTTGGCGGGGAGGGAGAACACTCACACACACAAAATATGACTTAGTCATAACACATGATATAGACTCTATATCATGACACTGCATCATTGTCTGACTGCGATTCATTACAAACCCATCCTGCTGCACATCGCTTAATGTTAAAGAAAGAGAAACATGGTGAGTGGAAGATTTAACTGAACTCTTAAAGCTGTGCTGGCAGCCATTAAAGCAGAATATGTGAAGAAGAACAAATTACAAACCTGCTGGATGCAGCTGAACAGTGTGGAGTCAGGATAGTTTTCATTTTTAATACACACATTTTGTGTATTAATTAATTTTCTTCACCAGTCCATTGACTGTTGCACTTTGTATTTATTTCAGTCTGAGGTTTCAGTTTCTTTCATCTGAAATAAAGGCCTTCAATGTATTTGCCTGGGACTACTTTTATTCATGGTAACAGAGCTAGCTGTGCCCCAGGTAAACATTTCCTGCATTGAAAACTGACAATAGATATTACTGAAACATATGAACATGTGGACATAGGGGAAGCTAATAAGACACAAGCTAGACATCAGCTCAGACCTTTGACTTGGAGGAAATGTGAACAGCTGGACCTCAGGGACTTTAATTGAACCCTGGTCTAAATCAATGTGAACATATGATGACAGTGGAAGTGGAATGGAACTCTTAAAGCTGTGCTTCAGTCATTAAAGCAGCAGCAACAGGTTCAACATGAGCTGGATGTGTGGAGTTGGGATAGTTTTCATTTTTAATACAACAATGCTTGTTTGTCACCAGTCTGTTGACTGTTGTGTGTCTGTTTAAAGTGAAAACACATCAAAACACTTAGTGAAGTGATTGTGTTGTTAAATGCTGATGTTTCTGTCACAGACTGCAGCAACCCAGTGTTCAGACTCCTGCTCAGGACGCCATATTTATGGTGAGTACAAACAGCTTCTAACTACAACACAACAGTCCTGGTGCTCTACAGAGACCCAGAGCCTGACCCCTGAGCAAGCATTCACAGAGACAGAACTGTGGTAGTAATACTTATAACTACAGCAGCTGTGCATACACAACACTTCATATCTAATGTTGTAGATTCAAGTAATACATGTATGAACATAAGCTGTAATATCATGAAACACTAAACTGTTATTCTGCTCCTCAAAGTCTGAGAGTTTATACTCTGTTGTTCTGTTCCAGCTGCTGGAGGAGAACATTGTCAGGTTTGTGAAGGATGAGCTGAAGAAGATCCAGAAGCTCCTGAGTCCAGATTACCCAGAATGCTCAGAGAGTCAGAGGGAGGATGAGGAGGATGAAGAGCAGAGGAGCAGCAGAGAGTCATTAGTGCAGATCACAGTGCACTTCCTGAGGAGGATGAAGCAGGAGGAGCTGGCTGAGCGTCTGCAGAGCAGTAAGAGGATTTGAAGAGCTTTAACATGATGGAAAGAGGAAATGAAGTTTACATTTACACACTCTGCTGTTAATATGATGCAGACATCTGTGAATTCTTCTGACTGAAAACACAAACTGTTTGTCTACAACTGATGAACAGATTTCATGGAGACAGAAAATATTTATTTGACACATTTATTGTAGCGTTCACTTATTAATGACATTTATTGTTTGTTCAGGAACTCGTGCTGCAGAGTGTGGACGTAAACTCAAGTCTAACCTGAAGAAGAAGTTCCAGTGTGTGTTTGAGGGGATCGCTAAAGCAGGAGAGCCGACCCTTCTGAACCAGATCTACACAGAGCTCTACATCACAGAGGGAGGGACTGCAGAGGTCAATGAGGAACATGAGGTCAGACAGATTGAAGCAGCATCCAGGAAAGCACACAGACCAGAAACAAGCATCAGACCAGAAGGCATCTTTAAAGGCTCACCTGGAAGACAGGAACCAATCAGAACAGTGATGACAAAGGGAGTGGCTGGCATCGGGAAAACAGTCCTAACACAGAAGTTCACTCTGGACTGGGCCGAAGACAAAGCCAACCAGGACATCCAGTTCACATTTCCATTCACTTTCAGAGAGCTGAATGTGCTGAGAGAGAGAAAGTTCAGCTTGGTGGAACTTGTTCATCACTTCTTCACTGAAACCAAAGAAGCAGGAATCTGCAGCTTTCAGCACCTCCAGGTGGTCTTCATCTTTGATGGTCTGGATGAGTGTCGACTTCCTCTGGACTTCCAGAACAATGAGACCCTGACTGATGTCACAGAGTCCACCTCAGTGGATGTGCTGCTGACAAACCTCATCAGGGGGAAGCTGCTTCCCTCTGCTCGCCTCTGGATAACCACACGACCTGCAACAGCCAATCAGATCCCTCCTGACTGTGTGGACGTGGTGACAGAGGTCAGAGGGTTCACCGACCCACAGAAGGAGGAGTACTTCAGGAAGAGGTTCAGAGAGGAGGAGCAGGCCAGCAGGATCATCTCCCACATCAAGACATCACGAAGCCTCCACATCATGTGCCACATCCCAGTCTTCTGCTGGATCACTGCTACAGTTCTGGAGGACATGTTGGAAACCAGAGAGAGAGCAGAGCTGCCCAAGACCCTGACTGAGATGTACATCCACTTCCTGGTGGTTCAGACCAAAGTGAAGATGATCAAGTATGATGGAGGAGCTGAAACAGATCCACAGTGGAGTCCAGAGAGCAGGGAGATGATCCAGTCTCTGGGAAAACTGGCTTTTGATCAGCTGCAGAAAGGAAACCTGATCTTCTATGAGTCAGACCTGACAGAGTGTGGCATCGATATCAGAGCAGCCTCAGTGTACTCAGGAGTGTTCACACAGATCTTTAAAGAGGAGAGAGGCCTGTACCAGGACAAGGTGTTCTGCTTCATCCATCTGAGTGTTCAGGAGTTTCTGGCTGCTCTTCATGTCCATCTGACCTTCATCAGCTCTGCTGTCAACCTGCTGGAAAAACAAAAAAGAACACCTCTGTGGTCTAAAGTCTTTGGACACAAAGCTGAACTAAAACACCTCCACCAGAGTGCTGTGGACAAGTCCTTACAGAGTCCAAGTGGGCACCTGGACTTGTTCCTCCGCTTCCTCCTGGGTCTTTCACAGGAGACCAATCAGACTCTTCTACGGGGCCTGCTGACACAGACAGGAAGTAGCTCACAGACCAATCAGGAAACAGTCCAGTACATCAAGGAGAAGATCAGTGAGAATGTGTCTGCAGAGAGAAGCATCAATCTGTTCCACTGTCTGAATGAACTGAATGATCGTTCTCTAGTGGAGGAGATCCAACAGGCCCTGAGATCAGGACGTCTCTCCACAGAAAAACTGTCTCCTGCTCAGTGGTCAGCTCTGGTCTTCATCTTACTGTCATCAGAAGAAGATCTGGAGGTGTTTGACCTGAAGAAATACTCTGCTTCAGAGGAGGCTCTTCTGAGGCTGCTGCCAGTGGTCAAAGCCTCCAACAAAGTTCTGTAGGTGGATTTATGAACCATTTCAAACATGGCTGATTTTTATATGAACAATAAAACATTGACTTTGTGTTCAATCTTTTTTTTCTCAGACTGAGCAGCTGTAACCTCTCAGAGAGAAGCTGTGAAGCTCTGTCCTCAGTCCTCAGCTCCCAGTCCTCTAGTCTGAGAGAGCTGGATCTGGATAATAACGACCTGCAGGATTCAGGGGTGAAGCAGCTGTCTCGTGGACTGAAGAGTCCAGACTGCAGACTGGAGACTCTCAGGTCAGGATCCAGCTTTTTGATCATCAGTTAAATTCTGCTTCATGTTCATGTTGAAGATCTGTTGGATTTTCCTTCTTTCTTCTTGAGTTCATGACATGTTTTGTACCTCCAGTCTGTCAGGTTGTCTGATCACACAGGAGGGCTGTGCTTCTCTGGCCTCGGCTCTGACCTCCAACCCCTCCTATCTGAGAGAGCTGGACCTGAGCTACAATCATCCAGGAGACTCAGGAGTGGAGCTGCTGTCTGCTTTACTCAACAGTCCAGATTGTAGTCTGAAGACTCTCAGGTACACAGAGACCACAGAGCATGAGTCCTCCTCAGTCTGTCAGTTTAGCTCATATATCCACAGCTGTTGATGGATGGACTGAAACTGCAGAGAAGAAATAATCACTGATCCCTGATGTTCATCTTCCTCCATCATTAAGTGTCCATCATGTTAACTTCACTTTTCTTTATACACGTTCTTCATGTCAAAATACAAACAGACTGATTTTCAGTCACACTTAGTGCAGATCAAATACAAAATGATGCCCTACTTATTAATGTCCTCAGCTGTAAGAACCACTGAATTATTTCCACAAACAAATGTTCCTGAAACAATCCATATGTGAAGCTTCAGAGGAGACAACAACACAATGGTAGAAGGAGGAGTTCCTTCAGTCAGAGACAGAGAGCAGGGAGACACTACAATATTATCACTGTAAAAACTACACACAGACATGAGTGAATGTATTTATTTGAAGTGTGTCAGAAACTCTTCCATCCATGACACATGTGAACCAGGCTTGTGTTTGCATATAGAGTGAAAGGAACAAACAGTCAGAGACAGTGTGGCTTGTTTGCTGCTTTGGATAAATGCACAATGCTGAGATCAAACCTACACTGTTGCTGCATGAAGAGGATTTTACAGTAAAGCACTGACAGAGAGCAATATTTCACAGAATGGAGGACATGAATAAACACAGAGCAGATCAGGAGAGACTCTTCTGGAGTCGACACAGATGAGTTTCAGTCTGTTTGTGTGTCTCTGACAAACTGAGGAACTCTGCTTCATGTTGATCAGCAGTTTGGACTCATGTTGGTTAGAAAATCATTCTGACTGTGTTTCTTCCTGCAGGGTGGAGCATGGTGGAGAGCAGTGGTTAAAACCTGGGCTGAGGAAGTGTAAGTTTGACTCAGTCTATCCTCATGTTATTGTGCATGAGTCAGTGTTCTATCAGTCCATCAGAGCTGTTGTAGCGCAGCCTCGGCGGTTGGATTTCTTTGGTGTTTACTGGAGTTTATTACTCCCCAGCAGGAGTTTTAGGTTCCAGCTTTGTCATTGGTTTTCCTTTTTTCTCTTGTTAGGGAGCTTTAGTGTGTTGTAGTGTCTCTGTGTTTGTTTGGGCACTGCTCAGCTCTGAGTTCATGAACTGCAGCCTAACACTGAAACCAGCCTGTGTAGCTGCCGATCTGAGAGTGGGGACGAGTGGGGAGGTGCAGACATGCTGTGTGTGGGTTTCCCCTCAGCCTGGGACATAACAGAGACAACCAAAGCAGACAAAAGACAAAATCCAATAAGAGACCACAAAGGGTTGAAAAGGTCCAAACACAGGAAGAAACAGCTCCACAGTCCAAAAGCAGGCAGGACTCAGACACAAAGAATCTCATCCAAAGGGTCAGACTGGACTGATGGACTGAAGAGTGGAGACACTGAGACACTGAGCTGTGAGCAGCATTATTAGGGTTAGGGTTAGGGCGAGAAACGCCACTGTTTAAGAAAACGAGTTACCACCAAAATAAGTTTCACACGGGGTCTCTGTTTAAAGTTTGTAATCATTTAGTAACAAAACACGTTATCCGAAAACTAGAAGTTTCATATAAACCCTTTTTGGAAAGAAAACACTTTTTTCTGGATTTATAGCGTTTTGGAAGCAATCTCTTCATTTGTTAGGCGGGACAGCCGAAACCAGTTAAACAAGCTTTTACTGACAGCTCTGAACAGACCACATTAACTTATCATTCATTTTAGTGCAGCCGCCACAACTTCCATTTCACAAACCATTGTTTAATCTTCAGTTATTATATTTCCTTTTATTTTGCTTTGTGCTTTGGTTTCATTCTGTAACACTGGACTTATTTTTATGAAGGTTTGAACTCTGACAGTGTTTGAACAGGAGAGAAAGGAGTATAAAGTGTGTAGTGAGGGCTTCACAGCCTTAAAGCATCTAGAATAACTGTAAAAAATAAAGCCCATCACTTCACGGATTTCACCTTTTGCGGGTTATTTTTGGAACGTAACCCCGCGATTAACGAGGGACCTCTGATGAGAAGGAAGAGACTGGGCTCTCAGCTGCAGTAAAGGGGGCAGGTCTGGCTCCAACACAGGTTTCAATGTGCAAGATGTCTTGCCCTCACATTCTTCTTCCATTTCCACTTGTCCTGAAACTTCGGCCTTCGCTGTCAACCTTCCTTTTCTTACTCACACTTGCCATTTTAGAAATGGGCAATAAAAAAACACAGATCACTGGCAAAACAGGGTGGTGAGAGTTTGACCATGTTTGCTGCCATCTTGTGGTGAAATGTTAAATATATATAAATAATAATCATTTTTAAACGTGTGATTTCATCCTGTGGACAACAGTACTGGTGGCATATTATGACATTATTGATTTTATGACAGAGGCTTCGGCCCAGTGAACATATGAACTGGACTTTTGGTCTGTTCTACAGGAAAAACCCTCAATGATAATGCACCAACAATCCCAACCAAAGAAAGGAACATAAGGACAGAAGAACCAAACAGGAAAGAAAATAGAAATAACTATTGTATATATAACCTAGAAAATTTCACAAGAAATTTTGAGTGGGCCAATGCACGCTCACCCACACTCTGCTGCCGGTCCGCCCCATTATATACCACCAAACCTCATTCCTGATCACCGGCAGATGTGAAAGATGCCACTGATGACATTTCATGCTTTTACAGTGTTTCTGATTGGTTTTATATAAGGTTTAATAGGCCCCAAGCTTCTCCATTCATTCTGAATGGAGGGATCCTAAAGATGTGGATGTGACTTTGGCTGCTATTTTATGAAGTTTGGTAAAAGACATGAACATGAGGACTCAGTATGATAAAGTCCAACTCCTTATGAGCAGTTTGTAGTTGAAATGAATATTCCGTGTAGAGGCATGCCAGACTGATAGGCTTCCAAAGTTAGCTGGGTTTTGTCAGGGATCTCACCAGTTTCCCATTATTTCCTATGAGGGGGGTTAGGTCAGCTTAAGTGGCTTGCCTGTCAAAACAAAACGTGGCATAGACATGGGGACTCAATATGTCAGAGGTCTAATGTTTATCTACATTTTACACTTTGAATGAAGGTTCTGTGTGAAAGCATGCCCAAACGCCATGCCTTCAAAGTTTTGACAGTGATTTGATGCCTGTGGGGAGGGTCGATCGCAGTTTTTCTGGATTTTTTCAAACACCGTTTATCCGATCGCTACCAAACCTCAGAGGGTAGTAGTCCTGACCGAGCCGGTCGATTTGATGTATAATTTGTAGGGGTGGCTAGCGCTAGTTAGCTGTGAAATGAATTAGAGGCTTTTATTTTGAAAATCAGTGTGTGTCTGTGTAAGTGTGTGTGTGTGTGTGTGTGTGTGTGTGTGTGTCTGTGAGTGTAGTTGTGTATGTTCCTGTATGGAGCTTTTTTTTGCTCTTTATCCAATGATACAGTTGATGCTGCTGTTACGGTTACCATGGAAACGGCTCCCTCAGTTTTCGGCTTCCTGGTTTTGTGACTTTTGCCTTTTTCTCTCTCTCTCTCCCCATTCACCGTCTATGTCGTTCGCCCACTGGTTTTTTGCGATTTACGTGAAAACCGTACGTCGGAACGGAAAGAAAAGTCACAGCACAGGTGTCCCGGTACAGCCGGACGTCCTGTAAAAGTTTCAGGTCGCTCACATTAAAGCTGTGGGACTAGTTCTGCTGAAAATGTGTCCAGAAGAAGGAGAATAATACAGAAGCGGAATAAGTATTTACAATAGTAACAGTGGAACAATATCAGGATAGATCAGGAGGTCTGAGTCTGGTCTTTCAGTCCAGATCCTCCTCCAGACTCTGATGAAGGAGCTTTTGGATGATGCTCTTTATCCAATGATACAGTTGATGCTGCTGTTCTTCTCATGTTCTAAATGTGTCGTCTGTCTTTACTCACATTGCTGCAAATATCCAGTTTGTGTTTGAACACAAAGCTGATAGTTGTGTGTTTGTTCATTCAAACATTAGTGACAAAAAGTCTGATGATAAACTTTGTATGAATGAACAACACATCAGTCAGTAAAGACAGAATGAAGCCATCAGATGTGTCAGATGATAAACTGCAGCTGTGTCTTTTTCTCTCCATCAGATTTCTGTCAACTTGAAGTCGACACAAACTCAGTGCACACAAACCTCAAACTGTCTGACAACAACAGGAAGGTGACACATGTGAGAGAGAAGCAGCCATATCCTGATCATCCAGACAGATTTGACAGGTGGCCTCAGCTGCTGTGTAGAAATGTTCTGACTGGTCGCTGTTACTGGGAGGTCGAGTGGAGAGGAAGGGTTTATATATCAGTGAGTTACAGAAGAATCAGAAGGAAAGGAAACAGTGATGACTGCTGGTTTGGAAGAAACAATCAGTCCTGGAGTCTGTTCTGCTCTGATCTTGGTTACTCTGTCCATCACAATAACAGAGAAACATCCATCTCCTCCTCCTCTGTCTCTGACAGAGCAGCAGTGTATGTGGACTGTCCTGCTGGCACTCTGTCCTTCTACAGAGTCTCCTCTGACACACTGATCCACCTCCACACCTTCAGCACCACATTCACTCAGCCTCTACATGCTGGGTTTGGGTTGTATTCTGGTTCCTCAGTGAGTCTGTGCTGTGTGTAGAAGCAGAGTGTGTGGAAGTGACAGCAGCTTCAACTTTGTGCTTTAAATGTTGATGATGTTTCACTTTCATTTGAATCACTGACTGTGATTTCAGGTCAGAACATGTTTTTGTCTTAGAAGCAGTGAAATGAAGAATGTGAAGCTGAATTTATGATCATGAACTTTGACATGTCCTCACAAATGAAACCCTTACATTAAGAAATGCATGATTCCATGTTGTTATGGCTCTGATATTAAAATGTAGTATTATAATAGGAGTTAATGGACCTAAGTGGAAAACACCATTTAAAACTGCTGCAATACAAACACTAATAACTCCAACTCAATATTTTGGATAAACTTTGACATGACAGATATAAAATAATGCCTGAGCCTCCCAACTTGTACAATGACTTGTTTTGTGCATGTTTACATGAAATATTTGCATCATGCAATCTACCTGGCATTTAAAGCGTTAAACTCCTCCAATGATGTCATGTTTGGTAGTTCTGAGCAGTCCTGAAGTTGTTCCACATATTGATGCAGAAAAATATGAATCTGTTCAGTTTTTAGAGCAGTTTTTAGAAGCGGACATTTTTGTCCCTGATGACACAAAGGGTAGTAAATGTGTTTCCCAGTGTTCTGGTGATGGATCAGAAACATTTACATTTGAATTCTAAAATTTGTTGAACTGCCCGATTGCCCTTTTTCTCCTCAACCTGTGACGTCGGCGGAACTGCGATCACTCACCTGCTCCTGCCCGGGACGTTAAAAAGAAGCAAAGACACAGAGAAAGACTCAGAGAGACACTGCAGCGCTACCACGCAGCTGTGGACCTTTCTGAACCAACCCTGAAGCACAGCCGGTCAGAGCGCGCTACGATCGCTGCGTTTAACTGCGCCAAATCTTTGTGGCGCTGTCGCGGTGCGTTCAATGACGCTCCGTAAATGTGCGCTTTTACACGTTTATTTTGTGTTGAGTTATTTTGATAAGATTGATTTATACATGTGGTAAAAGCATAAATTATTAGTAAAACACTGCTTCAAACTAAAGCTGTGGAATCCAAACATGTTCAGGGACATTAGTGACAAACTGTGTGTTCAAATACAGTCCTTCATTTAAAGTGCACTTACCTGCATGGTGTGCTAAGCTAGCTGCGACATTTCTCACTGTTAATATCAACAAACATGTTCTGGTCATCTGGAGTATTGTTGCTTCCACCAACACTAAACACATTTATTGTAAATATGTAGCTCATGATAGGACCAACAAGGCAAAGTTTAAATGTTGCTGTGTTACACATTTACAATAAGTCGCGGTTTTTACCACCAGATAAGATGATACTGACCCCCAGAGGAACATGAAGTCATTGCAGCAGCATAACAGATAAAGTAAAAATAAAGACGCTACAGAACAACCATAAGATATGCAGATATACATGTAAGTCTGTTCCGGTTGGCCAGCAGGTGGTGCAGAGGCACGGTTGGTTTGGTTGTGGTTGTGGTTTGGTTTGGGAGTTTTTATTTTAGTCTTGTGACTAAAATGTCATTTGATTTTAGAAACATTTTAATCATCAACATTTTTTAACTTTTAGTCTAGTAAATCTGCCGTGGATTTAGTCGACTAAAATTCTATGATATAGGCTATTTGTCATGAAATTAGTTTGACTGTGCAATAAAAACAGGCACAGCTTTAACTTTTGTTATTTGAAACAAACATCTCTTTATTTAATTGCCGTTACCTTTTCACAAAAGAACAAAAGCACCAGTGAACAGTGAGCTGCTCTCCCTGAACGTTCATACACTGTTCAGTCATGACCTTCTTCATGAACAGGCTCTCTCATATTCTAATAGGCTCACCCTTAACCCATCTGCAAACACGTGTTGCCAACAGCCAATAGAAAGGAGACACAACACAAAAACTAATCAAGTTTACTAACATGAATACAAACAACAAACCTAAAATAACATCCCTGAAGCACATACACCCAACACTAACCAGCTCTAAATGCATTCACTAGTTAACTAGTGCAACGTTTTGCCTTACTAGTGCGAGAAATAAAATATTTACTATCAAGAAATTAACTGAACTGGCTTTCCATGCAACACTGTCATGAGGTCCACATTGTCCTGTGATGGAATCCAGAGTCTGAGAGTGTATGACTGGCAACAAATAACAATTTCACTTTGTAGATTAAAGCAACATGTGCTGACACCAGAATCAGTCCTGTCAGGTGATATGAACAGGACTTCCTCCTCCTCCTCCTCAGGTTCAGACAATATGAAGAAGTCCTCTATAAAAACACATACATTCATTAAGTATGTGTTCTTTATGTGTATAGGACCACTGTCCTCTGTGGACTAGCAGATGTGAGCATGTGAGGAACTGGAACCACTTCTTCATCTGAACCATGGAGATGCCAATTTATAACACCTGAAACCACCTCCACTGTCTGCACACACAGGAAGTTCACCCTTAAAGAAGCATTCAGCGAATTTCTTATATGTTTGAATGTAGCCAATCAATGCTCTCTGTTTCAGTTAACCTGTCTGCACAGAATTAGTCCCTGAAATGACATGTAGAGCCCGGATAGCTCAGTCGGTAGAGCATCAGACTTTTAATCTGAGGGTCCAGGGTTCAAGTCCCTGTTTGGGCGGCAAGCTTTGTACTCTTGTTACACCACATTCAGATGTTAACCCTTTAAACCCTAAAAGAAAAAAAAAATCACCTAAAAAGACAATAATAACGTGCATTATGCATGTTCTTGGTGTCTAGGAACATCCAGGGACCTCGGAAAATGCATTTCCAGTGTTTAAAATATTGTGTCTATTAGTATGCCTGAGTGAATTACAATAAACTAAATGAGAAATGTAACATTTCTATCCTCAAGTTTTTTTCCTGTTTGACAGCAGAAAACAGTATGCTAACAATGATTCTATGTACACAGATGCCATTGATCACATTCAGCTATCCCTTGGCTACAAATGTACCAAATTTGATAGAATTTGAACAAAGAGCAAAGTCTTCACAAAGGTTTTAGTAAGGATATCACCAGGCGGACACTCAGTTTGGCACAATTTGGCACCACATTGCCAAATAGGTTACTTATCATTTCCAATGGGAAGTGGCTGAAAAATACAACTTATATCCATTTCACTAGTCTATTGCCATCTACTGGAGCTTTTGGGTATGAATTTTACCTTGTACTTCATCAACTTCTACCATTATGCACAGTGTAAAATCAAAAACATCAAAATGTATAATTTTGTCTCCAAATAGAGCAGTTTTTATTATCATAACTAATAACTAATGTAAAATAATGAAAGTCCAACCAAATGTAAAGTAAGAAAAATACAATAACAACAAGGAGAGGTGATGCCTCAGCGTTGAGCCCAGATGGGCCTGGGACCTCGCTGAAGAGGAAAGCCAGGTCCCAGGCCCATCTGGGCTCTTCCCTCTTATTGGCTATGAAAATAATAACACTTATTTTTATCTGTAATTGCATACATATTGAAATATACATATTATGTAAAAAATATGTAAAGACAGTATTGAATAGGATTGAATCATCCTTCATCTCTGTTCAGCTCTTCCCTTAGGGGTTGCCACAGTGAATCATCACCACTATCCTCTGCATCCTCCTCTCTCACCCCAACTACCACCCTGCTGTATACTATACTGTGTATATATATATATAATAAATCATTTTTATTAGCAACAAATAGTTTACACTTCAAAATAAATGTACAAAACTTACTCATAAACTGGGTCCATCTTTTCCAACATTCAACTGGCTGGCAACGGGGTCAAACAAATCAGGAAATCCCTGCCGTTGAAATTCTGCTCCATGCCCCTCTCGACGCAGCAAGAAGAAGAGATAAGCTAGCTAACAACCTAAAAAAAAACCTCTGACACTCACTGAAACTCACTGAAATTCACCAAAAGTCACTGAAGCACACTAAAGCAACTACAACCTCCACAAACACCTACGCGCACTAGCGTTAGTGTTGTTGCGTCTTTACGCAGGGATTTTATGTCAGCTGGGTATTGTAGTCCATTAGATTTTTTATACCATTCAATTCAGTAGCTTGTCCTCTTTCATTGGACTACAAACATGGCCGTGTCAGAATTTGAAGTAATAGTGCCTGCACGTTTTCAGCCCTTCAGCGGCCCATCGGGTTTAACCACTGCAGTACTGTTAACCTGCTAGCATCTTTGCTTATCTAAACACAGTTTTCATTTCTGTCCAATGCGAGACAATTACCAACCCCTATAAAGGAGAGGTTCTGCTTCTCAGTTCAATTCAATTCAGTTTTATTTATATAGGGCATATTACAATCAGACATTGTCTCAAAGCGCTCAGGAGGGTCACACACTAATACAAGACCACTTCCTGTTATGCAACAAATACACTTTATGATTCAATGTTGAGCTAATGCCACAGCCACAAAGTCAATCAAGGATTGTTTTTTTGAAGACGTTTCGCCACTTCCCCAAGTGTCTTCTTCAGTTCTGCTACTTTTCTGGTTGGGAATCTGAGTTTTATGTGTTCAAGACCTCTGTGGGTGGATCTTGCAGGAGCTCACATGACTACGATCCCTATAGTTCAGGGTTCGGCAACCCAAAATGTTGAAAGAGCCATATTGGACCAAAAAAACAAAAAACAAATATGTCTGGAGCCGCAAAAAATTAAAAGCCTTATATAAGCCTTATAATAAAGGCAACACATGCTGTATGTATCTATATTAGCTATATTAGCCTACTATCAAAATGACTAAGTTGGCTACAAATACATAATGAACCTTCATGATTACATGTTTATTTTCCCTGCAGCGCATCCTGAATGACGCACCACGTGACTGCTCTGTTGTACGACAACTCCATTACAATATTAATGAATTATGTTTCATTGCTTTGATGAAATTAAAGAAATGCAATGAAATCACTTTATAGAAACAGCCACTTCGTTACTAAATATGTGCCTATGACAGGATTGTGTTCTTACGTTTAATGTGACGTCTGTTTTCGGACATCAATGGTCAGCTTCTCAACATCGGGCATGTAAGATGTAACTTTAATCTTGACGCAGGACTGCAAGCTCTCATCTGTGAGGCGGGTGCGATATTTTGATTTGATGTAGTTCATGTTTGGAGATGCAATCCACTTCTTAAATCTATTTTTGCGCTGCTCTAATTTCTCCAGAAGTAATGCAATCGCACTTTTTCTCTCACTCCCAACTGGGTACTCGGCTGCAAATGTAGCATGCCTTCCCTGGAAATGTCTTTCCACTGGCTTAGGAAGTGGAAAGACATTTTCCACTGGCTTCCACTTCTACTCTTTTTGTTATTTGACAACTTCTCACTACAGAGCAAACATTCAGGCAATCCTTCCGCATTGGCAATGAATGCAAATGATTCGGTCCTTTGGGATCCATGGCCCATCACACAGCCACCGGTTTGTTTACAACAGCCACCTGCCTGGCATCCCGCCCTGCTGATAGAAACGTGTATCGCAGGCTATGGCGCAAATCTTCGTTGACAGAAATATTGAAATTGAATATTTATTCTAAACATTTTTACAGCATTGGAAAACGTTAAGAATGTTTATGTCATGTTTGTCCTCCTACAGAAACCATATTAAAACAAAAAATTATATTTCCCCCATCTTTTTCCATTTTCAAACATTTTTGAAAAAGCTCCAGGGAGCCACTAGGACAGCGCTAAAGAGCTACATGCGGCTCTAGAGCCGCGGGTTACCGACCCCTGCTATAGTTGGTTAATGGCCAGTTAACGACCAGAAACTCTCGGATGAAGGGACAGGGTTGTGGACAGGTGAGAGCTGTTGCCTCACTAGTTGACGGCCCATCGTTAGAGTTTGAGTGGGAGTGAAGTCTGCTAGGAAGGGATGAAAGGACAGAGTTGTAAACAGGTGAGAGCTGATGCCTCAGCCCTCCCCCTCTGTTTAGAGAGGGTTTTTCCAACTTCACATAGACGCTTCTTTGACTCCTCTTTCATACCATCTGTCCTCCCTGTCTAGGATTTGGACATTATTATCCTCAAAGGAATGACCACTGTCTTTGAGGTGGAGGTGAACTGCTGAGTCTTGTCCTGAGGAGGTGGCTCTCCTGTGCTGTGCCATCCTTCTGTGTAGTGGTTGTTTGGTTTCACCAATATAGAGTGGCGAAACGGCTAGAATGAAAAGCATTCCAGAATGAAAGAAAGCATTCCCAAATGAAAGGCAGACATCTAGAATGAGAGGCAGCATTCCGGAATAGACATCCATCCACCCATTCCAGAATGATAGGCAGGATTCCGGAATGGTAGACAAAATTCTGGAATTAAACCCCTAACCCGACAGTGACCTGTGATGTCATCCGATTGGAGCCAGAGACTGACCCTCCTTAAGAGCAACAGTGGCAAGAAAAAACAGGAAGAACCCCTGAAAGTTTTGTCCAACGTCTCAGCTGTTACCTTTAATATTATCATAACAGATGAAATCATTCAATTGGATTTTGTGGTCTGGGTTAGATCAGTCAGCGTTTTAAATGAAAACTTATTTCTCCTCCAGAGGAGGAACTGTCAGGAGTGGGATTTGAACCCACGCCTCCAGTGGAGACTGCGACCTGAACGCCAGCTGGCGAAGGATCGTCCGTACAATGTTGGAAAATGTTGGACACAAGAGCCAATCACAAGCCTTCAATTGCTGGAGGTGCGCCCAATCAGCTAGCGGATTTCTTCCCCACTGTCCAACATTTCCAACATTTGACCAATCACGGTGGACAAATGTTGGAGCAGAGAATCAGTATGGCGCATACCGGTCGTCATTCATTCTGCACTAGCTAGCGAGAAAAACAGTCGGTACGGTAATTAAACACTTGCTACAGTGCCGTGTGACACTATTTTACGTTTGTGTGTCATGTAAACTCTTGTACTGTGTCACGTTTTTATAGATTGATAGATTTGTTGAGTTACGGTCGTTACACAAAGTGGATTTTGTTTTTGCCACTCGGTGCTTACTAATGTTATTTAAGGTGCAGTGTTTAAACACCAAACCTGAGAATCAAAGTATTTCCACCCACGTTTAAGCACTACCACAGCACCGTTTAAGCACTACCACATAAGTTATTTAGATTTTTATGGTGTATGGCCATATAGAAATGTCTTCCTGTAAATAAACATTGTCCCTTAATGCTGCTTAAAGCTACGGCATTCTTTGTAATATTTTATTTTATATTTTATATTATATGTTGTGGTACACGGCGTGTCAGAGGACAGCGGGGGGTTGGGTGATCTATTTTGCCAGCTGACATGCTGTGGGTGAAAGGAGAGAGACGTGAAGGACAGCGGTGGCAGACAGGAGAAGGAAAACGGGAAAACGGGGAGAGTAAGAGGGACCCGTGATTCGAAAAAAAAAATACGGACAATAACCATTTGTTTTTATGGACAAGGATCGCCCAGGGAGAGAGAGGATCCTGTGTGGGGTTCACCAGGAGGAGTTTTTTGTTTGTTTGCCTGTTACTTTTTGATCGGGACTGAAGGGACATTTATTTGTAAATATGGGTCGGATTACAGCGTTATTTGGGATGTAAGAAAATATGATTTTGAGTTAATAAACCCGAAACAGTCTCATTTCATGTGTCTGTGGTCTGTGTTATGCAACAAGGGTAAATAGAGTACAACACAGGAGAGTCCCTGCTTAATAGCAACACTCCGTTTACTTTAGGCAGACTATTAAAACGTTTATCCATATGTCCATTTGTAAAAATGATGCCAAAAATGTAGCAGATGCAGATCAACAGTAGCATTCCTGTGGTCGCCGGTTCGAATCCAAGCTGTGGTCCAAAGTAAAATCCTAAGTATTTCAAAAGTTTGAAATACGTACATAAATTAGATATGTTTCCACAGCTTTCCTTTCTTTTTTCATTTTTCCCCTTTTCCCCTCTTTTTCCTCTTCTTTTCTTCTCCCCCCTTCTTCCCCATCTTAGACGGACGAATGTTCCCCAGCTTGAACGCCAGCTGGCGAAGGATCGTCCGTACAATGTTGGAAAATGTTGGACACAAGAGCCAATCACAAGCCTTCAATTGCTGGAGGTGCGCCCAATCAGCTAGCGGATTTCTTCCCCACTGTCCAACATTTCCAACATTTGACCAATCACGGTGGACAAATGTTGGAGCAGAGAATCAGTATGGCGCATACCGGTCGTCATTCATTCTGCACTAGCTAGCGAGAAAAACAGTCGGTACGGTAATTAAACACTTGCTACAGTGCCGTGTGACACTATTTTACGTTTGTGTGTCATGTAAACTCTTGTACTGTGTCACGTTTTTATAGATTGATAGATTTGTTGAGTTACGGTCGTTACACAAAGTGGATTTTGTTTTTGCCACTCGGTGCTTACTAATGTTATTTAAGGTGCAGTGTTTAACCCTCATGCATTGTTCGCAAACACTACCCTAATGTGTTGTTCGGGGACAAAAACGTCCCCTAACTTTAACGGTTTTAAAAATATATTAGATAAATATTTTTTTGAAATTTTTTTGCATAGACCTTTTAATTAACTTCAGTTCTAATCAACAGTAGTGAAAAAATCATTTTCCCCCAGGATTTTAACCCTTTAATCACCAATTTTATGAGGGGTGGTGCTGAAAATTGAAAAAAAAAAACACAAAATGGCTCATTTTTAATAGAAAAGGTGAATGTGGACTGGATTCTTTTGAACCTTTATTACAGTCTTGGTCATGTCAAACATCAGTAAAAAAATTGACTTGATTGCATTATTAGTTTTTGCACAGCACTGGATTTTCATTTTTTCTCCCTAATGTGTTGTTCGGGGACAAAAACGTCCCCTAACTTTAACGGTTTTAAAAATATATTAGATAAATATATTTTTGAATTTTTTTTGCATAGACCTTTTCATTAACTTCAGTTCTAATCAACAGTAGTGAAAAAATCATTTTCCCCCAGGATTTTAACCCTTTAATCACCAATTTTATAAGGGGTGGTGCTGAAGATTGAAAAAAAAACACACAAAATGGCTCATTTTTAATAGAAAAGGTGAATGTGGACTGGATTCTTTTGAACCTTTATTACAGTCTTGGTCATGTCAAACATCAGTAAAAAAATTGACTTGATTGCATTATTAGTTTTTGCACAGCACTGGATTTTCTTTTTTTCTCCCTAATGTGTTGTTCGGGGACAAAAACGTCCCCTAACTTTAACGGTTTTAAAAATATATTAGATAAATATTTTTTTGAAATTTTTTTGCATAGACCTTTTAATTAACTTGAGTTCTAATCAACAGTAGTGAAAAAATCATTTTCCCCCAGGATTTTAACCCTTTAATCACCAATTTTATAAGGGGTGGTGCTGAAAATTGAAAAAAAAAACACACAAAATGGCTCATTTTTAATAGAAAAGGTGAATGTGGACTGGATTCTTTTGAACCTTTATTACAGTCTTGGTCATGTCAAACATCAGTAAAAAAATTGACTTTATTGCATTATTAGTTTTTGCACAGCACTGGATTTTCTTTTTTTCTCCCATTTTGTCCCATAGACTTACATTATAAACACACTTTTTTTGACTGCACAGCCATGGCACTACATAATCATGCATTCTTGATTGTTGGTGGTTTACCCTGTTGGTAGGAGGTAAAATTTGTGATTTTTACAGTTAACAACTTAATTACCATATTAACCCTTTACCTGCAGGCCTGTGCTCATGTAGTGTAGTTTCTGGCTTGTATATGGAGTTATAGGGAGTATTTTAGCACATAATTGTGTGTCTACACACTGTGTGTGTATGTTAGAGAGGAAGAGAGCCATTTGCACACTGATCTTGTTGTCTGTGAGTACACACAACCACAGAGTCTTCATAGTAAACAAAAACAAAGAAAGTGTTGCTATGCACGTGTGGCCCTTTGATGTCTACAGGTGCAGACTAAACAAAACAAAAAGGCAAGTGGTCTTACATGTGACCTTGTGGTCATTTGATGGTGAGAAGAGCAGAAAGCAACATGAAGAGAGGATTCACTTGTGCACAATCTCTGGAAATGCTTGTGCAGCCTGGCTCTATGAAGGGCTGTGAAGCTGTGAAGGCTGCACAAGTAGATCCGTCACTTGTTCACAAGCGAATCCTTCATTCGTTCACAAGTGAATCCTTCACTCATGCACAGGTGAATCCTCTCTTCATGCTGCTTGCTGCTCTTGTCACCATTAAATGACCAGGAGGATGCATGCAAGTCCACTAGTGTTTTTGTTTTGTTTAGTCTGAACCTCTCAGCATCAAAGGGCCCGGCACTTACTTTTAGGGCTGCAACAAATTTACTTTACTTTACTTTACTAAACTACTTTTAATACTAATTTTAGTAGGGGACTAAACTGTAGATTAGATTTGGTTAGTCAATGATTATTTATTATGTTATCAAGTTATCTATCTATGGTGTCTATTTAGTAACATGCACATGTACGTATGGTCGTGTGGAGCGCAACACACCATGGAAAAGGGGCACTTAGACCTCACTTAGACTAATTCAGTGATCTCAACTGAGACACTAACCTAAAAGTAAAGTCACTCTACTGGAGGACGTGTTTTCCGAAAGCTAAAAAAAAAAAAAAAAACAGCTATTTTACCCATCCACAACTTCAGACGCCAGAACTCCTGGATGTTTTCATTTTACATGCTTATGCATTGCCGTTGTACGTCTGAATTAGGTACACTTCACTTACTTAGTAACTTTATTTTCCTGACTTTCCTTCCCTGACAGTGTGCAAATGGCTCTCTTCCTCTCTAACATACACACACAGTGTGTAGACACACAATTATGTGCTAAAATACTCCCTATAACTCCATATACTTAAGCCAGAAACTACAGTACATGAGCACAGGCCTGCAGGTAAAGGGTTAATATGGTAATTAAGTTGTTAACTGTAAAAATCACAAATGTTACCTCCTACCAACAGGGTAAACCACCAACAATCAAGAATGCATGATTATTTAGTGCCATGGCTGTGCAGTCAAAAAAAGTGTGTTTATAATGTAAGTCTATGGGACAAAATGGGAGAAAAAAAGAAAATCCAGTGCTGTGCAAAAACTAATAATGCAATAAAGTCAATTTTTTTACTGATGTTTGACATGACCAAGACTATAATAAAGGTTAAAAAGAATCCAGTCCACATTCACCTTTTCTATTAAAAATGAGCCATTTTGTGTGTTTTTTTTTCAATTTTCAGCACCACCCCTTATAAAATTGGTGATTAAAGGGTTAAAATCTTGGGGGAAAATGATTTTTTCACTACTGTTGATTAGAACTGAAGTTAATTAAAAGGTCTATGCAAAAAAATTTCAAAAAAATATTTATCTAATATATTTTTAAAACCGTTAAAGTTAGGGGACGTTTTTGTCCCCGAACAACACATTAGGGGGTAAAATTTGCCCACAGTGTACCGTTGACCTATGAAAAATTTTAAAATCATATTAACAAAATTTATGTAAAATTAAGCTTATTGAGGAAAAATGATTCAATTTGTCCACATATTGACAAAGTTATGGCCAAAATAAACAGAAAAATTTCTCTCAGAGGACAAAAATGTCCCGAACAACGCATGAGGGTTAAACACCAAACCTGAGAATCAAAGTATTTCCACCCACGTTTAAGCACTACCACAGCACCGTTTAAGCACTACCACATAAGTTATTTAGATTTTTATGGTGTATGGCCATATAGAAATGTCTTCCTGTAAATAAACATTGTCCCTTAATGCTGCTTAAAGCTACGGCATTCTTTGTAATATTTTATTTTATATTTTATATTATATGTTGTGGTACACGGCGTGTCAGAGGACAGCGGGGGGTTGGGTGATCTATTTTGCCAGCTGACATGCTGTGGGTGAAAGGAGAGAGACGTGAAGGACAGCGGTGGCAGACAGGAGAAGGAAAACGGGAAAACGGGGAGAGTAAGAGGGACCCGTGATTCGAAAAAAAAAATACGGACAATAACCATTTGTTTTTATGGACAAGGATCGCCCAGGGAGAGAGAGGATCCTGTGTGGGGTTCACCAGGAGGAGTTTTTTGTTTGTTTGCCTGTTTGCCTGTTACTTTTTGATCGGGACTGAAGGGACATTTATTTGTAAATATGGGTCGGATTACAGCGTTATTTGGGATGTAAGAAAATATGATTTTGAGTTAATAAACCCGAAACAGTCTCATTTCATGTGTCTGTGGTCTGTGTTATGCAACAAGGGTAAATAGAGTACAACACAGGAGAGTCCCTGCTTAATAGTAACACTCCGTTTACTTTAGGCAGACTATTAAAACGTTTATCCATATGTCCATTTGTAAAAATGATGCCAAAAATGTAGCAGATGCAGATCAACAGTAGCATTCCTGTGGTCGCCGGTTCGAATCCAAGCTGTGGTCCAAAGTAAAATCCTAAGTATTTCAAAAGTTTGAAATACGTACATAAATTAGATATGTTTCCACAGCTTTCCTTTCTTTTTTCATTTTTCCCCTTTTCCCCTCTTTTTCCTCTTCTTTTCTTCTCCCCCCTTCTTCCCCATCTTAGACGGACGAATGTTCCCCAGCTTGAACGCAGCGCCTTGGACCGCTCGGCCATCCTGACATGAAAAGCGTGCTGTCCACAACAATTTTGGAAAATCTCAAGGATGAATACTTAATAAACAATCTGAAATCTTCACTGACACTGATGTGGACAGACTCAGAGTGTGTCTGTCTATGCTATCTCAACAAGTCTTCAGCCAGAGATGAGATTTTTCATCTGGTCACCACATGATGAATCATTCTGACTATTGTAGTACCTTGAGATCTGCCTTTCCCAGGTGTTTTGTCCTTAAGGTGAAGCAGTCTCTGCCTCAAGGTGAAACTGGGTTTGAAATGTGCTGGGACGTTTTATCCTTTGCCTCCTCACTGCACACCAGTTGCTCTCGGCCCAGCGTTTTTAAAATGATAGTTTTTGGAAGTGTCAGATGGACTGTGCCAGGGTTTGGTCCTCAGACAGTCAATATAAATGGCAGCACTCTGACTGGTCAAGATGACCTTTTTCATAGAGCTCGTTGTTAACACATCAGACTTGTTAAGTGTAAACGATGGAGGGGCATAAAGTGATCTTGGAGATGAAAGAACCGTTGTTGGCAGGATTCGAACCTGTGCGGGGAAACCCCAATGGATTTCTAGTCCATCGCCTTAACCACTCGGCCACAACAACCGGCAAAAGGTAACGATGAAGAGTCTGACGACCCAGGTTGGTTCTGTCCATGAGTGCATGGTCTTGTCCAGTTTGTCCTGTCCAGTTTGGTGTTGGTGCTCCTTTACTTGTTTTCCATTTCATTCGCAGGTTTGATTGTTCACACCTGTGATCAGTCATCAGCCAATCCTGCTGCAGCTTCCATCTAGTATATGTGTCCAATGGAAGCTGAGCAACATGTCAGCTACACACATAGAAACACTACACATAGTTTGTCATATAAATAACATGGATTGAATCATGTTGTACAGTCAATGGAAACAAAAAGCACTGAGAGTGGTGCTGGTAGTGCAGCAGTGGATGGAGGCTGAAGTGCTGCCACCTAGTGTCAATATTTGGTATTAACTCTGACTACATATTCCACCTTTAACTCTCTGCCATATATACTGTGCCATGTGTGAAGTGATAATAAAATGTGAATGTGAATTTATTGTAAAGAACTTTACTTATTATCCCTGTTATAAGTGAGCAGTGTGTGTGTGTGTTTGATGGAGTGTGTAATGTCTGCTCAGTGTTACTGATGCTGCTGTGTGTGATCTGAAAACTGATCAAACTGTGATGTGTCTGATGCTGACAGAAGAATCAGAGGTCAGACAGTCGGATCCTCCTCTGTGACACCTTTAACATCATATCAGAAATCTCTGTCTGCTTCTGGTACATGCAGCTGATCACCAGCAGGGGGCTCACTGCTTTGCTGTCACTCAGGGGGCCTGTTCTGTCTGCCACTGGGATATGATGAGGTGAACTTCAGAGTTTGAATGGATTTCATTTGTCATGTGTTTATGATCATTTTATGAATCAGTTCAAATAAAGGAGACTCACTGAAGTCACAGTTTAGTGTTTTAATACTTATACACACTTATTTTGAAGCTGCTATCAACTTGATGAGTCTTCCTGTTGAAGCACGAGGCAGGACGTGTGTCAGAACATCCATGAACTGAGTAGATTAAGAGGAAAAGCTGATGTGTCACAGCTGCTGGTTGTGTTCTTTAGTGTCTCCATCTTGATGAAATGAGGCGTTTTACTTCCTCCAAGTAGAGTGGACCTGGCTCACAGAGTGCTGCTGCTGTTTCTGTCTCTCTGTGAGCACCATGTTAAACAGCAGGCTCTGAATAGTGACGTCATGATGTCACAGTCACATCAGTCTAATCTCCCAATCTGAGAGAGAGCTGTCATCAACAGCAGGAAGTGCAGGAAGCTCATGGTGTGCAGGCCTCTGATGTGTGGAGGCTGTCGGCTTGTAGCAGCCAACAAGAAGGGAGTTTGTAAAAGTTCTCTGTAACTTTAAATGTGAGGATTCAGAAAGAACTTAGATCAGATATGTGCAGCACTTGTGCAACAGATACTCCAACAGTGACAGCTCTTCTGAAGAAAGCCTGAGGAGCTGAGACCTGGATGAGACACTGATACAGCTTTGCTCTGCTGACAGGAAGGATGAAGGCTGACCACACACACACACACACTGACACACACAGACACACACACACACACACACACACACACACACACTGACACACACACCAACACACAATCATACACACACTCTTACAGACATGCACACACATATATTGTCACACCGGCTCAGAAAGTGTGACACATTGGGGAGGACAAACACAACCTTAACCGTTTGACCATTTTATTGAAGAAAGAACAGTAGTTGTACACCAACAATTGACAAACTGGAAATGTGCAAACAAAATACACCGCCATGCCTGCAGCAGGCTGGAGAGAGAGCAGCCCTCCTAGTAGGCCAGACGGGGAGAGAGAGAGTGAAGCAAACAGACTGGGAACTCTTAAACCGTCTCCAGCTCGTCAGCACAGGAGAGCTGCATAAGCTCAGGATCAGCTCCACCCAGCAACCTCCTGCACACACAGGGGAGAGACAGCAGCAACAACACAACACTCCCTGAGAGGCCAACACAGGGCCACAATATAGACACTGACACACACTAACAGACAGACACACATACACACAATACACTGCTTCAGACACACACACTGCCTGCTTCAACTGTGGAAAGGCTTCCTGTGCATCAGTACAACAGGCTGTTGGGCCTTTGCAGGATCCTGCAGGGTCGACCCCAAAGTTCAGACTCACAGTTCATAGCAGGACTGAGCTGGATGCAGTCACAGCTCCTCACTGTGTGCAGCAGCTGGACTGAGCTGAACACTGGACTCAGACAGATTCAACATCCACACGTCAGTCACTGGAAGCCTTCAGAATGCTTCTCTCCTCACTCAGCTTCCAGTCCAGATCCAATACCTTACTGCAGGTAGTGACGGACCTGTCAGCTGTGTGTTAGAAATGCATGAATAAACAGCAGCTTCATGTTGATGCAGGACGTATGAGGTCGGAACACTGATGAGATGAAAAGATTCAGAGGAAAAGGCAGAAAGAGCAGAGCTGATAAGTCACATGACTGATGCACTGACACTCTCTCTAGTCAGCTCCTCCACCAATCAGGCGCTGCCTCGCTGCTCATGCAGCCAATCAGGTTGTAGCAGTACATTTAAAGCTCTCCTCTCTCTGCTGTCAGCTGTCATTCCAGATCACCTTTGAGAGCAGAACCCCCCAGAGGGCTGGACCTGACTGCTGTCCTGATAAAGACCTGAGGAAGACTGTTTGGAGGACACACAGAGTGGACATGGGTCACAGAGCGCTGCTGCTGTTTGTGTCTCTCTGGAGCTCCGGTAGGACTCTGCTGCCATGACGATGTCTTTATAAGAGCTGGGAGAAGAGTGTGTGTGTTTATATTTGTTTTCTTCACTGACAATCTTATTACGGATAATGCTACTAAGGATCACAGTGGAATTAGTCTGATTGTTTTTAAAGTTGTTATTATAGCAGTTTATGTTCACTGTGTATGTCCACACTGGATGTTCCTTTTTAGGATTAACATTTATGGAGCCCCAAAAGGGACATTTGCAATTTATTTATTTATTTATTTATATTTCATGCTGTATTTATTTCATCCCTAATATGCAAATCTCCTCTTAAGATACAAATCATAAAGTACACAGTCCTTCTCTGGATAACTACAAACTTCACTACATCCAGTGGTAAAATTGATGTGGCCACACTTGTGTGAAACCAGCCTGTCCAGTTAGGATCAACACTGACTGTGGATCAGTTTCAGCTGCTGTTGTGCAAATGGAACAGACAACAGGTGGAAATGAGAGGCAGTGATCAAGACAGCCCTATAAAGGAGGTCACACATGGCTCGTTGGTCTAGGGGTATGATTCTCACTTAGGGTGCGAGAGGTCCTGGGTTCAAATCCCGGACGAGCCCTGATGTTTAACTTTGTTCCATTGTAGACCAACTCCTTGTTGTTGACTCTTTTCAGTTCCTCTCTAACTACCACACAGCTTTACAAAGCTAACAAAGTTCTATTCAGACTCATCCCAATCCAGAGCAGTTGTTCCACAGTAACACCTGCAGGAGGACGTCATCACCCAGTATGTGACCTGCACTGTGAGCTGTAAGGTCTTATACAGACAGGTGTGTGTCTGTCCTCATCAAGTCCAATCAGTATCATCAAAGACAGCTGGACTCAGATGAAGGTGTAGAACCATCTGAAGGATGATCAGAAGAAATGGACGCACCTGAGTTCAATATATGAGAGTCACAGCAAAGGCTCTGATACTTAGGACCATGTCATATTTCACTTTGTCTTTTTAATACATCTGCAAACATGTCAACAACTCTGTGTGTTTCTGTCAGTATGGGGAGCTGTGTGGACATTAATGAGGAAAAATGAACTTCAATGATTTTAGCAAATGGCAGCAATATAACAAAGTGAAACATTTAAGGGGGTCTGAATACTTCCTGCACCCACTGTACACATAACAAATGAATGTGACTGAAACAACAGCTCTGTGTGTAATATAAATATACAAACTAATGTGATTTGATCAGAACATTTTAAAAGACAGTGATGATCTGTTCTTATTGTCTAAACAGGAACAGTTGAAGCTCAGCTTGCAGCCCCTGTATCTCAGGCTTCTCAGCTTCTCTTCAGATGTTTGGACGTTTCTGCTGGAACCTCTCATTTAATGACTCACATTTAGAACTTCTGACTTTATGTGGAGGAGGGATAGATTTTGGAATGAGGAGGCTGCAGCCTGCGATTCCACCACTAGATGTCAGCATTGCACAGCATTGGTGGTTCAGTTCAGATTGAGAGAATGCAAAGTGTGCAAAGCTGTCATCAAAGCAAAAGCTGGCTGCTTGGAAGAATGTCAAACATCAAACATATTCTGCTTGGTTTAACACTGTTTGTTCACTACGTCATTCCACATGTGTTCCTTCATAGCTCTGATGTCTTCAGGATGAATCTACAATGTAGAAAGTCATAAAAACAAAGACAAACCACTGAGTGACTTTTGACTGGTACATTTAAAATGTCATCATATGTCCTAACCAGCAGGGGGAGCACTGATCATAAACTCTCTGTCTCACATGTTATTGTCATGTGTTTTTATGGAAGATGATGCTGACTGTTGTTTTCTTGTTTCTCTCTGTAAACAGCTTGTAAACAGCAGCTTCCCTGAGGGAAACTCAGCTAATAAATGATGCTGTAACCTCTGGGACTTGATCTGCTGGGTGGGAGTCCACTACATTATCCATCCATCCTCATCCATCCAGCTACACCCTCCCTAAAATGCAGGCTGGAGGATGCGGGCATCGATCCCGCTACCTCTCGCATGCTAAGCGAGCGCTCTACCATTTGAGCTAATCCCCCTTGTATAAAGGGTTAATCGCAAGTCAATCAGGACTCACTGCACTACATGAAGTGTACTAGTGAAGTATTGCAAGCATCAGACTTTTAATCTGAGGGTCCAGGGTTCAAGTCCCTGTTTGGGCAGAACACTTTGTACTCCCTCTTGCTTGTACTCCCCTTCCCTCTCTGTTAATGTGCTTGGACAGAGCTCTGTGAACAGCCAGCCTCTTTGTGTCTTGCCCTCCTTGTGCAAGGTGTCAATGGTCGTCTTTTGGGCAACTGTCAAGTCAGCAGTCTTCCTGTGGTTGTGCAGCCTACAGAACTAGACTGAGACCATTTAAAGGCCTTTGCAGGTGTTTTGAGTTCATTATTTGGTTAGAGTGGCTCCAGGTGTCTTCAATATTGAACCTTTTCACATATTCTCATTTCCTGACCTACTGAATGTGGGTTTTCCATTAACGACTACAGCTGGACCAATGCACAGACTGTGGACTTCTCCATAGACTGATCTGTGTAGATAGGACACCAGTATTACTGTCTTAAGTTGGAATGTTTATGACACCATCAAGTGATGATCCTGTGTCAGGACCACAATGGATTAGCAGCCCATCGCCTTAACCACTCGGCCACCACATCTGTCTGATTAACATGTGTTCACGGCTTCGAGTGAAAATACGCTGCAAAACTTGAAAGAGGTCACAGCTTTTGCCTTAAACATAAGCATCTTGACAAACATTGAAGGCCAGTTTTTGGAGTAGTTGTTTGGTTTCTCCATTGTACAGAACAGAGCATGCCTCACTGCACTGGACTGCATATATCCAGGGGTGGACTGCAAATATCCAAGGGTGGCAGTAACTGATTACAAATACTCAAGTTACTGTAATTAAGTAGTTTTTCTGGGTACTTGTACTTTATTTTTAAGCCAGTACTTTTACTTGTACTTAAGTACAAATGTAACAAAATAATGTACTTTTACTATTTACTTACTGTCAGCCATTTTGTCTCCGTTAAAACAGTGGGTGTTGTGGCTAACAAAATCTAAACCTGTAGATAATTAGCTGCCCCTTTGTAATAATATTGACACTTTTTCTGCTAATTGTATTATGTAATTGTTGATCACAATGACAGGTTAACAGGAGTACAGGATTACTAATGAATTTTGAGTTCATTCGGATTTACAGCTGTATCATTCTGCACCAGATGAAGCACATGATCTGAATCAGGTTGTGTCAGAGAAAGGCTGAAACCCTGCAGCACCTGTTTCTGACTGCTCTGAGCACGCTGCCTTCTTCTCCAGTCTGCTCTCCAGTGATGTTGCTCCTTCTTCTTTCCCTCTGATTGAGCTCTGTGCTGCAGCCATTGTGACAGCCATCGCACCTCAGAGTGATCCAGCAGTGCCTCATGTTCAGCAGCATACAGTGAGCAGCTTTAATCTCTGGATTGACAGACTTTATCTGCGCAATAACTTGCAGAACAGAAAGTCTTCCAAAATATCTCCTTTCCAGGGATAGCACACCAAAACTATCAACTGAGCAGCACTGGAGATGCTCTGCTCTGTCGATTCATCCAACTGAAAGGAACATTTCTTACATGATCGCAGTCTATCCAGCAGCTGTGCCTGAATGTCAGCTGAGAGATCTTCTGTTCTCCTCCTCACCATGTCATTTGAAAAAGGTACAACTTTCAGTTTATTAGCTGCCTCTGTGCCAAGCAAAAGCTCATACCAGTCAGATCTCTGTCCACCTGTACAGTCACAAAGCCGGGGGCAGTGACGCTGTTTTCCGGGATGTCTGAGTGCAGTCCTTTTTTTCTAGCTTTCAGGACAGGAGCTGTATCCACCCTGAAGGACGGCGCCACAGGAAGTTAAAAGGCACTTTGACTCTGGTGGGACTCAAACCCACAACCTTTGAATCACTTCTCCTGTGTTTAACTAGAAGTCCAATGCGCTATCCATTGTGCCACAGAGCCACAGAGCAGTCCATTTGTTTGTCCTAGAATGAAAGGCAGAAATCCGGAATAAGCAGCAGCATTCCAGAATAGTCAACAGAATTCCGGAATTATACGTAGAATTCAGGAGTAACAGTCAGTATTCTGGCAAGTCAGCAGTCCAGAAGGGAAGGCAACATCAGCAGTGGCTCAGTGGTAGAGCAGGGTTGTGTGTCCTTGACCCACATTGCCTCCAGTGCTGGTCATTGTATGACACTGCTTGGCAGCAGCCTTAAGCAATTTCCCTTCTGGGATTATTAAAGTATTTTTTTTTAAAAAGTCAGCATAACAGAGGTTACAGCATCACTGAGTGCATTGTGCCTTCATTTTGTGCCTTGAATTTTGTGTGTGCCTCATTGTAGGTACATTTTTTTACACTTACACAAGTTTTTAATTATATGTTATATATGGAGTGAAGAGTAACGCAATTTCGATTCTCTGTATGTCCAGCACATATAGCAGATTTGACAATAAAGCTGACTTTGAATTAAAACGAGTGAGTTGTAAAACAAAATTCACCCCCCCTATTGACACTAGAAGAGAACCTATCATTTGAGACCAGAATGTTTTTTTGTACCAGGCTGTAAACATGTTCATTTCTGCTGTGAAGTTGGACATTTTAACATGGGAGTCTGTGGGTAATAACACGCGTGAATTACAATTTTTCACACGTCGTAAACATTCCAACTTAAGACTAGTGGTTAAGACCTTCAAAACTCAGTGTGTAACATTGTTGGTAAAAACTGTTTGCTTTGGCATGTTTGTAGAGAAGATTGAAGCAAGGCGTCTGGACTTGTAGAGTTTTCCTGAAGAGGTTTCACTGCTCATCCAAGCAGCTTCATCAGTTGTTGATCTGTTGGTGGGGAAACATGGTTTATATGTGGTTGCAGACCTCAGTGGGTGGTCTGGATAAAACTCACAAACAATAGCACTAAATGTTTCCATAGTTACCTGTGATGATCTGGCTGCCTGTGCCAGGTGTGTCTAATGACTGGCTAACGACTAGGAGACTTGTGAAGTATACAAGGTTATTTACGCAATGACATGATACAGACCATGTATGTATTTGATTATATAAGCTTACACTTAGAGAAAAACACATCTATAACTCTTACAGAGTGTTAGGGAGGAACTCTTTGATGAGGTGAAGGCCGAAGCACTAGGAGCCACGGACCTAAGATAAATCAACCAACATAGAAGGGACAGAGTGTTTTCACAGTCATAAATATGTTAGACCAATTATGATAATTAGTAGGTGGAGATAAAAGGGCAACATGTCCCAATATGGAAATACCTACGATGGTCTTGAAGAACTGTTTATCTGTTATGCAAATGTAACTCAACTTTCAATAAAACTAGCCTGTGTACAGGGAGGGGCAGAACACGTATGGACGGGAGTGAAGCAGACTGAAAGGCCTGTGTTCACTGTGTTATCCCTTTTGCAAAAGGCGAAACTACAAAACCCAGGGTATTTTCTTTCACTCAATGTTCTGAATACAGGAGACGGAATCTGACAATCCGGGGTGACCAGGGAAGGTCACGACAGACTGCTGGTAGACAGCCCATTGTTCTTGCTGTTAGCATGTGACTTGGAGTGAAACTTCCTGGGAATGGATGAAATAACTGCTTTGTATGTGGTAAAAAGATGAGGCCACCACCTCGAGAAGGTTTTTCCAGCTTAACATAGATGGCTTCCTTGACTTCCTCTCTGTCTAAAATGTGAACATTGTTGTCCTCAAAGGAGTGTCCTTTGTCTTTGAGGTGGAGGTGAACAGCTGAGTTTTGTCCTGAGGAGGTGGCTCTCCTGTGCTGAGCCATTCTCCTGTGGAGTGGTTGTTTAGTTTCTCCAATGTACAGATCAGAGCATTCCTCACTGCACTGGACTGCATATATGATATTGCTGTGTTTCTCCCTGGGAGTTTTATCCTTTGGGTGTACCAGTTTCTGTCTCAGGATTGTCCTCCAGCGGAGACTGCAACCTTAACACAGCGCCTTGGACGAAAAGCAGACTTGCAGAATCAAAGGCAGCATTTCGGAATGAAAAGCATTCCAGAATGAAATTCAAATTTCCGGAATGAAAGGCAGTAATCCAGAATAAGTGGCCTCATTCCAGAATAGACATCAGTATTCCGGAATGATAGGCAGAATTCCCGAATAACACTCTGTATAGTGGAACAGAAGTCAGCATGACATCATACTGGAATGAAAAGCATCCCAGAATGGAAGAAAGCATTCCCAAATGAAAGGCAGAAATCTAGAATGAGAGCATCCTGGAATAGACATCCATCCACCCACTCCAGAATGATAGGCAGGATTCCGGAATGGTAGACAAAATTCTGGAATTAAACCCCTAACCTGACAGTGGCCTGTGATGTCATGGAAGCGTGTGTTCCAAAATGGAAGGCAACATTCCAGGACAAAAGTCAGCATAACAGAATGAAAAGCAGATTTGTGGAATGAAAGATACCATTCCAGAATGAAAAGCAGTCCATAATGAAAGTCAAAATTTTAGAATGAAATGCAGAAATCCAGAATAAACAGTAGCATTCCAGTATAGACATCAGTATTCCGGAATGATAGGCAGAATTCCAGAATAACAGTCAAGTTAGTCAATAGGGCCGGTTAGCTCAATCCCCGTACGGCCAATCTGTGTTTTCATTGTTGAAGCATGGACATGCCTGTTTCACTTACTGTGTGCTGGTTGGTACATTGGACTCAAGGATTGGTTTTTGAAGACACTCCTCCAAGTGGTGTCTTCAGTTCTGCTACTATTCTGGTTGGGAATCTGAGTTATATGTTTTCAGGATCTCTGTGGGTGGATCTTGAAGGAACTCAGACTTTTAATCTGAGGGCCCAGGATTCAAGTCCCTGTTCAACACTATATATTCCTAACCAGAAATCTTTGTACATATCTTTACCAATGTCAAACTAAGAAGAACATGTGCTTTGTGTTGTTCTTGCACTGACTGAAACATGAAAAGCAAGAGGTCACATGTGGCTCGTTGGTCTAGGGGTATGATTCTCGCTTCGGGTGCGAGAGGTCCCGGGTTCAAATCCTGGACAAGCCCTCTTCTTTCAGCTTCAGTAGATTGAAGGTCTGTCTTATGTTTACATTTATAGCAATTATCTTTAACCCAAACAAGTTCATATTCCAACTTAGACCCTGTAAACAGCAGTCTGCTCAAACTCCTAGAAGCAATCTACAACTGATATTGTTTATTCAAGAGAAGAAGTCTTTGCACTGAGGACTAAAGTCAGAATGCAGCCCAAGGTCCAGGGAGAGCTGAGGAAGAAGTACAGGGGCTGTAAGGCAGGAGTGAAAGTAGAGGCTGCACGTAGACATTTTAAGCCAGCGATCCCCTCGGCAATAATAAGGAATGTCAACTCACTACTGAATAAGGAGATCAGGAGATCAGCCTCTGTCCTACCCGTCATCTGCCTCTGCTACTACTACGAAACTACTGTTGGTAAGTTTTCTGTCTTCTATTCAATAAGTTTATTATCTTTATGTGAAACAATGTGCATGCCTTAAGATAAATGGACCTTGGGTTTAAGAAGAAATGTCAGTCATTGTTCATGTTGGGGTAGACAGGCTACAAGCAGCTAAGATTAGTTAGCATTCGTTGTAGCTAACGTCTATGGTCCCGTCATATAGCTGTCAGAGGTAAGTGGTGAACACGGTTAGTACTTGGAGTTTTCTACACAGGCACGTTGAATTCATCCTTAACACACTGAGAGCACAGCTCGCCGCCAGCTAACGCAATCCAAAAGTGCTTTGCTTTACTTTTGTAGTGTAGCAGGCTAACACAGGCTAACGTTAGCCCAGAGCTAACGATCTGTGTTAGCCTAAGCAGCACTGAAAAAATCATGTTGGTCCAATTCAAATACATTATATTGCATTAACGTACTTGTTTTGAGTCAGGGCTACCAGTATTTATTGGATGGAAAAACTCAATTTAATTGAGTTCATCCAATGAGTATAGGTTAATCACAATAAATATACAGCAACAGTGATTAATGTGATTAAAATTGTGATCATGTGACGGCACTAGTTCAAATGTTTGAGTTCAAAGAACCGATGACCTACCAGTGGATGTCATGTCATGTCATAAGATATGCAGATATACAGATGAGAAATGCACAGAGATGTATTATGTCCTGTTATGATATCATGAAAAACTCTGAGTATTACACTGTAGGTGAGGATGTTATTGCACTAAGAGAAAAAACACTGTACTGTTTCCCCATCAGTGTCACTGGGTGTAAACATGGTGATAAAGTACAGAGGTTAGAGTACAGATGGACTGATGTTATACAGTCTGACGCCTGTCTGGACAAAGGTCTGTGGCTGAAGGAGACACCCAAGGTCCCCACTGTCTCATGTTTTTATATTTAACTTATTTTCACAGCACTTCATTAGTTTGTCATAATCAGCCACCATGTACAGGTGCATCTCCAAAAATGAGAATATTGTGGAAAAGGTCAATATTATAAACTAATGATGTCACACTGTGATCAGATGATGAACTCAAAACACCTGCAAAGCAGACACAATCATGGGGAAGACTGCTGACTGGACAGATGTTGAATAAATAAAAAATAGTCAGCATGGTTATCCTCAGGAGCAATAATGGGAATATGACTCCCATCCATCACCCCTGCACACTGAGGGAACCTTGGGCACCAGTACAGCACCTCCCTGTGGATTAATCTGTACATTACAGGCAAGTGTCCCTGATCAGATGGCGGGTTACTGTCCGTAGCTGTCCTGAGGGTAAGCCAGTTCATCATCAGATTAGGGTCACTTCTACAATGGTGGTCCGTCAAATTGGCATGCTAACTGACATGCTAACATTTATTGGCTTGCAGCATGTTCCACCAACTGCACACAAGTGAGTTACCTTGGCTGGGCGCTCTTCTGCCTCAAGAGATGATTCCCTGGCCCTCTTCAGTCCAGAGGTGGATGGGGAGTCATCTCTGTCTTTTAGTTCGCACAAATACCTCCCTGAGGGACTTTGCCCGGCCGAGGTTTTTGTGTAAGGCGTAAAAACGCTCCTGTGTATCAATGTTATGACACATGAAGGAGGACACTGCCTCCTTCATGGTCGGATTGTTGTCCTCAAAGTTCTGTGGAAAAAAGACAAGCAAAAGGCGACATCTGTATGGATCATAGGGCATTCAGGGAAACTGGGAGAGTATCTGAAACTTACGTAGGTAGCCACAGCACTGCGGATATCCAGAAGGGTGGGCCGTCCCTCCAGGCCCATTTCGGCCTGGAGGGACAATATTTTGTCATGTTTTTTGCTTCCCCCCTCCCGAGGGAGTTCAAAAACAACGAGTTTGTGGCAACCGCCCGGCCACGGAGCCTCAGCCAGCGCCTGAACCACTGAATTTCGTCAGGCTCCAGAAAAACCTGGGCCTGGCCGAATTTACGGCATGTTTTGTGGTCTAGGACCTGCAAGAAGAGCAGACACACAAAGACAGACCATTAGTTCTTTCTGAGGCTTTAAACTCATGGTAAATTCTTTTGCGGGCATCTTGAACTTACACTGACGAGGTAGCCCGTACTATCATCCCCCACTGCCCTTTCCACCTCCCTGACCCGCATACGGGTGAGGACCCCGGTCCTGTGCCCTTAGATGCAGGTCAGGAACCATGTACCCAAAGAACTGGTATCTTGTCACCGGATCTTTGGGTGCGGCCTTCTCCACGTTGTCTGTGAAAAGAAGAGAGAGAGAGATGCATTAGTAAGGTTAACTTTCAGTTCATACCATTAGACTGATGAAGTATGTGTAGTATGTGAAGCTGGGATTGTGTGTGTGGAGTCTAGCATTACCCAGCAGTGAGGGAATCCTGTCTCTGGCCAGGTGGATGCAGGTCCCGAGCGCCTCCCGGCTCACCAGCTGCTGTTGTTTCCGAGCCTTCACGGCAATCTGGTGCCCCAGGATCGTCCTGTTCAGGTCCCTGTACATTTTTTTGAGGTACCTGAACAGGACGACCACATCCTGTGCCTTGAGCCGGCTGTGCTGCGGAGGGGTGTCTCGCAAGTACTCCACAAAGCCAGTGGCCTGGCCGATGTAGAGTGCCACGGTCACTGGCGACATGCCCATCCTGGCCTGCTCCTTCTCCTTGAATTCCCCATCATGAATCTCAGGCACCACCACCTCGACCTCTGCCGGCACCGCCACACCCTCATTAGATGAGATGATTTTGGCCGCCAGCTCCCGGCAGTTGGTGCAGGCCATCCCTGCCTCATCCTCCCTGGCCTGCAAGTCCAGCTCTGATACTATGGGCGGCCACGGTGCCGAGAGCTTCAAATCAAATCAAATTAAATTAATCAACTTTATTTATCCCGGGGGAAGTGGGGGGGTATTATAC
Organism: Parambassis ranga; assembly: GCF_900634625.1. Classification (NCBI taxonomy): domain Eukaryota; kingdom Metazoa; phylum Chordata; class Actinopteri; family Ambassidae; genus Parambassis; species Parambassis ranga. The sequence continues at coordinate 986,830 of NW_021144778.1, forward strand.
ATGGCAGAATAGGCATGAAAAAAAACAACTAAAAATAGAATCAAGCATCTCAGTACCTTCTCCAACACCTTTGCCCTCACCAGCCTGTATATCAGGGCTTCATGCAGCGAAATCTTGTCCGTGTGCTGCCTGGAAAGGTGTGTTTTCACATCTTTCACCAGCGGTGTGCAGCCCGCCACGGGACACTGCACACAGCCTATTGCTATGTGGCCTGTGGCCAGGCCATTGAGCAAGGTGCGCTCCTGTGGGTTTTGTATGTGGTGGGCCTTCATCAGGTGCCTGGACACGTACCAGAAGATCCCACCACATACAGGACACGTCAGCATCTGCTTTGGCTTTGTCATCTGAAAGAAAAAGGGGTTCAAGATTGATTCAGCATTAATATATCTATCATCATATATTATCATCTTTAACATAGCTCATATGTCTGCTTCTACTTGATGCCTGTTGACATCAGACAAAAACTGGGAGAAAGGCTGCAATCTGAAATTAATGCAGCAATGCAGGTGGCCTAGATTGAATCCTTTGACTTTTTCTGTGGTTTCCTTTGTTTACAGTCGTGCAAGTCATGTGACTTTACTTATGCAACATGTATGATAATGTTCTGTCTCCTCTCATTTCCAGACGTGCAGCCAAAAACATGTGCAGTGATGATATGTGACGTATCATCATGGTCTTAGAGAGAAGAGCTGAGTGTCTGTTCTGATCTGTGGATGCTTGTGTCTCTTCTCCCCTGTAGTTTCCTGCTTGTTGCTCCGTCACACGCCCTCTGCTGGTGAGCCGCGTCATTACACACAACCGCTCATGTAATGAGGTGAATTTATAACTTTTGACTTTATGTGGAGGAGGGATTGATTTTGGAATGAGGAGGCTGCAACCTGCGATGGCACCACTAGATGTCAGCTTTTCACAGCATTGGTGGTTCAGTGGTAGAATTCTCGCCTGCCACGCGGGAGGCCCGGGTTCGATTCCTGGCCAATGCAATGACCCTTTTAACCGAGGAACATGTGAGGGGACATATATTCACCTTCACATCTATACTGTTGTTCAGTAAGCTGTTTTTATATGTGTTAACAGACCTACCTGACAGCTTGTAAACAGCAGCTTCCCTGTGGGGAAACTCAGGTAATAAGTGATGCTGCATCAGCTCTCACCTGTTTACAGCTCTGTCCCTTCATCCCTTCCTAGCAGACTTCACTCACATTCAATCTCTAACGATGGGCCGTCAACTAGTCCTGCACATGGCCCAGACACACTTTCTGGTTGTTAACTGTATAGTATATTTAAATAATTAGTTTCATGTTTACTTAATATTTTGAAGTGTAAAAATGTTTCACCAAAGACGTTGAGTAGAGCCTGCTTATTGTTTTTAGAGTGTATATCAGTTCACTGTGCAGCATAGTGCTCATGAAAAGTGAGCTGCTGACACATGGAGTTTAGGGAAAACATTGAAATGCATTTTCACACAGGTTGGTTTGGTCCACTGACCAGTGGACACAGAACACTCTGCTGTAAACACCCCAGATGGGACTCGAACCCACAATCCCTGGCTTAGGAGGCCAGTGCCTTATCCATTAGGCCACTGGGGCTGATATGATCTGTATCCACTTTAGGGGTCAGTGTGTTCATCCATACGCGGCCGCCTGTGTGTGTTGATGTAAATGTGTGTGTCCTGTCAGCCATGATCATGCTGAGACAGAATAATGCTGGAAAAAGCTCCCAGCTGTTAGACCTGAAGGTAAAGCTGCATGCTGTTGTGGTTTCTCTGAGTGTAGGATCACAAGACTTCTGCTGTTTTATGTTGTGTGTGTTGATCACGATCAATGATCAATTAAGAAGTTAAAAGAAAAAGGCGTGGTGGCCAAGTGGTAAGGCGTTGGTCTTGAAAACCAAAGATCATGGGTTCAATTCCCATTCATGCCTTCAAAGATCTGTAGGAGGTTCCTTTTAAAGAAAGACAAAACCCATTGAGAGTAAAAACTATAGACAGAGCTTCCGTGATGTCACCCATTTGTTTCTGAAGAGCCGTTCTGAGGCTCGTGGGAGCCGCCATGTTGGAAGCATCACGTCCGCCAAAAACTCCAAATACGTACAAAGAGGGGGAGCACGAGTGGAGTTTGGGGGCGGGCCATCGTGAAAGCAGGAAACTCGCGCTGTTATACGTCAGCCTTCTGCTGCTCAAGTGGCAATGCCTATAATTATGCAGAATTTTAAGTCCGAATATAATTAAAACGAGTAAGTTATATAAAAAAAAATCACCCCCATACAATTGACACTAGAAGAGAACCTATCATCTGAGACCAGAATTTTTTTGTACCAGGCTGTAAACATGTTCATTCCTGCTGTGAAGTCGGACATTTTAACATGGGAGTCTATGGGAAATGACTCGCTTTTGGAGCCAGCCCCCAGTGGTTGCGGCATGAATTACAAGTTTTGACACTTCCGCATGGGCTTCAAGTTTGAACCCCGAAGGTTGCCGTCTGACAACACCACACAAAACAAAGATGTGTTAAACTGTGTGATCGTTGGCTGGAAGCACTGCTTCATGAACCTGTGTTTACTGTTCATTAAGCTTAGAGAAGTTTCAGGAGTATGTTTGAGGAGTAAACTGATGCAAGTCCTCACAACAAGTGTATTTCACTGCACAAACACACACTCAGCTGATGTGTCCCAGGAAATGTCTTTTTGTCTGACGTATTAGAAGATTCTAGATTCTAGATTCAACAACTAGACAATTAACCCCTGCTGAGACCCCCACAGGGTTTCTGTGGCTGTATCTCCCTCATTCTTCATCCTATGTGGATGAAACCTTACAGTCATGCTGAACATTTGACTCTGCACAGCTGATATGCTGAAATGCAACAGACACTGCGCCACCTACTGGCCAGAGGACCTGTCTTTTGTTTAGGGGCCTTAAACAATTTCCCTCTGGGATTACTAAAGTACCTAAAATAAAAAAAAATGTAAAAAAATTTCCCAGAATGCATAATTTAATCCAAGTCTTCAAAATGGTGGAACAAACATTTCAAACAAACATTTGTAGAACCATCTGAAGGACGATCAGAAGAAATGGACGCACCTGAGTTCAATATATGAGAGTCACAGCAAAGGCTCTGATACTTAGGACCATGTCATATTTCACTTTGTCTTTTTAATACATCTGCAAACATGTCAACAACTCTGTGTGTTTCTGTCAGTATGGGGAGCTGTGTGGACATTAATGAGGAAAAATGAACTTCAATGATTTTAGCAAATGGCTGCAATATAACAAAGTGAAACATTTAAGGGGGTCTGAATACTTCCTGCACCCACTGTACACATAACAAATGAATGTGACTGAAACAACAGCTCTGTGTGTAATATAAATATACAAACTAATGTGATTTGATCAGAACATTTTAAAAGACAGTGATGATCTGTTCTTATTGTCTAAACAGGAACAGTTGAAACTCAGCTTGCAGCCCCTGTATCTCAGGCTTCTCAGCTTCTCTTCAGATGTTTGGACGTTTCTGCTGGAACCTCTCATTTAATGACTCACATTTAGAACTTCTGACTTTATGTGGAGGAGGGATTGATTTTGGAATGAGGAGGCTGCAGCCTGCGATTCCACCACTAGATGTAAGCATTGCACAGCATTGGTGGTTCAGTTCAGATTGAGAGAATGCAAAGAGTGTGCAAAGCTGTCATCAAAGCAAAAGCTGGCTGCTTGGAAGAATGTCAAACATCAAACATATTCTGCTTGGTTTAACACTGTTTGTTCACTGCGTCATTCCACATGTGTTCCTTCATAGCTCTGATGTCTTCCGGATGAATCTACAATGTAGAAAGTCATAAAAACAAAGACAAACCACTGAGTGACTTTTGACTGGTACATTTAAAATGTCATCATATGTCCAAACCAGCAGGGGGAGCACTGATCATAAACTCTCTGTCTCACATGTTATTGTCATTTTTTTGTTTTTTTGGACGATGATGCTGACTGTTGTTTTCTTGCTTCTTTCTGTAAACAGCTTGTAAACAGCAGCTTCCCTGAGGGGAAACTCAGCTAATAAATGATGCTGTAACCTCTGGGACCTGATCTGCTGGGTGGGAGTCCACTACATCAGTGGTCCCCAACCACCGGGCCGGGGACCGGTACCGGTCCGTGGGTCATTTGGAACCAGGCCGCATAGAAAGACTGAGCAAAACATATATTATTCATTATCTGAGTCTGAAAGCTGTTTCATTTATAAATCGATCAGATTCATCCGCCTGTGCCTTTAAGCACCTGTCCAGACGCTTGTCTCGGTCACGGGATACGGCACCCCAAAATTAAGCCCACAAGCTAGCACAAATGAATAAAAAACAAACGTCTTTGGAGAGCTTCTTCGGAAAGGGGAAAAGGCCTAACGAGGAGACAGGAGAAGAGGAGCCTACCCCTTCAAAGAAAAAGAAACCCGCATTTAAAAGACTATATCAGGAGTCCTATTTAAAATACGGATTTATTGCAACAGGTGATTCTCACACACCAAGTCCGCTCTGAGTGATGTGGCGACAGACTCGCAAATGAGGCAACGAAGCCTTCAAAACTGCGAGACCGAGCACCCTGCATTAAAAGACAAGCCATGGAAGAAAACATGAACAAGAACGACTGAAGCAATTAATGACGGCCAAAACTAAATTACGGAGTGGACTGGACATAAGAAACACACGGGTGTCATGTCTCCCATTATCCCTAGATGGGACCGCCTCATTGCTGAGAAAGCTCAAAGGCTCCCACTAATTAAGCATAAGAGTAAGTTGTCTCTTTATGCACTTTTTTTTCTGTGCCGGTCCGTGAAAGTATTGTTTTACATGATACCGGTCCGTGGTGCAAAAAAGGTTGGGGACCGCTGCACTACATCATCCATCCATCCTCATCCATCCAGCTACACCCTCCCTCATAAAACACAGGCTGGAGGATGCGGGCATCGATCCCGCTACCTCTCGCATGCTAAGCGAGCGCTCTACCATTTGAGCTAATCCCCCTTGTATAAAGGGTCAATTGCAAGTCAATCAGGACTCACTGCACTACATGAAGTGTACTAGTGAAGTATTGGAAGCATCAGACTTTTGATCTGAGGGTCCAGATCAAGTCCCTGTTTGGGCGGAACACTTTGTACTCCCTCTTGCTTGTACTCCCCTTCCCTCTCTGTTAATGTGCTTGGACAGAGCTCTGTGAACAGCCAGCCTCTTTGTGTCTTGCCCTCCTTGTGCAAGGTGTCAATGGTCGTCTTTTGGGCAACTGTCAAGTCAGCAGTCTTCCCCGTGGTTGTGCAGCCTACAGAACTAGACTGAGACCATTTAAAGGCCTTTGCAGGTGTTTTGAGTTAATTATCTGGTTAGAGTGGCTCCAGGTGTCTTCAATGTTGAACTGAATGTGGGTTTTCCATTAATGCCTACAGCTGGACCAATGCACAGACTGTGGACTCCTCCATAGACTGATCTGTGTAGATAGGACACCAGTATTAAGCTGGATCCATACTCCGCGAGACAAAGACATTTTCCCCCCCTGCAGACGTTACGCCCACAAAATGACGTCATTTTTTGTCTCTGACCGCCCGCTGATCCGCACTCCTGTGCACAGGGTCCGGGCCGAACTTTGTCTTTCAAGGCTGTGCGGCGACCATGCTGTGATTGGTCGGAATTTATTGTGGGCGTGATGTGGGCGTGATGAATGTGGAGAAGCGCATGAGGCTCTCCAGGTATATAGGTTGGTGTATAAACAGCAGTGATTCAACAGAAAAAAAAAAAATACAACGATGGATGTTTTTGAGGAGCAGCTTGCTGAGGCAGTGAGGAGATACGAGCATCTCTACAACACATCGCTGAGGACCTATAAAGACACGCAGATGGCCAACAACTCCTGGAAGGAGATAGCAGCGGTACTTTGCAAGGAAGAGAGTGTGTGTCGCAAAAAGTGGCGCCACCTGCGCGACAGATTTGCAAAGGCAAAACGCCGTGTGCACAATTGCAAAAGTGGTGATCCCGGTGGGCAGAAATTCCCTGTAGTATACACGGCGCTACAGTGGCTCGAACCTCACGTGAAACACCGGGAAACATCAACCAACTTGGACCTGGATACACTAGACGAGGTAAGCGTTACTTTTAAACATGTGTGTGATGTAAAATTAATATCAGTTGTGTGTCTTGGGTTGTAACACCGGTGTTATTAATTTGCTTCTCAGCAATCTGTAGCGGACCCGGAAGAGGGGGGATCATGCACCACAGATGTATGCAGCATAGCAGAGCTGGAGTACACAGTACTGGATGCTGCGCCGCCTGTGGCATCCACTCCGCTGCATGGGCGCACAGTTCCTCTGCCCGCAACTCCACCATCTCCACGGCGAACAGGGAGGAAGCGAATGCGAGGCAATCAGACATGTCTGGATTTCGAAGGTGCTCTTGCAATCCTTGACAAACGAAGGGCAGAACGGGAAGAATTGATGCAGGCAGGACGGAGGGACGCCGTACAGCAGCTGATGGACCCCTGTGCAAGATATATGCTTCATGTTACCGATTTCATGAGGGCACTACCACCACAGGCGCTCAGAAACTTCAAGTGGCAGTTGCAGAACCTCATGCACAAGACTGAGCAAGAGGTCGAACAAGGCAATCTTGAAGGTTATTCAAGGTTATCTTGAATGTGTCCCTGTATACCCCCCCCCTTTTTTTTAATCAATAAAGCGTGTGTTTTCAGTACCAAAGTGCATCTTTGCATTTTATAAGACCATACTGGTTTCGCATGATGAGCAATACAAAAGAAAGGCAAGTAAAGGGTGATTTGTCACCAATAACTCCAGACAGCCATTCACACATATCAGATGGTGACTGTTATTACCATTCTATATACTCCTACATACCCGGGCACAAGCACTGAATCTTTGCTATTGTTACTTTTAATGTCGCATCTTCACAGCTCATCACCGGACAGTTTGAAATATTGCAGGCACATTGGAACGCAGTAGATGTGCAAATGCGGTCATAAAGGCAAGCACAAACACTGAATCTTTGCTATTGTTACTTTTAATGTCGCATCTTCACAGCTCATCACCGGACAGTTTGAAATATTGCAGGCACATTGGAACGCAGTAGATGTGCAAATGCGGTCATAAAGGCAAGCACAAACACTGAATCTTTGCTATTGTTACTTTTAATCGCGCATCTCATGCTGTTGCAGGCACCCTCTCTGTATAATGCCCTCTTGCCACGGCACAAGTCCTTGTGGGGTGTTAAAAAACTCAGTAAAGTCTTTCCTTATAGTTTGGGCAGCCCGGGATGCTCTGGCTCCTGACAGTCTCCCTGTGTCCTGGAGATTGCAGTCTGCTTCCACCTGTCTCCTCCACTCTCCCCGCAGCATCCCCCCATTAGCAGAAGTCGAGTCGGCAAAGTTTTCCGGGAGGTATCTCACTGCTGGATCATTTGCTGCGTCTGTGCAGGAAAGGTAGTTGTGGAGGGCAATACTGGCCTTGACAATATCCACGGCCTTATCAGGCCTGCATTCCATCGGCCGACCAAGAATTCGCCATCTTGCTGTAAGGATGCCAAATGCGTTTTCGCCGGGCACGGCAGTGGCGGTAATTGTAGATCCGCTCCTTCATCGTGAGGTTGCGATCTAAGCAGATACACAAAAATTATTACTATTATTATTGTTTACCGTCACTATCAAGTTTCATTTACTGCATACAGAGACACTTACCTGGAAATGGACGCGAGAGGTTCACAAGCAGGGGGAATGCAGCATCTCCCACAAACACATGTGGAGTCTTGATGGTCGTGCCGGGAAGACAAGCAGGTGGTGGTAAAGGAAGCTGGCCATTCTTGAGAGCGGACCCAAAGTTGCTCTTATCAAAAACTCCTCCATCGCTCTCTTTGCCATAGGCACCCACGTCGACCATGGTAAATCTATGTCGCGCGTCACACACAGCCAACAAAACAATGGAGTGCTGACCTTTGTAATTAAAGTAGTCACTTCCTGCTCTTGGAGGTGCTTTGATTTTCACATGTTTTCCATCTATAGCCCCAACACAATTTGGAAAATTCCACAGCCTCCAAAAGTCCACAGCTATGTCGGCCATCTGTGTCGGTGATGGAAAGGCCACAAACTCGTTGTGCAGGGCAAGCCAGATGGCCTTGGACACTTCGGAAACAATATTACAAACTGTTGTCAGTCCCAATTTGTAGCTGGCGGCGACACTGGCCTGTGAGCTCCCAGAAGCTAATATGCGCAGTGTGACTGCCAATCTCTCCTGGATAGAGATGGGAATGCTGTGTGTGGGTGCATGCTGGATGAACGGCGTGATCCGACGGACAAGGTCGTCAAAACGTCCGGCCGACATCCTGAAATAGCTAAAGTGCCTCTTGTCATCCATCTGCCGCATCTGTTGCACCAGGACTCTGTACTCTCCCTGCTCGACTCTTGTTGCATTGAGTGGCCGGACGTGCCACCTACGTTGCCTTTTTCTCGCAAACTCCGTGCATAGCAGCAACAACTCCTCTTCTTCTTCATCCTCTTTATGCATGTTCGTCTCCTCGTCCATCTGCATTAACAAAGCTGCAAAATCCATAATGTCAACTGCTGTATCTTCCTCTGTTCCTCTGTTTGCAAACACTGGAGGTGGGCTGTGTGTGATGTTGTTCCTGTTTGGTGTCTGGTGACGTGCGCTGCAGTGGGCGGGCCGTATGAGGAGTTCTGCAGACACACGTCTCGCGGAGTATGGTACCTCAGTGCGGAAAAGACTTTTTTTTTGTGTCGCTTACCACCCGTGGAGTGCGCTCTCCGCCCTTTGTCTCGCGGAGTATGGATCCAGCTTTACTGTCCAAACTGTCTTAAGTTGGAATGTTTATGACACCATCAACTGATGATGCTGTGTCAGGACGTTGACCTTAAAAACTGAAACGACGAGGACGGGATTCGAACCCACGCGTGCAGAGCACAATGGATTAGCAGTCCATCGTCTTAACCACTCGGCCACCTCGTCTGTCTGATTAACATGTGTTCACGGCTTCGAGCGAAAATACGCTGCAAAACTTGAACAAGGTCACAGCTTTTGCCTTAAACATAAGCATCTTGACAAACTTTGACAAACATTGAAGGCCAGTTTTTGGAGTAGTTGTTTGGTTTCTCCATTGTACAGATCAGAGCATGCCTCACTGCACTGGACTGCATATATCCAGGGGTGGACTGCATGTGTCCAGGGGTGGACTGCATGTGTCCAGGGGTGGACTGCAAATATCCCGGGGAAGCACTGCATATATCCAAGGGTGGCAGTAACTGATTACAAATACTCAAGTTACTGTAATTAAGTAGTTTTTCTGGGTACTTGTACTTTATTTTTAAGCCAGTACTTTTACTTGTACTTAAGCACAAATGTAACAAAATAATGTACTTCGCTATTTTTAACATCACAATTTGTTACTGAGTACACTTATTATTTTGAATAATGACCGGCCTTTTCTTAACCAATAAAGATACCAGTTACAAACTGACCAACATGGCCGACATTTGACTGACTGACAGACAGTCCGTCCTATGACAGCCAGGTGCACAGTCACTGAAGGGGACATCTGATTGGACCCTTGGACCTGATATAAAAACCGTGTGGCGCGAACGACGGTCAGACCCTCCTTCATCAGCTTATGAGAGGTAAGACGCGGTTTGCTCCTCCTGCTCGTTGTTAGCTTCCTAGCTTAACATGTTCATGCTGATAATGTTGCTACATGTTTAAAAACGTGTCATACATTGGTGTTATTGTGCAGTGTGGAGATAATGTGGATGTGCTGTGTGTATTTGTCCAATAACCTGCTCTGCTGTGAGTCTAATGGTTGGCCTGTTTAACATGTGCTGCTGTTTCAAATGTGCTGAGCTCTGTTGATGGAATGTTCTGGAAGAAATGTCTCTTAAAGCTCTTCTCATGGTGCTGGCTGCTTTTTGGAGGTTATGGTGTGTTTTACAAACGGTCTGTGCCGTGCTGGTTTGGTACAGACAGGCGTGGCTGCTAGCTTGAGGCTGTTAGCCTGCGGCTGCTAGTACTGTGGCTTATGGTAATCAGGTGCTAAATGGAGCAGGGCTCATTCATTTTAACAGTGAACTGAGAATATAAGCATTGCTTAATATTGCTGAAGCTCTGTAATGATGTGGCAGTTTCATGCTGTCTTCTCTCTGCATATTGCTAATATTAAATTAAATTAATTAAACTTAACTACTTCAATAATTAATGATTTAAATTAATTAGTGTATTTTGCTGCATGTGAAAGGCTAACAGGGTCAGTGAGTCCTAATCATGTGTGGTTTCATATTAATGTGCTGCTTTGGTGCTATAATGCTCTCAATGAATGAAGTTGTGTGGGACAGTGTAAAAGCATCAGTGCAGCTGTGACTGGGTAAATGACTGTGGTCTGCCATGTTTGGTTACTGTGGTTAGTGCAGTGCGTTGTGACTGAAAGTGTAATAAGGAGAGGCCATAGATGATGAGTGCTGTGTTAAAGCACACTGTCATCACCTTGGTAGCATTAATATGTGGGACAGCCTTTTTACTAATTGACAGATGTAGTTCTTGTGTGTGTTGTGTGTTGTTCTGCTGCTTCTGATGCAAATGTGTGCTTCACTCTTTCATCACTGGCAGTTTATACGATTTAAATCAGGTTGAGAGACTGGTGTTTATAGTAAGTGTGTAATGTGGCTGAGGGACAGACTAAAGCTGTGAGAATGCACCTGCTGCTGGTTCTTGGTTTGTGCTGACTTTGCCTCTATGCTGCTTCAGACTTGTTTTTGTGTTATGCTGTTCATTACATTAAGCAGTGAGGCTGTCTACAGAAGACGTGATCTGAGCTTTGTCAGTCATGGCCTCTGGCAGCCATTTTGTCTTGTGCTCCCATGTCAGCCATTTTGTTTCTGTTAGGTGTTTATCAGGCTTACAAAGTGGCTGACAGATGACTGTGGATAATCAGCTACCTCTCTGTAGTAGTAACATGGATGCTAATGTGTGGGTTAGCCTTTTTTAGCTCATTGACATGTGGTTGTAGATCGCAGGGACCTTTCTGTGTTTGTGGGTAATTACCAGAAGTCCTGGATTAGTAATGAACTTTAAATAACAAGTACAGCTCCCAGTCTGCTAACAGGGTCACTCACACACCATCAGTGTGACCTATATGCATCATGGTGATGGTTGTTTCTTGACCTGTGTTTATTTTGCAGCCATGCTGATTCATATTTGTTACTTTTTGTATGCTATGCTGTTGTAAATTGAGCTGCCTGACACCTATGCACAGCACCGATGATCCTGAAATTGTATTAATCACATACTGAGCTGCTTGTGCTTCCATGTGTTGTGACCTAATCTGGTCACCCCGGATTCCCAGACTCCGTCCCCGAAGCACAGAACATTGAATGAAAACCAGTACTGATCAGTTTCAGTTTCGCCTTTATAAAGGGAGAATGCACAGCTCAATACAGACCCCTCGATCTGCTCCTGCAGCTGACCATTTGCATTCTGTCCGTCCCATGCATTAGGCTCGTTTTATTAATCTTACAACAAGGTGTGGTTACATTTACATAGAAAGGCATAAAAGGTAATGTTTTTCAGTGAAACATGCATATTCAATAATCACAAGGTGGAAGGCGTATACGAAACTAAAAGACATTGAAGTTCTCCCACTCACATCTTTGATGTGAGTGTGTGTGTGTATTCTCACAGGTCCTCCTGTTACGGCCTTGAGTATATCTTGTCTCTTTGGCAAGCTTGTATGGGTCAACTTAGGGGTTTGCAGTTCGAATTTCTAAACTAACCATTAAACATCAGAATGCTTTATGACCTCAGTCAGAGGTCACGATCTATGAGCAACCATACACTTTTACCATATGTGCAGACAAACATATATTTTGACCAAGTTTGACCATACATTTCCACAATTCCCCCTTTTGGACTCTACTAAGAGTCCAACACAAAATAAGCAAAAGAAACAACAAACGGTCACATCAGCAAATAGAAAACACTGTGTGTAATCAAACAAAACTATGGGTAAAAGTGACATCTATATATAACAACACTGTGAATAAAATCCAAACACCTGGTGTGTGCGTATGTGTGTCAAAACCATTAATGAAGGTGCAAAAAAGAAAACTCTGTGAGAATGTAGTGTATTAAAAACATATCATGTGAGTGTGTTAAAAACATATCATGTGAGTGTGTTAAAAACATATCATGTGAGTGTGTTAAAAACATATCATGTGAGTGTGTAAAACGAAACGTGATGGCAAAGTTTAAATCCCTGCATCGAAAATCAGATCGTCCTCCAAGTCCTCCAAGTTTTCTGCTAACAATGGGAACATGTTAATGTTGTGGTGTGCAGAAGGTGTCATGGCTGTGTTAATCAATCTAGTCACCAAAGCCCTAAGAAATGGCAAGCAACAACAACCGCACAACATAAGGATGACGAGAAAGACCGCCACAGACAGCAAAAGAGAAGACACCAGCGATTTGTATCTGCCAAAAACAGCCATCCAATTATCCCACATGGAGGTGTGCACTCCGGAGTGTTCTTTCATCTTGAGGTTGAGAGATCGGAGACCCTCAAGAGCCTCAGTCAGCGTCCCGTCAGGTGCTGTGTTGTTGGGGATAAAAGTACAGCACTGATCGCCGAAGATAGCGCACACACCACCCTCTTTGGCCAACAACATGTCAACTGCAATTCGGTTTTGAAATGCCATCAAAGAAGTAGAAGCCAATTGACCGTGAACTGCCTCGAAACCGCGCTGAGTCCAATTGCCTAATCTCTGAACGTTATAATGAATGTAATTAATACGATCCACGTTTTTGTTAGTAGTGCACCACCAGCAGAGTGCAGACTCAAAACCAGCAGCCACTTGATCAACCAATTTATACTCATCGGGTACACCTCTGGGGACTCCAATGGCATCAATGTAAGTAGGGTCTCCCTTAGCCATCCAAGCAAAAGACCTCTTGCGGCGTGGTAACAGGAAGCCGGATCCCACAGGATCATCTGCTGCGAGGGTAAGCTGTTCAGCGGACACAGGAAAAACAGAGACTGGTAGTAAAAGACTCACCAGCCCACACAAACCTCTGGCATCGATGGGCAGGCGGTCAAAGAGAGCAGTGCCACCACACCACCACCAGATGTCAGCCCTTAACACAGGTGAGAATTTGCTCCCCACTGGATGAGTGTAGTTGCACCATGCCCTGTTGATTTTCCCAAGCCGTTTGCCCATCCCTGTGAGGTTTACACAGGAGAAATTTCCAGGGGCCACTGTGGTAGAAAAAATGGGATGGTGCATGGACCGCTGAGTGATGGGGAATATAATATCCCACTCAGCACAGTCGTCAGGAGGAACAGAGAGAGTCATAACAGACATAAAACAGTCAACAGTCAGGGAAGCTGGCACCACCTGTAACAAAGGCCTGGACCCCAGGCACACCACACAATCAACCTGAGATGCATTTGCCGATTGTTCAGCTAGTAAAAGCCAATTGTTCTTGTACCCAGTAACACCAGTAGCAACCTGAAACCATTGGTCAGTAGACAGCGGGTCCTGTCCTTGTATGACCACAGCCCCTCCTCCGTTAGAGCTGGATCTACCGGGCACTAAGGTCCCTGTGGTTGCTACAGCAGCGGGAGTGGATGAGGGGAGTAAAATATGAGTACGCCAAAATCCCACCTTCCAGCAGGGGTCATGACCTGAAAAAAGAGCACAAACAAGAAACCATGTACCATTGTTAGCCACCCAAGTGGGGACAGGATGCCATGTGGTGGGGAGTGGTCGAGGCAAATCAAACTGGGTGGTGTTAACCCTAAAAGATATCACACTATTACTTGCCGTGAAATTACTGACAACCTGCTTCCATCGCAGCGCAAGACCGCCAAAGCCATAAGAACCGGAAGGCCAGTGACCTGTGGTGGCAAAAACATTACCCCAGCCCCGGTTGCCAGGTTGTGGGTGTGACGTGGCGTCCAGATACAAAGTGTATCCCTTCCACTGCTGGGCAGAATCACCCGTCCGCCGAGGGTCCCTCAAGCTGCCGCGTGGGATAATGACCAGTGCATCAATTTTGTCTGTATAACAAAACCAGAATATTCCATGCCACTCAGTCTTCTGTACACCAGTGGTGGTGTCAGTGCATGGATCAAATGTGTCCGTCTGCCGTGCAACTGGGAGCAGCGCACATATGGACAAGAAAAACAGGAACCCTGGCATAATTGCAATACTTCAGCAAAACGTTGTATTCACTACAGAGTTAATAGGTGCCGTTGCAGCGTTGTCCTGGCAAGTCGCAATGCAGCCAAAAGATAAGAGACACTATGATCACAGTCAGAAAGAGCAAACTCACAACGAACCGAGGAGAGGGAGGGTACTGCATGCTGAAAAGTGAGTGACAACTGGTGGGGGTATTTAAAGACGGTCGGTCTTTCACCGTTCCCGCCCCCTGTAATAGTCAAACTAAATAGAAATTAAACTGGTACTCTGTCCGTGTGTGAGTGTATATATGTGCTAGAATGTCAGAGTCAGGCAGAAAAAAAAAATGTTTTTTTTTTTTTTTTTTTTTAAAGGCACACGTTAACAGTCAGGTGTGTAAACAGATTCTGTGATGTAATCAGGAAATAACACATCATAAAATGTCAGATCATTGACGTAGAAATGTCTTCACCACTGCCCATGTAAACACTAGTAGAACAATACACCAGCCTGCAATAAAAATGTTCAAAAGTGTGTTATTCAACCGTCCACGAGTGGGTCTCGATCCGTCTGCCTCGTCCATCCAGCCCCCGTCAGGTCCTCTGGTCCTCAGGATGCGTCTTCTTTCTTCGGATCCCTGGGGTTAGACTACCCGGGATCCTTGATCTCTGTCAGGGGATTATTCTGCCCCTTTTGTGACAGGATCTGTGTCTGAATCAGCCGATTCAGGCTTCTGTGCCCTCAGATCAGTTTGGACGTCCTGTAGAGAGCGTTGAGGCTCCTCTGCGCCCGCGCACTGGCTCCAGTGATACCAGGTGTCCCCCTTTCCTCTCAGCCGAACCGCGTGAGAGGTGCGTTCCGTCACTTGGTAGGGACCGGTCCACCTTGGTTCCGACCACTTCCGTTTGATGACCCTCAGAAGCACCCAGTCAGCCTCAGGCGGAGCCCCGCTGGCAGCTGCTGGATGTCGGTCCTGTACCTGCTTGGAAAAGTTGGTCACCAAACCCTGCAGTTCGTGGAAATAAGCTTTAGAAGTTAACATCTGATCATCATGTTGCATCAAAGGAAGTTTAGAATGTGGTCCTGGAAAAGCTCTTCCTGTCTGCAATTCATGTGGTGTCAGTCCTGTAGAGTGATTTACTGAACTTCTGATAGACATTAGGGCTAAAGGTAATGCATCCAGCCAATTCATGCTTGTCTGCGCACAGATTTTGGCCAATTTTTGTTTGATAGATTGATTCATTCTCTCAACTTTGCCTTGAGACTGTGGGTGGTAAACTGTACCAAAAGCATGTTTCAGTCCCAGCATTGCCTCCACCTGCTGGAGGTCTTTATTTTTGAAGTGTGTGCCATTGTCAGATCTGATCTTCTCAGGGAAACCATGTCTGGGAATGTAGGTGTTAATCAGGAACTTAATGACTGTTTTACTGTCCTCTCTTTTTGCAGGACAGGCTTCTGGCCATCCTGAGTATGCATCAACACACATCAAAATGTATCTGTATCCTCTCACAGAGTCAACCATGTCAGTGTAGTCAATGATTATTTCTCTACCTGTCTTGGTCTCTAGAGGATATTTTCCAATTTCTGGTTTGATAGTCGGTCTGGGGTTGTATTTACAACATTGGTCACATGTTCTGATCAAATACTGAGCCATGTCTTTCATGTAGGGGTGCCACCAGTGCTCAAGATTTTTCATCATCTGTGCCACTCCCACATGGCCTACCCCATGCGCTTCTTCCATGGCAGTCTGTCTCAGTCCAGGTGGCAGTATGGGGCGTCCGTCAGGCCCTCTCCATACTCCTCCTGTGTCAGTCGCCCCTCTAGCTTTCCACAGTGTTTTTTCCTGTGGAGAGGCTTTGTTTTGCAATTCCATCAAATCAGTCCAATCAACAGGGGGAGGCAAGTCTGTTTCTGAACACATAAAAAGCATTCGCTCAACATAGCCTGCTGCCTGTTTTGCTGCCTGATCTGCTGCGTTGTTTCCTCTTGTGACCCTGTCAGTTCCTGCTCCATGACCTTTGCACTTAATCACAGCCACTTTGCTAGGCAACAACAGAGCTTCAGCAAGCTCTCTCATTTCAGCCTCATGCCGTATAGGTTTGTTAGTTGCAGTGAGAAAACCTGCTCTCAGCCATTGCCCTAATTCCACATGCACTGCTCCTGCCGCATATGCTGAGTCAGTAAAAACATTGATGTCCTGTCCTCGACCTATCTTTAGTGCCTCAATCACTGCCCTCACCTCGGCTCTCTGCGCTGACTGCTGTCCCTCCAGTCTTTCTGCTTTCAGTCTTTCTGCTTTCAGTGTTCTCATTTCTTCCCCTGTGTCTTCAACAACCGCGTATGCTGCTCTGAGTCCTTCCGTTTCATGTCTAAAACAGCACCCATCTGTGAACAGATTTCTGGCCTCTGTTAGTGGTGTGGCCTGTAAATCCATTCTGACTTTTTCTTCTCTGGTTACCCTCTCTACACATGTGTGTGGCTCTCCAGCTCCTATCTGGTCTGCCATGTTGATGCCCTCATGTGTGAAGGTGATGTTTGGTGCTTCTAAAATCTTGCTCAACCTCCTCTGTCTCAATGGGGTGAGTGTGAATGTCTCTGAGTTTACATATGCGACTACACTATGTGTTGTCAGTACATACAGCTGGTGTCCCATGACCATGTGTGCGGTTTTTTGAATTAGCTTAGCTATTCCTGCTGCGTGTTGTGTGCACTGAGGGTGTCTTTTCTCCATGTTGTCCAGGGGGACGCTGATGTACATCAGTATTAGTCTTTCTCCCCCTTTTCTCTGGAACAGGATGCCATTGATGCAGGCATCCGTTCCAGAGACATCCAAATAGAAAGGTAAAGTGTAGTCAGGTGAGGCTAGTTCTGCTGCAGCGGCCAAAGATTGTTTAAGAGCAATGAATGCTTGTTCCGCGGCCTGCGTCCAATTCAGGCGAGCTGACACATTACGCATGCCATGTTCTTTGACAAGGTCTCTGAGAGGTTGTGTGAGGCCAGTGTAGTTAGCAACAAAGTTTCTACTGTAGCCAGTCAGACCGAGAAATGAGAGCATGTCCTTCACTTTGTCAGGACGCGGATGATGCAAAATGGTAGATTTGTGCGAAGGCGATATGCTGACCCCCTTTTGTGAAACAATGCGTCCTAAGAAAGCAACTTGTTTCCTGACTAATTGGAGTTTAGATTTGCTGACCTTAAAACCAGCTGTGGCCAGATGTTGCAAAACAGCCTGCGTGGCATCCAGGCAGATTGCTGCCGTTGGAGCTGCGATAAGAAGGTCATCAACGTACTGAATGAGTGTAGTGTTTTCTGGGAGGGTGCAGTGACTGAGTATCTGTTTCAAAACCTGATTAAAAATACCGGGGGAGAGCGCAAAACCTTGAGGTAGCCTGGTGTAGCGATACTGTGTTCCCTGATATGTGAATGAGAAAATGTCTCTGCATTCAGGTGCCAGAGGGAGACAAAAGAAAGCATTAGCTAAATCTATGCAGGTGAACCAGCTCTGTGAAGGATCCAGTTGGGCCAATGCCACGTATGGATTCGGAACTGGTACCGTGGGGGTTGACAGTACAGCGTTAATGTCCCTCAGATCATGTGCCATGCGATATTTACCTGTCCCTTTCTTTTCTACAGGTAGGATGGGAGTATTCCAGTCTGAGTGAGAGAGTTCCAGCACGCCATTTTCAAAAAGTCCATGAATAGTATCTGCAATGCCAGCTCCGGCTGCTGGCTTGTGTGGATACTGTGGTATCCACAAAGGGCCTGGTGTGTTAATCTGAAACGTCACAGGTTCACAGTCCACCAGACCCACGTCAGTGGGGCCGTCTGCCCATAAATGTGGTGACAAGCTGTCAATCACAGCCTGTGCCAGAGGATGATCAGTTTTCTCTCTACCATGATGTCTAGCAAGCAGTTCATGTGCCAGAGTGACAGTGTTCATAGTTGAAACAGTTATTTTGTATGCTTTAGCAGATGGAGAATACATGATTTGAGGTAAAGGTGTGGGTTGCCAGTCTGATTGCCCCATGGCACGTTTAACCATGCCACCTAGTTCTTTGGCCTGGTGGTTTGGATGTACAGCTAATGAGACGTGGGGATGCCCTTCGTCACTCATCATGTACCAAGACATTTGTTCTGGAGTGAGGTCCACACCGGCTGCCACGCCCTCAGGTGCCACAAAAATGTCTCGGACTGTAATAGACCAGTCCTGTCCCTCTAGGGAGTGCGCAAACTTCTCATGGTACCAATCAGTTTGCTGCCTGTCATAAAATAGAGTCACATGAGGGGGGTCAGGGGGAGAAACATATGGTTCGACCTGCGCTATCCAGGGCTTCCACTGCAGGTAGGCAGAAAGGATTCCTGGGTTCTGGGGAGTTTCAGGATGTAACATGCCCCAGTAGATGTCAGCACATGGGTCAGTCACAGGTCTCATCAGATATTGTCCGCCTGTGTCTGCAACATTACAGTGGAACTTGGTGCCGTCCGGCAGTGTCACTGTCAGCCCGTCTGGGCCGCACAAAATAGATGCTCCAAACTTAATCAGCAAGTCTCTCCCCAGTATATTCAGAGGCAGAAGAGGTGAGTGTACAAAACAGTGTGAAACAGTCTGATGTCCCAACTGAGCAGTCATGGGAGTGGTTATAGGCAGAGTCTGTTTATCCCCAGAGAAGCCCATCACAGTGATAGAGTTGTTGGACAATTCCATAGAAGATGATTGAAACAGTGTAGAACAGGTGGCGCCAGTATCCACCAGAAAAGGCAGTGTCTCATCCTCTACTTGCATAGATAACATCGGGTCTGCCGTGCCGATGTAATCTGAGCTGCTCTGTGGGGTGTGTCAGTGTTGTGAGAAGTCACAATCCCACTGTTCCCAGCCGGAAACAGGAAACTGTCCAGTGAATGGAGGTCCTGGGGGGCGGGAGGAAGCCCTCCGTGGACCAGACACTGCACGTCCTCGGGCATACGGTCCCTGTCTGTGTGGACAGTCCTTGGCCCAGTGTCCCAACTCCTCACAGTAATAGCAGCGGTCACGACCTGGGTCTCCCCTCGGCTGTCCCCTAAGTGTTCCACCCCTTCCGCGCCTGTCTCTCCATCTGCCCCTCCCTGATCCGTACCCCCTGTAGGACCCCGTAGGCTGCTGATAATCAGGAGAATAAGGTGATGGAGGCACCCAAGGTGTGACCGGAGGTGCGTCAGAGCTTTCAGTGACAACCATGACTTTATTATTTTTATCTTTCTTTTTTTCATTGGCCTTCTGTCTGGCCTCAGTCAATTGTAGTTTCAATAATTGTGCTTGCAAATCCTGGACATCTTTACTGTCAGCTTGTGCTGCCTCTTGGGCACGTGCCAAGTGATGTACTAGATGTCTCTCCCACACACTGGAATCACACCCTGCCATGTCTGGGTTATTATCCATGGCAGTTTTTACAGTCTCAGGAACCCCGTTTAAGACGGCGGTCCTGTACCACACCCTCTGAATGCCTGGGTTACCAGGGTGGCACCCGGTGTGTTTGATCCATGTGTCTTTGCTTTGATTAAGATATTCTCTTGGACTCTGTTTGGGGTCCCATTTCAAAGTGGGAACGGCGGCTCCAGCAGGCAGAGGATATTTATGTCTTAGTGCTCTGCCTATTTCAGTGCTGACCTGAGTGAAAGGTGTGTCATCTCTCTGTCTAGTAGTGGCGGCGTCCTCCTCTATGTCCCTCACTTCTGAAGCTGTAAGACACCTAGAAATAACGGCCCGAAAATCACCTAGAGCGAGTCTGTGACCTGCTGTCAGACTGTCAAGTTGACTCAGCCACATTGCTCCACCTTCGGCCACTGGAGGTAATTTATCCACTAGTGCCTGTACATCACCTAGTGGGAATGGACGATATTTGATCTGGTGTTCAGTTTGAATCAGTGGTAACTGATGGTTGAGTGTCTGTGTATTATCATGTCCTTGAGATCTAGTTGTCATGTGGTGTGTTTTATGTCTGTGTGCTAAGTGTTCAGCTTCGTGTGTTTTCAACCACTCCTCAGTAGCCTTGGCCTGTCTCTGCAATAGATCAAACATCTCTCCCTGCTCCGCGGACCAAACACCCTCGACCTGCATCTGAATTCCAGCTGTCCTCCCTTCCTGTGATCCATCTTTCCACACGCCTCCCACGTGAAGTGTAGCGTCTCCAAATTGGGGGTTAGCGTGTGCATATGTGTGTGGTGTTAAGTCCTGAGTTATAGCAGCCCGCAACTCCTTTAATTCCTCCTGCAACTGTTGCACCTTGTCTATTTCTCCCTGCTTTGTGTTCACAATGTCTGGTGTCTGTGTTCTGTGTGACAGCGGGGCTTCAGCTGCAACACATAGTGCTCCGTCGCAGCTCAGTTCTCTGTCCTTTCGCAGCTGGAAAGGTGAAAGGGCAGGGGCCTCTGGAGGCCCTTCACGGGTGCTAACTCCCGAGGGTAAAGCAGACACACTACTCACTTGGGACGTGTGAGAGCTGTCATCAGACCACGTCTCAGAGGAATCAGGCATGTCTGTTATGGCCAGTGTGCCTTGAGTTATTTGTAAGACTGGATATAATCCAGCAGATGAATGAGAGGATGGTGGTGCAGTAGGAGGGGGTGGTGTATACGGTGGGGGATCCTTAAGTTTTTCTGCTTTGGCATCCTGTGTTTTGGGCTTCTCGGTCATGAGGTGAGTTACACCCTGACCTATCAAAGCCCATCGCGCCCACTGAGCTCTCTTCTCCTCTGCTTTTTCCTGCTCCCTCTTAAATCTCCCTTTCTTAGACCAGCCACACTGCTCTGCACTCTTCCTGGCCTTCTCCCTCTCTGCCTTCGCTTCACCCTCCTTTCTCCAAAACTCCTTCTGTAAACAACCTCTATCTTTCATGCCACGGCCTATTTCTCCCAGCAAAATAATGACTGCCTCCCTCATCTGAGTCATCTCTTCAGATGCGGTTTTAGAGTCAAAAGCCTGATGCAGCGCTTTCTCCAAAATAATCAGTTGAGCTTCTACTGTTTTTAGTGGGCTGTTCGGACCCCACCCATCATCAACAGTGTCTCTGTTAAAATCTCCGTCCATGTCGTCAGTCATCAAAGTCTCAGTCATGTGATTACGTGAAAATTAAAACTAAAGCTTAATAATAATGTGTTATTTACAAAACTGTGCTCAGAAGAGTTAACAAAACTATGATGTTAGAAAAGTTCAGAAACTATGTTCACATCAGAAATATATACAAAAGTATGTGCACAACAAAAAACACTAATCCAGTTCGTGAGTGAACCTACTTCAACAGGCCACTGCTTTACGTTTACACCGATTAAGGTTTCCAGCAGTGCTGCTGCTTCAGTTCACCTCGTCTCTGGCATTCATACACATTCCACACTCATGCTTTACCCATTTATACTGCGAGCTCGGTGTGTGTGTGTCAGTACTGTATCTTCACTTCTCTTTGTTTCTCTTTAGGGGTGCTTCATGAACTCACAGGACTTATTCTCTGGTCTTGCCGTTCAGTGTAAGAACAGCTCACAGTTATTTATTAATTACTCTCTACTCTCTGATCTTGTCGTCTTTATCTCAGACGACTCACAGTTATGAGTCTCAAGAGTGCCTTTCTTTTCTAGATTCTGGCCGACTGAGAAATATGGCACGCTGTGTCCCTGGTACTCAGTCCAATGGATTCGAGACTAGCCTCTGTCCGTGACACCAGAATCTTATATATCTGTAATTTGGAAGCCTGTTGACTTACTTCAACTCCCGCCTAACTAGTGCGGTCATTGTTTCAGTTTCCAGTCTGTCCAACATGCATACCATGTGTTTTCTGCCTGGTCTTGTTCTCTCTCTCTTTTTTGTAGTGATTTAGGGTTCCTCAAGCCCCGGGCCTCAAACCCAGCTTTTCCGGCCCCTCGTCAGAGTACCGGTGGAGTCGCCACACTCAGGAATTGCTACCCCTTTTTCTCTTATTCCTCTGCAGGCATTATCCCTCTGCAGGCATTATTCCTCTGCAGGCATTATTCCTCTGCAGGCATCATTTACTTATCTCTTAAACAGCTGTAATCATTCACTCATTTACCGTAGTCATATACATTCACTTACGGTTATTTCACTGTAGTCATATTCATTCACTTACAGTTAAATTCATTCAGTCAATGTTCTTTTTGCTTTTACAGACAGATTACTACTAAGACTCGGGACACGTTACATTTTAGAGTAGTCAATGCAGATATAAAAGGTCTGCTTACCTTATTGTTGCCATGGCACGTGTCCTCTGTCTGTTCGTAATCGGCCCCTGTGTTCAATTGACGGATCTGAGGATGATTTTTGCCTTTGATCCCGGACGAGCCCCCAATTGTTGTGACCTAATCTGGTCACCCCGGATTCCCAGACTCCGTCCCCGAAGCACAGAACATTGAATGAAAACCAGTACTGATCAGTTTCAGTTTCGCCTTTATAAAGGGAGAATGCACAGCTCAATACAGACCCCTCGATCTGCTCCTGCAGCTGACCATTTGCATTCTGTCCGTCCCATGCATTAGGCTCGTTTTATTAATCTTACAACAAGGTGTGGTTACATTTACATAGAAAGGCATAAAAGGTAATGTTTTTCAGTGAAACATGCATATTCAATAATCACAAGGTGGAAGGCGTATACGAAACTAAAAGACATTGAAGTTCTCCCACTCACATCTTTGATGTGAGTGTGTGTGTGTATTCTCACAGGTCCTCCTGTTACGGCCTTGAGTATATCTTGTCTCTTTGGCAAGCTTGTATGGGTCAACTTAGGGGTTTGCAGTTCGAATTTCTAAACTAACCATTAAACATCAGAATGCTTTATGACCTCAGTCAGAGGTCACGATCTATGAGCAACCATACACTTTTACCATATGTGCAGACAAACATATATTTTGACCAAGTTTGACCATACATTTCCACAATTGTCAGCCATCTTTTTTCTGATAGAAGGTTTTCAGGCTTACAAAATGGCTGACAGATGTCTGTGGATAATCAGTCCCTCTTTACTTAGTAATATTGATGCTAGTGTGTGGGTTAGCCTATTTTTATTTATATTGATTGGCAAACTAGGAGCTGTACTATGTCAAAGATCTGACTGTGGTGTGGTTTTCTGTGTGATATAAGATTCTACATTCACCTCTTTTGCTGCTGTGTGTCTTAGCCTGTCTGACAATAGCTGTGTCTCATTTCAGGGTCTGCATCCTTCGGAGTGCGCATTTTAAGGCCGCTTACGTCACAAAGCTGCGCGAAGGCTGTCCCAATTCGCCAAAAGTCGAAGGGTCCTTCAAATGCGTCCTCCAAATGCGTCCTCCTTTTGCCTGAATTTGGAGGATGCATCGCTACCATCCTTCGTGGCCTTAAATATCCCACAATGCTTTGCGGGCCTACTTTTTGTCCAATAGTACAATGACGGACCAAGCAAGCGGCAGCGGCAGGAGTGCCGAATTCACATTTAAATGTAAGTAAAGAGCAGTAGTTCGAGAATTTTAAAATGCTAGTAGTGATAGCGGCATTAAAAAAATGAGTTTTATATTTACAAACATGACGTCCTGTTGATACGAGGCGCTGTAAACTAAACGCTTTGATTGAATGTTGTTTCTGGACTGTTTACTGTAGTATAGTATAAAGTATAGTTCACGTGATGAACTATGAGGCTGGAGAGGGAGGGAGAGAGAGAGAGAGAGGGAGAGAGAGAGGGAGAGAGAGAGGGAGAGAGAGAGGGAGAGAGAGAGGGAGAGAGCGAGCAGAGAAAGAACGGACAGACAAGTTATTTTACAAGTTGGGAGGCTCAGGCATTATTTTATATCTGTCATGTCAAAGTTCATCCAAAATATTGAGTTGGAGTTATTAGTGTTTGTATTGCAGCAGTTTTAAATGGTGTTTTCCACTTAGGTCCATTAACTCCTATTATAATACTACATTTTAATATCAGAGCCATAACAACATGGAATCATGCATTTCTTAATGTAAGGGTTTCATTTGTGAGGACATGTCAAAGTTCATGATCATAAATTCAGCTTCACATTCTTCATTTCACTGCTTCTAAGACAAAAACATGTTCTGACCTGAAATCACAGTCAGTGATTCAAATGAAAGTGAAACATCATCAACATTTAAAGCACAAAGTTGAAGCTGCTGTCACTTCCACACACTCTGCTTCTACACACAGCACAGACTCACTGAGGAAACAGGAAACAACCACAACCTGAACCCAGCATGTAGAGGCTGAGTGAATGTGGTGCTGAAGGTGTGGAGGTGGATCAGTGTGTCAGAGGAGACTCTGTAGAAGGACAGAGTGCCAGCAGGACAGTCCACATACACTGCTGCTCTGTGAGAGACAGAGGAGGAGGAGATGGATGTTCCTCTGTTATTGTGACGGACAGAGTAACCACGATCAGAGCAGATCAGACTCCAGGACTGATTGTTTCCTCCAAACACGCAGTCATCACTGTTTCCTTTCCTTCTGATTCCTCTGTAACTCACTGATATATGAACCTCTCCTCTCCACTCGACCTCCCAGTAACAGCGACCAGTCAGAACATTTCTACACAGCAGCTGAGGACACCTGTCAAATCTGTCTGGATGATCAGGATATGGCTGCTCCTCCTCCACACGTGTCACCTTCCTGTTGTTGTCAGACAGTTCGAGGTTTGTGTTCACTGAGTTTGTGTCGACTTCAAGTTGACAGAAATCTGATGGAGAGAAAAAGACACAGCTGCAGTTTATCATCTGACACATCTGATGGCTTCATTCTGTCTTTACTGACTGATGTGTTGTTCATTCATACAAAGTTTATCATCAGACTTTTTGTCACTAATGTTTGAATGAACAAACACACAACTATCAGCTTTGTGTTCAAACACAAACTGGATATTTGCAGCAATGTGAGTAAAGACAGACGACACATTTAGAACATGAGAAGAACAGCAGCATCAACTGTATCATTGGATAAAGAGCATCATCCAAAAGCTCCTTCATCAGAGTCTGGAGGAGGATCTGGACTGAAAGACCAGACTCAGACCTCCTGATCTATCCTGATATTGTTCCACTGTTACTATTGTAAATACTTATTCCGCTTCTGTATTATTCTCCTTCTTCTGGACACATTTTCAGCAGAACTAGTCCCACAGCTTTAATGTGAGCGACCTGAAACTTTTACAGGACGTCCGGCTGTACCGGGACACCTGCGCTATGACTTTTCTTTCCGCTCCGACGTACGGTTTTCACGTAAATCGCAAAAAACCAGTGGGCGAACGACATAGACAGTGAATGGGGAGAGAGAGAAAAAAAAGGCAAAAGTCACAAAACCAGGGAGGAAGCCGAAAACTGAGGGAGCCGTTTCCATGGTAACCTCCACAGGTACTCTAACTCAGTGGTCCCCAACCACCAGGCCGGGGACCGGTACCGGTCCGTGGGTCATTTGGTACCGGGCCGCACAGAACGACTGAGCAAAAAATATATTATTCATTATCTGAGTCTGACAGCTGTTTCATTTATAAATCGATCAGATTCATCCGCTTGTGCCTTTAAGCACCTGCAGACGCTGGTCTCGGTCACGGGATACGGCCCCCCAAAATTAAGCCTAAAAGCAGCAAAAATGAATAAAAAACAAACGTCTTTGGAGAGCTTCTTCGGAAAGGGGAAAGACCTAACGAGGGGACAGAAGAAGAGGAGCCTACCCCTTCAAAGAAAAAGAAACCTGCATTTAAAAGACTATCAGAAGTCCTTATTGCAACAGGTGATTCTCACACAAGACCGCTCTGAGTGACATGTGGCGAAGCCTTCAAAACTGCTTTGGCACTTAAGACCAAGCACCCTGCATTAAAAGACAAGCCATGGAGTTTTTTGAAAGAAGAAAATGTGAACAAGAAGGACAGAAGCAATAAATGACGGCCAAAACAAAATTACGGAGTGGACTGGACATAAGAAACACGCTTCGGGTGTCATGTCTCCCATTATCCCTAGATAGGACCGCCTCATTGCTGAGAAAGCTCAAAGGCTCCCACTAATTAAGCATAAGAGTAAGTTGTCATTGTATGCACTTTGTTTTTATTTTATATATTTTTTTCTGTGCCGGTCCGTAAAAATATTGTTTTACATGATACCGGTCCGTGGTGCAAAAAAGGTTGGGGACCGCTGCTCTAACTGACTTCTCTGATTACATCAGCAAAGATGGCCGCTCCCATTAACAATGCATTGGGTTCATTCAAACCAATGTAACTTCACTGTATTAATCCATACAGAGGCAGACACACACACATACACAACTATACAGGAACATACACAACTACACACACACACACACACACACACACACACACACACACACACACACAAATTTTCAAAATAAAAGCCTCCAAATCATTACACACCTTACTAGGCCTGGTAAACTACATACAATCCACCCACAAATATGCAGACACACACTATACACACCTGCCAACACACAGACACACAAACATGGAGTTTCAAAATAAAAGACCCTGCACAATAACAGGATATGGGTGTATATTTTCAAAATAAAACACTTAAACATGTTTTAACATGCATTAGGGAGTGTCCCCAACCCACCCCCCCCCACACACACACACACACACACTTACACAGACACACACTGATTTTTCATTACACAGCTAACTAGTGCTAGCCACCCCTACAAATTATACATCAAATCGACCGGCTCGGTCAGGACTACTACCCTCTGAGGTTTGGTAGCGATCGGATAAACGGTGTTTGAAAAAATCCAGAAAAACTGCAACTTCAACTGCAAACTGCTCATAAGGAGTTGGACTTTATCATACTGAGTCCTCATGTTCATGTCTTTTACCAAACTTCATAAAATAGCAGCCAAAGTCACATCCACATCTTTAGGATTCCTCCATTCAGAATGAATGGAGAAGCTTGGGGCCTATTAAACCTTATATAAAACCAATCAGAAACACTGTAAAAGCATGAAATGTCATCAGTGGCATCTTTCACATCTGCCGGTGATCAGGAATGAGGTTTGGTGGTATATAATGGGGCGGACCGGCAGCAGAGTGTGGGTGAGCGCGCATTGGCCCACTCAAAATGTCTTGTGAAATTTTCTAGGTTATATATACAATAGTTATTTCTATTTTCTTTCCTGTTTGGTTCTTCTGTCCTTATGTTCCTTTCTTTGGTTGGGATTGTTGGTGCATTATCATTGAGGGTTTTTCCTGTAGAACAGACCAAAAGTCCAGTTCATATGTTCACTGGGCCGAAGCCTCTGGCATAAAATCAATAATGTCATAATATGCCACCAGTACTGTTGTCCACAGGATGAAATCACACCTTTAAAAATGATTATTATTTATATATATTTAACATTTCACCACAAGATGGCAGCAAACATGGTCAAACTCTCACCACCCTGTTTGCCAGTGATCTGTGTTTTTTTATTGCCCATTTCTAAAATGGCAAGTGTGAGTAAGAAAAGGAAGGTTGACAGCGAAGGCCGAAGTTTCAGGACAAGTGGAAATGGAAGAAGAATGTGAGGGCAAGACATCTTGCACATTGAAACCTGTGTTGGAGCCAGACCTGCCCCCTTTACTGCAGCTGAGAGCCCAGTCTCTTCCTTCTCATCAGAGGTCCCTCGTTAATCGCGGGGTTACGTTCCAAAAATAACCCGCAAAAGGTGAAATCCGTGAAGTGATGGGCTTTATTTTTTACAGTTATTCTAGATGCTTTAAGGCTGTGAACCCCTCACTACACACTTTATACTCCTTTCTCTCCTGTTCAAACACTGTCAGAGTTCAAACCTTCATAAAAATAAGTCCAGTGTTACAGAATGAAACCAAAGCACAAAGCAAAATAAAAGGAAATATAATAACTGAAGATTAAAAAATGGTTTGTGAACTGGAAGTTGTGGCGGCTGCACTAAAATGAATAATAAGTTAATGTGGTCTGTTCAGAGCTGTCAGTAAAAGCTTGTTTAACTGGTTTCGGCTGTCCCGCCTAACAAATGAAGAGATTGCTTCCAAAACGCTATAAATCCAGAAAAAAGTGTTTTCTTTCAAAAAGGGTTTATATGAAACTTCTAGTTTTCGGATAACGTGTTTTGTTAAAATTGATTAAAAACTTTAAACAGAGACCCCGTGTGAAACTTATTTTGGTGGTAACTCGTTTTCTTAAACAGTGGCGTTTCTCGCCCTAACCCTAACCCTAATAATGCTGCTCACAGCTCAGTGTCTCAGTGCCTTCACTCTTCAGTCCATCAGTCCAGTCTGACCCTTTGGATGAGATTCTTTGTGTCTGAGTCCTGCCTGCTTTTGGACTGTGGAGCTGTTTCTTCCTGTGTTTGGACCTTTTCAACCCTTTGTGGTCTCTTATTGGATTTTGTCTTTTGTCTGCTTTGGTTGTCTCTGTTATGTCCCAGGCTGAGGGGAAACCCACACACAGCATGTCTGCACCTCCCCACTCGTCCCCACTCTCAGATCGGCAGCTACACAGGCTGGTTTCAGTGTTAGGCTGCAGTTCATGAACTCAGAGCTGAGCAGTGCCCAAACAAACACAGAGACACTACAACACACTAAAGCTCCCTAACAAGAGAAAAAAGGAAAACCAATGACAAAGCTGGAACCTAAAACTCCTGCTGGGGAGTAATAAACTCCAGTAAACACCAAAGAAATCCAACCGCCGAGGCTGCGCTACAACAGCTCTGATGGACTGATAGAACACTGACTCATGCACAATAACATGAGGAAAGACTGAGTCAAACTTACACTTCCTCAGCCCAGGTTTTAACCTCTGCTCTCCACCATGCTCCACCCTGCAGGAAGAAACACAGTCAGAATGATTTTCTAACCAACATGAGTCCAAACTGCTGATCAACATGAAGCAGAGTTCCTCAGTTTGTCAGAGACACACAAACAGACTGAAACTCATCTGTGTCGACTCCAGAAGAGTCTCTCCTGATCTGCTCTGTGTTTATTCATGTCCTCCATTCTGTGAAATATTGCTCTCTGTCAGTGCTTTACTGTAAAATCCTCTTCATGCAGCAACAGTGTAGGTTTGATCTCAGCATTGTGCATTTATCCAAAGCAGCAAACAAGCCACACTGTCTCTGACTGTTTGTTCCTTTCACTCTATATGCAAACACAAGCCTGGTTCACATGTGTCATGGATGGAAGAGTTTCTGACACACTTCAAATAAATACATTCACTCATGTCTGTGTGTAGTTTTTACAGTGATAATATTGTAGTGTCTCCCTGCTCTCTGTCTCTGACTGAAGGAACTCCTCCTTCTACCATTGTGTTGTTGTCTCCTCTGAAGCTTCACATATGGATTGTTTCAGGAACATTTGTTTGTGGAAATAATTCAGTGGTTCTTACAGCTGAGGACATTAATAAGTAGGGCATCATTTTGTATTTGATCTGCACTAAGTGTGACTGAAAATCAGTCTGTTTGTATTTTGACATGAAGAACGTGTATAAAGAAAAGTGAAGTTAACATGATGGACACTTAATGATGGAGGAAGATGAACATCAGGGATCAGTGATTATTTCTTCTCTGCAGTTTCAGTCCATCCATCAACAGCTGTGGATATATGAGCTAAACTGACAGACTGAGGAGGACTCATGCTCTGTGGTCTCTGTGTACCTGAGAGTCTTCAGACTACAATCTGGATTGTTGAGTAAAGCAGACAGCAGCTTCACTCCTGAGTCTCCTGGATGATTGTAGCTCAGGTCCAGCTCTCTCAGATAAGAGGGGTTGGAGGTCAGAGCCGAGGCCAGAGAAGCACAGCCCTCCTGTGTGATCAGACAACCTGACAGACTGGAGGTACAAAACATGTCATGAACTCAAGAAGAAAGAAGGAAAATCCAACAGATCTTCAACATGAACATGAAGCAGAATTTAACTGATGATCAACAAGCTGGATCCTGACCTGAGAGTCTCCAGTCTGCAGTCTGGACCCCCTAATCCATGAGACAGCTGCTTCACTCCTGAATCCTGCAGGTCGTTATTATCCAGATCCAGCTCTCTCAGACTAGAGGACTGGGAGCTGAGGACTGAGGACAGAGCTTCGCAGCTTCTCTCTGAGAGGTTACAGCTGCTCAGTCTGAAAGAAATGAAATGTGTACATTTAACATACTGAATAATTGTAGAAAGTAGAGCAGTGCAATGAAAAAAACAATTCTACAACATGAAAGGACACTATTGTCTAAGCTTAGTAATGTCAGTGGTTATAATTTGTGAATTATGTTTGTACATTTTTTATTATTAATCATCTGTCATTTCTATGGCAGAGAACAGGAATCAGCCAATCAGAAAAAAATGTATTGTTGCCAGGTGAGGTCTGAGATTCAGCTGCAAGCACACGGTGCAGCAGACGTTATGGCATATAGGGCAGGCCAGGAGTGAGAGACAGGGAGCGGGTTTCCTTCTATATTGATCCTCCCTCTGTGTTTCAGTCACTTCATGTGAACTGATTGTGTGTGCTGATCAACACAAGCAGACACATCAGCACAGATTCATGTGAACTAAGTTACCTGTTGTGCAGCTTTTTTTGGAGGCTTTGGGTAATCTGTTTCTAATCTGTTTAATCTGATCTGTTCTGTGAAGTCTCTAAAACCTGACAGTGCAGCTGATGGCCTCATTGGGAATACAGTGAAACAGAAATGTGGTTTTTGTGGTTAAAGTCATGGTGGCACAGAGGTAGACAGTAACAGATGTAAACATTTTGTTCTAATAACCTGTTAGTGTAGTGCCACCATGAGGCTGACAGAACTGTTTCATTTTCAGTTGGTTTTATATTTGTCATCATGGCTTAAAATAAATAAGGAGTTATTGAATCTCTCAGTGATAGTTGTTGAGTTAACCCTTTACTTCTGTCAGTAAAATTGTGAAATTAGGGATGTCCCGATTCGATCACGTGATCGGAAATCGGGCCCGAGTACGTGATTTCAGACTCGATCGGAATCGGATGTTACCTCCCGATCAGGACTCAGATATATATTTATTAGGGCTCTCAAAGTTAACGCCTTCTGTGCAGGGTGGCTCTGTGTCCTGTAGTGTAGGGGTATGACTAGGCCTGTCGCGATAAACAATAAATCAATTAATTGCACGATAAATTAAATGGGCTCGATAAGTTTTTCGGCCGTGATAAATTACATTTGCATGCTGGTTTGTTTTCCTCTCTCTCTCCCTCTCGCTGCCAAAGAGACTGGATGACAAAAGGCGTCACTCCGGTGCGTCACAGCGCTGCAGGGCTTGGACGTTACAGCAACACAGAGAGCTGTGAAGCTGCTCAACACCGTTTCAACAATTTGCCACAATTCACCACGACACTAAACATGCTCATGTATGTATGTATCACTGCAGCGCCACCCATTAGTCCTCTTGCCCAGTCCTCTGGTGCCATCTCTGCTGTCAGTTTCTATGTGTTTCTGTCTACATGGTGGCGTTTGTAAAATTCACTGCAGCTGTCTGCAGCGGCCTGATGCGCATACACACATGCAAACGCAAACGCGTGCGCACACAAGCACATGTGCGCACAGGTGAGCCCACTCCCAGAGAGTGCGTGTTGTTTCGCTCTCTGTTGCTCATGACGTGCTAGTTGGTTTGACTTAACTCCATTGACTATGCTCAGATAAGCCATGGTAATAGGCCTACCACTACTCATAATAATAATATCAACATTAATATTAATATCATTAATAATAACAATAATAATAATAATGTTGATGATTGGGGCCTTTCCAGTGTTAAATGTTCTTTAGACATTAAAGTTTATTGATCTTTGAAAGGGTGTACCTGCATTGTATGTCGTTATCATTATATTAGTTGAACATGGTCTCAAAACGACAATGTTAGCGATTATCGCAATATTTTCTCTTTAATTAATCAATTAATCACCCAGCAAAATCTGTTATCATGACAGGCCTAGGTATGACAGTTGCTTTTGGTGCAAGGTCTCGATGAGCTGCTGTGTGTCTGAAATCCTGAAAGCCTTTATTCCACAAACACAAGCACCGCATCAGGCCTGCTGCGGTATATGTCAGTCTGTAATCATTTAAGTTGCTGCTTTATAGAGTGTATTAAGGTGTGGGGGCCACAACTTTTGTTTAAGTGACCCTGAGGTTGGTAAACTGAGTTTCTGAATTCATTAGAGGGTTAAGAAAAAAGGTTATATTGTGTTTTTGCCTCCAAACAGCTGGAGTGTTTTTCTTTAAAAAAGTGACATTTGATGTTTAAGGCTCCAAAACAATATTCTAATTTTATTTTCATGTTCTTAGTTCACCAGCATTAACCTTTTCTTAAATAACTGAGAATTATTTTTCTAAAACCTTGTGTTGTGTTACTTATTACTCACCTGAGAAAGGGCAGGGATTCAATTGCAGAGACATATGCAGACGTAGTTAAGATCTTTATTAAAAATATAATTTAAAGATGGCCATTTGATTGATGGGTCAAACACTGCACTTGTGTGTATTAAAGGGACATCCAAGATAATAATTAAAACTGAGTTAATCAGGGTTAAGAAACATTGGATAAATACTTTAAAAGAACCCAAAAGCCTGCCCTCATCTGTAATGTGGTGAGAGTTGCTCCTCTGGCACTTCCTGTGTTTTTCATTTCTTGCTCGTTTCCTTGTTTTTGTTCTTTCCAGGCGCGATGGTCCAGCTGGGTGGAGTCGTGGCTTCTTCTCACCTGGGTTCCGTTTCCCGTCATTCCGCCGGCTACTTAAGCGCCGCCTCCCTTCTCCTCGGCGCCAGTTCTTCACTGCTATTTTCGTACTAAGCAACCAGCCACCTTTCTGTCCGTTCTAAGTGACCAGTGACTTACCTTGTTGTTTGCCTAGGCCTCCAGCCACGCCACCCGGTTGTTTCTCGCCCTGGACCTGAGTTGTGCTTCGCCCTCGTGGTTGTTTTTCGTTCCTCCTTCAAGTTACCTCGTAGTTCGCCCTTGTGGTTGTTTTTGGTTATATTTTGGACTCAGCTCAGTTTTCGCCTCAGTGGTAGTTTTTTGTTTTCTCTATTAAAGTGAGTAAATGTACCTGCTTCTGGATCTCCGTCTGTGATCGCACATAACATCATCAATATGGCTACAGAGGGGAGTGCTACATGTTGTTGAAGTGTTTTCTATGTTCACACATGTTTGTCGGAAATATTTTACACCAGAAAGTTCCAACAATTTCATCTTGGAACTCATTTGTACTAGTTATATCTGCAACTCATGCTGATATACAACTGAAAACAAAACCATGCTGCATCTCAAAGAGCTTTAGTAAACCCAAACCTCCCTCATTGATCAGACAACTTGACAAGAGTAGAGTTACAAAATCATAAACTCAAAAAGCAAGAACTAAACCCCTACAGACATTCAACATCTGGGGTTGGGTGGGGTTAGTAATGCATCATCAGTTCAAAACATAAGCAGCAAAATCCAACCGATCAACCAATGAAATGTGAAGACTGGATCAACACCCAGATTTACCCTGACCCGAGGATCTGCAGTCTTGGGACTTCAGAGCTCACCCCACCACAAACTTTACATCACAACACATAAAACTATTGAGACTGACCTCAGAGTCTGCAGTCCACAACTCTCCAGAAAACCACGTAGCTGCTCCACATCCTGCAGGTGGTTCCCACTGAGGTCCAGATATCTCAGCTGGGAGGGGTTAGCCTTCAGAGCTGATCCCAGAGAGCTGATCTCTGACAAACCACAGCCACACAACCTAATAAAACAATACAAGACATTGATAGAGCCATTGATACCACTGATCATCTAATAATATGGGATAACATTAAAACATACAGTTTACTGTTACTGGGAGGGAAGAAAATAATAATTATTCACTGAATTACTGAGCAACATTTGAACATATGAGTAGATCTGATTGGTCATCAGAGCAACAGTGACTGAAGATACACATGTCTGTGGTCCTTTTCTGTCTGTCAGTCCTGACAGATGATTTAAAAACTGGACCTCAGCCTAATAATAACATTAACTGACCTAAGAACCTGCAGTATGCAGTGAGGACTGTCCAGTCCAGCACATAGCTGCTTCAGTCCTGAATCCTGCAGCCTGTTCCGGTTCATGTCGAGCTCTGTCAGATGGGAGGGGTCGGACTTCAGAGCTGAGGCCACAACTTCACAGTGAGTCTCTGAGAGGTCACAGTCAGAAAGTCTGTGATGACAGAAATATCAGAACATTATGAAAGGGACACTTTAAGTGGTAGCAGTGATCTCATTTGATCTGACTGTTTGACATGTAACAATAGTTCTGATCATTCTCATCGTCTCATTTTGACAGTGTATTTCACTTTATTCCTCTGTTGTAGGTTCTTCCAGCTGATATTGCTGAAAGATAAATTCTTCTCTTTCATGCAGAGACTTTAAAGAGTTATTCAGTTGTGTGACATCCTGATTGAACTGTTTGTGTAATGGTATGTGTCTGCATGTTTGCATACCATGATGTTGTGCTGCAGTTTTTGCAGTCTTTGTATCTATGTAGTTTGTGCAGCTCTTTGGCCACATGCAGCTGTTTTAACTACAAATAAAGACACATTTATTGTCCATTCATTTAACAGCTTCAAACAGAAACATACAAAACAATGTTTTCACAGTAGAAGAACATCTGAGACAAAAACACAGCTGATGTGATGTGTCAATGAACACAAGGAACTCTGTTAGAGAGAAACACACAGTGTGAATGTGTCTAAGAACTAAACCAGTAATCTACACTGATTGGTCACATCTGAACTCACCTGAACTTTCTGCAGTTCCTCACAGCTGGAAGCAGTCTCAATCGTCCTTCTGTTGTCGTGTTGTACTTCATCAGGTCTAGCTCATCAAGAACCTCCTCTGACATCTGCAGCATGTAGGCCAGAGCTGAGCAGTGGATCTCAGAGAGTTCCTTCTCTGATCTGTTCTCTGACTGCAGGAACTCTTGGATCTCCTGATGCACTGAGAGGTCGTTCATCTCCATCAGACAGTGGAAGATGTTGATGCTTCTGTCAGGGGACACTGTATCAGTGCGTCTCTGTTTCAGGTTGTTGATGGCTCTCTGGATGTCCTCTGAACTGATCTCTGTCTGACCCAGCAGGTCTCCTAAGAGTCTCTGGTTTGACTGCAGGGAGAGACCATGAAGGAAGCGAACCATCAGGTCCAGGTGGCCAGTTTCACTGTTCAGAGATTTCTCCATGACTCTGTCCAGGATGTCATCCAGAGATGACCAATACCTTTTTTTCATACCCAGGAATGGCCTGGGAATGGAATACCTCTTTTCCTCTCCCATGAACACCATCAGCTTCTTAGTGTCCCCATCAATGAAACAGCGTATGAGGTGGAAAGCAGCCAGAAACTCCTGAACGCTCAGATGGATGAAGCAGAACACCTTGTCCTGGTACAGGCCTCTCTCCTCTTTAAAGACCTGTGTGAACACTCCTGAGTACACTGAGGCTGCTCTGATATCGATGCCACACTCTGTCAGGTCTGACTCATAGAAGATCAGGTTTCTTTTCTGCAGCTGGTCAAAAGCCAGTTTTCCCAGAGACTGGATCATCTCCCTGTTGTTTTTGTTCCACTGTGGATCTGTTTCAGCTCCTCCATCATATTTGACCCCCTTCAATTTGGTCTGAACTACCAGGAAGTGGATGTACATCTCAGTCAGGGTCTTGGGCAGCTGTCCTCCCTCTCTGGTTTCCAGCATGTCCTCCAGAACTGTAGCAGTGATCCAGCAGAAGACTGGGATGTGGCACATGATGTGGAGGCTTCGTGATGTCTTGATGTGGGAGATGATCCTGCTGGCCTGCTCCTCCTCTCTGAACCTCTTCCTGAAGTACTCCTCCTTCTGTGGGTCGGTGAACCCTCTGACCTCTGTCACCACGTCCACACAGTCAGGAGGGATCTGATTGGCTGCTGCAGGTCGTGTGGTGATCCAGAGGCGAGCAGAGGGAAGCAGCTTCCCCCTGATGAGGTTTGTCAGCAGCACATCCACTGAGGTGGACTCTGTGACATCAGTCAGGATCTCATTGTTGTGGAAGTCCAGAGGAAGTCGACACTCATCCAGACCGTCAAAGATGAAGACCACCTGGAGGCGCTGAAAGCTGCAGATTCCTGCCTCTTTGGTTTCAGTGAAGAAGTGATGAACAAGTTCCACCAAGCTGAACTTTCTCTCTCTCAGCACATTCAGCTCTCTGAAAGTGAATGGAAATGTGAACTGGATGTCCTGGTTGGCTTTGTCTTCAGCCCAGTCCAGAGTGAACTTCTGTGTTAGGACTGTTTTCCCGATGCCAGCCACTCCCTTTGTCATCACTGTTCTGATTGGTTCCTGTCTTCCAGGTGAGCCTTTAAAGATGCCTTCTGGTCTGATGCTTGTTTCTGGTCTGTGTGCTTTCCTGGATGCTGCTTCAATCTGTCTGACCTCATGTTCCTCATTGACCCCTGCAGTCCCTCCCTCTGTGATGTAGAGCTCTGTGTAGATCTGGTTCAGAAGGGTCGGCTCTCCTGCTTTAGCGATCCCCTCAAACACACACTGGAACTTCTTCCTCAGGTTAGACTTGAGTTTACGTCCACACTCTGCAGCAGGAGTTCCTAAACAAACAATAAATGTCATTAATAAGTGAACGCTACAATAAATGTGTCAAATAAATATTTTCTGTCTCCATGAAATCTGTTCATCAGTTGTAGACAAACAGTTTCTGTTTTCAGTCAGAAGAATTCACAGATGTCTGCATCACATTAACAGCAGAGTGTGTAAATGTAAACTTCATTTCCTCTTTCCATCATGTTAAAGCTCTTCAAATCCTCTTACTGCTCTGCAGACGCTCAGCCAGCTCCTCCTGCTTCATCCTCCTCAGGAAGTGCACTGTGATCTGCACTAATGACTCTCTGCTGCTCCTCTGCTCTTCATCCTCCTCATCCTCCCTCTGACTCTCTGAGCATTCTGGGTAATCTGGACTCAGGAGCTTCTGGATCTTCTTCAGCTCATCCTTCACAAACCTGACAATGTTCTCCTCCAGCAGCTGGAACAGAACAACAGAGTATAAACTCTCAGACTTTGAGGAGCAGAATAACAGTTTAGTGTTTCATGATATTACAGCTTATGTTCATACATGTATTACTTGAATCTACAACATTAGATATGAAGTGTTGTGTATGCACAGCTGCTGTAGTTATAAGTATTACTACCACAGTTCTGTCTCTGTGAATGCTTGCTCAGGGGTCAGGCTCTGGGTCTCTGTAGAGCACCAGGACTGTTGTGTTGTAGTTAGAAGCTGTTTGTACTCACCATAAATATGGCGTCCTGAGCAGGAGTCTGAACACTGGGTTGCTGCAGTCTGTGACAGAAACATCTGCATTTAACAACACAATCACTTCACTAAGTGTTTTGATGTGTTTTCACTTTAAACAGATACACAACAGTCAACAGACTGGAGACAAACAAGCATTGTTGTATTAAAAATGAAAACTATCCCAACTCCACACATCCAGCTCATGTTGAACCTGTTGCTGCTGCTTTAATGACTGAAGCACAGCTTTAAGAGTTCCATTCCACTTCCACTGTCATCATATGTTCACATTGATTTAGACCAGGGGGGTTCAATTAAAGTCCCTGAGGTCCAGCTGTTCACATTTCCTCCAAGTCAAAGGTCTGAGCTGATGTCTAGCTTGTGTCTTATTAGCTTCCCCTATGTCCACAATATGTTTCAGTAATATCTATTGTCAGTTTTCAATGCAGGAAATGTTTACCTGGGGCACAGCTAGCTCTGTTACCATGAATAAAAGTAGTCCCAGGCAAATACATTGAAGGCCTTTATTTCAGATTAAAGAAACTGAAACCTCAGACTGAAATAAATACAAAGTGCAACAGTCAATGGACTGGTGAAGAAAATTAATTAATACACAAAATGTGTGTATTAAAAATGAAAACTATCCTGACTCCACACTGTTCAGCTGCATCCAGCAGGTTTGTAATTTGTTCTTCTTCACATATTCTGCTTTAATGGCTGCCAGCACAGCTGTAAGAGTTCAGTTAAATCTTCCACTCATCATGTTTCTCTTTCTTTAACATTAAACGATGTGCAGCAGGATGGGTTTGTAATGAATCGCAGTCAGACAATGTTGCAGTGTGATGATATAGAGTCTATATCATCACACTGCAGACCTTTGTTATTTCCTTTACTTAAAGCCTTCAGAAACCACCATGAGATGATAACATGACAACATAAATACATACTGATACTTTCTATTATACATCTACAAACACAGACCTGCTTATGGGTCTTTTACAGAGCCAAGCAGACCCACATGATCATTGAAGAACTCTGCTAAGTTACAGAAACAGGACATAAAGTGGTATCAACATTTTTGAAATGTTCACTTTTCATGGACACAGAGCTGGATCAGTGTCCATGATGGCCACTACAAGAGACTGAACAACTGTTATCACACAATTTATTTGATCACAATTTGACCAAATTCAACCAAAAACACCGAAGAACAGAAGCCACCTTAAAGTTCTGCACAGGCTGTGTTCAAGTCAGAATAATCAGCAGTGTGAGGTACGTGCAAAAATCCAAACCAGGACCCTGGGAATCTGAGGAGGAGGAGACTAGCTCCTAGCTACATATAGGCTGACAGCTACAGTCGTTTTGGGAAGTTGGTCAAACTTTCTATATTTCTGCATAAATATGACCCGAAACACGATCAATGCTGAATTCTGCAGGTCGACAAAACATAGCTGAGCTAGACAACAGAAAAATGCATAAACCGCTAGCGATTAGCACAATGCTAATTTGCATTGAAAAACACATAAGGTCGCTAGCGCCATTAGCGTCACACTTTTAACCCGTTTTCTTAAACTTAAATAACTTAAAGTGCCTCCTATGAGCGCATGACGTAAGGTAAGGGCTTATGGAACATAATACTTACAGACAGATATTCTCAGACGACTAAAAAACATGTAGCAGGATGAAAAAACACAGCAGAAACTTTCCACTTGGCTCTGGAACCATTATGCTACTACGGAAGCCTCGTAGGACAATCTCAACTCAAACATAGGATTTTGGCTGACTATAGGGGGCAGCACAATAATATTTACATACAGTGTATGAATCTATCATTTATTTAAATGTTTTATTACTGAAATGTCTTTCCATACTTTGTTTCAGTGGGCTGCCTTTCTAGTACAGTGAGGCAGATGTTTAAGTCATGTTTATGCAGACATATAGAAGATTTTAAATGATTCATACACTTTGAAGCAGCACTGTAAATATGCATTACTCTGTGCTACAGATGCTCCAATCCATCAACCACCTGCAAACAGACACATACAACCCCAAGAGTCCAGCAGAGCTCATCACAGCATGGAGACACTTCCAGAGTGATTCTTACCTTTGATCATCAGATGGCTGATCAGCTTTGAAATCAATGGGCTCATACATCGACCGATCACTTTTCATGGACACACAGCTGGGTCCAGGTCCAGCAGAGTCTGCTCTCACATCCTGGATCCTGATAGAATCACAAACACTGACTCTGAGCTTCTTCTGGAAAAATGATGCTGAACATCATGTTACACTTTAAATGTTTAATAATGATGGAAACAAACTGCAGCTGTGACATTAACTCTGACCTTTGACCCTCAGATGGATCAACAGCTTTGAAATTAATGGGATGATCCTTTGACCGATCACTCTTCATGGACACACAGCTCGCAGGTCCAGGTCCAGGTCCAGGTCCAGGTCCAGGTCCAGGTCCAGGTCCAGCAGAGTGTGCAGTGTGCTGCTGCTTTGTTCTTGAACACACAGATGTGTGAATAATGTGAGTGTGAGCTCTGACATGGAGAAGAGTCATGGACAGTCAGAGACGGTCCTCTTACCTCTGAGCTTTGGTCCGGCTCTCATGGTCCCCACACAGAGGTCTTTTAGAGGGAGGGACTCCCTCCTCTCTGTCCTCACACTGACTCATAGCAGAGCTCACACCTTCACACAAACACAGCAACATGACACAGAAACACACAGTCAGCATGTTGTTATTGATCCTTCATGTAGATGCTAACAGGCTAATCATGCTGTTAGCTTAGCATCAGAGCCTCAGACCAGGTTTGGTTCTCAGGCTTTTATTTTGGTGAGTCTGTAAACACACCAACATCTCTGATGCTGTTATTATTGATGTCACATGCTGTAAGTGAAACAGTGCACACACACATTCAGTGTTTGCTTCAGAATTCTGTCACTTCTCTCCATGTGTGAACATGTGAATAAATGAACATGTGTTCATGTGTGTTTCTGTCACAGTGTGAACAGACTGAGTGAAGCACTGAGACCTTCCTCTGTAACAGTCTGTGGACTGTTTTCTATAGAAAGGACAAACACATGAGCAGCTACTGTCTGAGCTCTGAGGACTGACACACTTCTCCTCATGGCAAATATTAGATTCACATATTTATGAACCCTTGAAGAGAAAATGTTTCTTCTGATGAGTTTCAATCATCGATATGAATTCATGAAAAATAAAACATGACAAATTGATGCATTTATCAATGTTTTAGTTTTAGTAATAAGAATCATCTGAACTCAATTCAACCAGATGCACCTGAACGCACCATGAACTTTAAACCAACCAAACTTACGTAACGTGGCGCGCGGCTGTTGCGCAGCACAGGCGCGTCAAACCGGAAACAGACTGATCTGATAAAGTCAGAATAAAGCGACCTTTTCTCCGCTTGAAGCTTTGAACGAGTCGATCTGAGTTTCAGAGCAAATGAAGCTGCTGAACTTTACAGAGAGAACGATCAACAGAGACGCTTGTTGTTGGTTCCGCGTTTCAGGGACTTACTACAATAAAGATCCATCAGTTACAGGCAGCAAAGATCAATGAGGTGATCACACTGATGATTGATCAGATATCGACAGACTCACCTGCTGAATCAGTCCTGACTTCCAGAAGTTTCCACCTTCGTGTGTGGAGCTGCTGGTTCTGCTGCAGTCTGTCTGACAGGAGCTCAAAAACGAAAGTAAGTCCACAGAAGCCACGCCTTTAAACCAGGACACGTCTCCAGCAGGGGGCGCCCTCACACTGGAAACATGAAGCTGATTTTTACAGCAGCCTCCCTGTTGTTGCTCTGTCTGTGTCTGTTTACATGATAACAGCTGTGACACAAACAGAACAGTGATGGACTTTATTCAACCTGCTCAGCGAGAGAAGCAGCGAGCAGCTCTGATAGAAGTCTGTCTGCACCATCATCAGGGTCTGATGCTGCTGCAACAGCCGGACTCTGGGACAAAGTGACGTCAGCAGATGTCGGTTTGTCCTCTGAGTCTCTGAAGCAACATGCGGCTCAGCTGGAAAACAGCTTCTGATGGAGCTCTGATAGTCTGACTTCATCTCTGAGAGGAAGAAGAGGGAGAAGCCGCTGCGCAGCGCGCGGACTCTCTCCAGCAGCAAAGTGCAGAGATCATCAGAGCTCCACATGAGCTGAACATGAAGAGACACAGTCCGCTAGCAGCTCCTTCACTGTCGGCCTGCAGCGCTGCTCCCACACTCATCTGGACTCTTTCATCCACACAGAAAACACGAGCGGAACATTCAGCCTGCAGAGGAGCTGCCTTGGATTGAGTCTCCGCGGTTCTCATGGTGTGTTCAAGGACCGCCTCCCGCTCTCAGCTGATCATAACTACACTCTGTGGATGCTTGTGTCTCTTCTCCCCTGTAGCTTCCTGCTTGTTGCTCCGTCACACGCCCTCTGCTGGTGAGCCGCGTCATTACACACAACCGCTCATGTAATGAGGCGAATTTATAACTTTTGACTTTATGTGGAGGAGGGATTGATTTTGGAATGAGGAGGCTGCAACCTGCGATGGCACCACTAGGTGTCAGCTTCTCACAGCATTGGTGGTTCAGTGGTAGAATTCTCGCCTGCCTACAGATTACAAAGAGCACACTGTATGTTTACATGTCATCCAGCTCATGTTCATAGAGACCACTGAAGCAAGGCGTCTGGACTTGTAAGGACAGAGGTTTGCACATACTCACAGCAAGAACACAGGGCTGTCAACCAGTCCCCTCCAGCAGTCTCATAGTCGTTAGCCAGTTGCTATCTGTTAGCTTTGCATTGTTGAGGACAAGACGGCAAGTGACTGAAGATGTGCATCCATATTAATGGAGGTCCACATGTCTGAAGTCAGACTCCCTCCCTCCACCCTCTGCAGTTGAGCCTCGGCCTCCTTCTCATATTTGTCATCCACCATCTTCTTTAGAGCCTTTCTAGAAGGCAGGCTGGATGTGGGGTCTGGCTTTCCCACAGATCAGCCACTATAGAGAAAGACTGGGGGGCTTTCACCACATGAACAAGTGTAGCAGAATGTGTACTCCCACAGTGGAGAACGGCTCCATGGTGATGATCAAACAACGGTACGAGAAGCCAACACCAGCGGCTATAGTTAAGTGCATCCCGGGGGCCAGGGCGGAAACTTAAAGCTGCTGGAGAAAGATAAGCACACAGTGGGAGTGGCACACAGGATGAGCTGTAAGGTCTTATACAGACAGGTGTGTGTCTGTCCTCATCAAGTCCAATCAGTATCATCAAAGACAGTTGGACTCAGATGAAGGTTAGAACCATCTGAAGGACGATCAGAAGAAATGGACGCACCTGAGTTCAATATATGAGAGTCACAGCAAAGGCTCTGATACTTAGGACCATGTCATATTTCACTTTGTCTTTTTAATACATCTGCAAACATGTCAACAACTCTGTGTGTTTCTGTCAGTATGGGGAGCTGTGTGGACATTAACTCTCTGCCACATATACTGTGCCATGTGTGAAGTGATAATAAAATGTGAATGTGAATTTATTGTAAAGAACTTTACTTATTATCCCTGTTATAAGTGAGCAGTGTGTGTGTGTGTTTGATGGAGTGTGTAATGTCTGCTCAGTGTTACTGATGCTGCTGTGTGTGATCTGAAAACTGATCAAACTGTGTCTGATGCTGACAGCAGAATCAGAGGATGCATCTAAATGATGATGTCATATGGTTCCTAAAAAGGAGCCACAGAGGCTCTGTCTGCTTCCTGCCTCACCTGCAGACAATCCTCCAATCAGACGCCTGTTTCCACGGCCCTCATCAAGCTGCACTGTCAGCACATCTGCATGTAGCTGCTGCTGTGTGGACTCTGACCTCCTCCTGCTCTCTGCTTTGTTTTCCATCAAACAGCATCAAGTGTCCTCCTCCCTCCTTCTGGACACACACAGCATGACAGTGCACAGCTGAGCTCCTCCATGCACACACAACATCTACTGAATGTCAGCACAGGTCCAGAAGAGAGTCACATGTCAGACAGTCAGATCCTCCTCTGACCTTTAGAGGTAAGAGAGTCATGTTGTTACATTAGCTGAACTTGTGTCATGTGAACCGCACACTTGACAGAGTTCAGAGATCATCTGTTGATGAACAAACACCTGCAACCCTCTAGAACCCAGCCTGTTTCCTTGATCAGCTTTGGACTGTTTCCATCCTGACACCAGTGATACTCTCACTAAAGGGGTCATCCAGGATGCATTAGGTGAAGCGTGGAGCGTTGGTTGTTGCTATAGTAACTGAATTTTTGCTCGTATCAAATGAATAAACTCCGATCTTTATTTACGAACTCCACAGCAAGATAGGAAACATTACAACAGCGAAGTCTCCTCCAGCAGATATTGGAAAGAATTCCACTCAGCCGAGAATCCGCGATACGTTTAGTAATTGTGCTGCTTACGACCAAACGAAGCGCTGGAAGAACGTAACGTAGGTTGATTTGCACAGACACACATTTAAATGTGACATTGTCCGGTTTGTTTATTTGTTTGTTTTTTCTGCTGCTGTTCTACAGTCTGAGTGAAAACATGCTCTAGTGTGGGACATATTCAGTCACAGGTTCATTTGCACAGACACATTTTTTAACTTGAAATAATCACTGATGTGATGTGATATTTTGAAGCAGTTTGTGCCTCAATATTATCAATACATATTTCCATGGCTGGTTGGTGCCTAATCACTAATCACCAGCTTAACCTGTTAGAATGAAGGAGTTAACTTGACTGATGATTTGTCGGTTTCATGCTAGAACACTGTGCCAATTTAGAGTCAAAAACATGTCAGTGCAACTGTCATCAATTAATCGTCAAATTAATCGTTATCGGCTAAATGCCACAATTAATCGTGATTAATTTTTTTGCTAATATCGCCCAACCCTACCCCTACCCCTACCACCACCCCACCACCCAAGATAGGAACTCTTTGTACCAGCCACTTTACCAAAGGAACTCTGTGCACCAGCCACTTTACCCTGTACATTCTCTTGCACCTTAGTCATGTCATACCAGTCTCATATAAGCTGCTATAACTTAAACCTTCCTGGACTTAAACTGACTTTGACTTTTACTTTGGATACAAATCTGGAGATATAAGGTGCTAAGCAGTGT
This sequence comes from Parambassis ranga, assembly GCF_900634625.1. Taxonomy (NCBI): domain Eukaryota; kingdom Metazoa; phylum Chordata; class Actinopteri; family Ambassidae; genus Parambassis; species Parambassis ranga. Next base: position 1,031,467 of record NW_021144778.1, read on the forward strand.
TAATTTTGGCAGCAATTTCTGATTTAGTTTTTATTTTAGTCTTGTGACGAAAATGTCATTTGATTTTAGTCACGTTTTAGTCATCAACATTTTTGAACTTTTAGTCTAGTTTTAGTCGACTAAATATCAAAGAATTTTAGTCGACTAAATCTGCCGTGGATTTAGTCGACTAAAATTCTATGATATATATTTTTTCATGAAATAATTAAGGTTTGAAGTGCAATAAAAACAGGCACAGCTTTAACTTGTGTTATTTGAAACAAACATCTCTTTATTTAATTGCTATGATCTTTTCACAAAGACCCAGTGAACAGTGAGCTGCTCTCCCTGAACACACTGTTCAGTCATGACCTTCTTCATGAATCCTCCATAACTACAGCAAAACACTTCAGTGACAACTTAGAAACGGTGCGCATGCTGTAAAACCATCAGCAGTGCTGTCTTCATTTATAGATTTTGTCATGTGTATCTTTGAGCGGAAGTTAAGATGACTCGTCTGCAAATGTCGCTTCACGTTTGTTGTGTTTTTACCGCTGATAGTCGCTCCACACGGTTTGAACCGTCCTGTTTGTCTTGACATCAAACGTGTCCGTGTGTCTGTTCTTCTCCTGTGTTGTGTTACCATGCATGAGGACGCCTTCTTCCAGCATCGCGGGGCAACGTCCTTACGCAGAGAGATCACTTCTGATTGGCTCTCTGCCGCCGTCTCCTGATTCGTCCCTCCCTTCCACAAACAATATTTGCTCTGATTGGATCTCGTCTCCATCAATAATTTCGTCTCGTTTTTATTCGTTGACGAAAGTGTCAGTACATTTCGTCTTGGTTTTTGGCACCGTGCCAAAGACCATGATTCTAACAGTGCTGCCTCCTCCAAGGCAAGGCAAGGCAAGGCAAGGCAAGCTTTATTTATATAGCACCATTCATACACAAGGCAATTCAGAGTGCTTTACATAAGATGAAATCACAGAATAAAAACATATTAAAACATTAAATTAAGAAGGAAATTAAAATCATAAAAAACATAAAATCATAAAAAACATCAAATAAAATCAGGATGATTAAATGAGAAGAGTGCAGTCAAGAAATTAGGAGAACGCTGCAGTAAACAAATGAGTTTTCAGGCCTGACTTAAATGAAGTGACTGTCTGAGCAGACCTCAGGTGTTCAGGAAGGCTGTTCCACAGGTGAGGGGCAGAGTAACTGAATCCTGCTTCACTCTGTCTGGTTCTGACCCTGGGTACACACAGTAGGCCTGTCCCTGATGATCTCAAGCGTCTGGATGGTTCATAGGGAACCAATAAGTCCAGGATGTATTTTGGTCCAAGACCATTCAGTGCTTTGTAGACCAGGAGTAAAGTTTTGAAATGTATCCTTTGACTCACAGGAAGCCAGTGCAGTGATTTGAGGACCGGTGTGATGTGGTCCATTTTCCTGGTGTTACTCAGAACTCTAGCAGCAGCATTTTGGACCAGCTGCAGCTGCCTGACTGATGTTTTGCTAAGACCTGTGAGGACGCCGTTACAATAATCTAGCCTACTGAAAATAAATGCATGAATAAGTTTTTCTGTGTCTTGTTTGGACAGAAAGCCCTTGATCCTAGCAATGTTTTTCAGGTGGTAATAGGCAGACTTAGTAATGGCTTTTACATGGGTGTTAAAATTCAGGTCTGAGTCGAGTATTACACCAAGATTTCTGGCTTGGTTTGTGACCTTCAGTGACATGGAGTCAAGGAAAGCACTGATCTTAGCTCTTTCATTTTTGGGGCCAAAAACAATCATCTCTGTTTTGTCAGCATTGAGCTGGAGAAAGTTCTGGCTCATCCACTCATTGATTTGTTGAGTACACTTACTTAGTGAGTGTAAGGGACTGTAGTCATGTGATGACACTGATATATAAAGCTGTGTGTCGTCTGCATAGGTGTGGTAGGAGATGTTGTGCTGTTCTATGATCTGAGCTAGGGGCAGCATGTAGATGTTGAACAGAAGTGGTCCAAGAATGGACCCTTGAGGAACCCCGCATGTGATTTTAGTTCGGTCAGACTCATAGTTACCAATTGACACAAAGTAGTCCCTATCATGTAAGTAAGATTTGAACCAGCCTAACACAGTGCCAGTAAATCCCACCCACTGCTCCAGCCTGTCGAGCAGTATGTTGTGATCAACTGTATCAAATGCAGCACTAAGGTCCAGCAGCACTAAGACAGAGACTTTGGATGCATCATTATTCTGATGTATGTCATTTAAGACCTTAATAAGTGCAGTCTCAGTGCTGTGGTGTGCTCGAAATCCAGACTGAAATTCATTAAAAAGATTGTTTTGCACCAAAAATGCATGAATTTGTTGAAAAACAGCCTTTTCAATGACCTTTCCCAGAAAAGGAAGGTTAGATATTGGCCTGTAGTTATTTATTGCTGAAGCATCCAGATTTGATTTTTTGAGCAGAGGTTTGATTACTGCAGTTTTCAGGGCCTGGGGAAACTGCCCTGACTGAAGAGAGCTGTTAACTATCTGCAACACATCTGACGATATGCAGTTAAAAACGTTTTTAAGAAAATGTGTAGGCAGATTGTCAAGTGAGCATGTTGTGGGTTTTAACTGTTTAACAGTTTCTGTCAGTGCTGTATTATCTAGAAGGTTAAAATGTGCCAGCTTAACTGGTGGATGAGAAGGCACAAGTGACATTATGGTTTTGCCAGAGCTAGAGCTACAGACTGTTTGTCTTATTTTTAACACTTTATCTGTGAAAAAAGATGCAAAGTCATTGCATGACTTTTTAGACAGCAGTTCAGGTGGGACTGATACTCCTGGGTTTGTCAGTCTGTCTATAACAGAGAACAATGTGCGAGCATTGTTGCTGTTCCTATCGATGATCTCTGAAAAATAGGATTGTCTTGCATTTTTCAGTTCCTGGTTGTAGTTATGTAGGCTCTCTTTGTAAATGTTATAATGAACCTGGAGTTTAGTTTTTCTCCATCTGCGTTCTGCCTGTCTGCAGACTCTTTTTTGAGCTTTAACCAGTGTGGCATTTCTCCAAGGTGACTTTTTCCTTCCTGACAGAACTTTGGTTCTGATTGGGGCAATTGAATCAATAACAGTCATAACTTTGGAACCAAAACTGTTTACAAGGTCGTCAACAGGAGCTGTGGGCAGGGTTGGTGATGGTACAAAAGCCTGTGTGAACAGTGCACAGGTGTTATCATTAATGTGACGCTTTCTGATCACCTTTCCTTCTACCTTGTTGGTATTAGCAGGGTTGGTCGTTTTAAACGCAACACAGTAATGATCAGAAAGAGCAACATCGGTCACCACAACCTCAGAGATGTTCAGACCTTTGGAAATAACTAGATCCAGTATATGTCCCTTGTTATGTGTTGAGTCTGTTACATGCTGTGAAAGCCCAAAGCTATCTAGGATGTTAAAGAGTTCTTTGGCACTTCCATCATTAGGATTATCAACATGAATGTTAAAGTCACCCACTAAGACAACACAATCAAAGTCAATGCACATAATAGAGAATAGTTTGGCAAACTCATCAAAGAACTTTGCATTGTATTTCGGGGTTTTGTAAATAACTGCAAAGGTTGCTTGACAGGAGGATTTTAGCTGAAGAGCAACATATTCAAACGAGTCAAACTTTCCATAGGATACCTTTTTGCACTGGAGGCAGTCATTAAACAAGATGGCGACTCCTCCTCCTTTCTTGTGCAATCTTGCTTCACTCATGAAACCAAAGTTAGGAGGAGTAGACTCAATAAGAACTGCTGCACTATTGTCATGCCCCAACCAAGTTTCAGTTAAAAACGTAAAATCCAGATGGTGCTTTTGAATAAAATCATTAATTAAGAACGTTTTGCCTGCCAAAGACCTAACATTTAAGAGAGCTAAATTTAATGTATTAAAACCTGTGTCCTGTCTATGTTCAGGGACAGACTGTGGCTGACATTGAATAGATTTTAAATTTGATAATACATTTCTTGGATGATGGGGCTTTCTTTTCCTTTTACTTATCAAAACATGAATTGATGAAGCTACGCTGTGGGAGAGTGCTCTCTCCCTGGGCCTCAGGTTGGTAGTGGGATTATTATGGGTACAAGTCCTCAAACAGCAGAAGCCCTGGGTGTCCTAGTCCCTGATTGCAGCCTTGGTGTTGTTAAAGGCCTTAGAGGCCAGTGCTCTGGGTGGTGGCCGGGGAGGCTTAGATGGTGTGCTTAGGGGAGTGGAAGAGGGAGGGGTGGGTTGGGTTGACCTGAGCTGCATAATCTGGGGGGAGGACGGAGGGGAGATACTGCATCTTGGGGGCCTTGAGGGAGGTGTCTGGGGGGATGCTGGTGGATGTTGCAGTGTTGAGGATAGGACCCTTGATCTGGCTAGATTGGGGGTGAGGGGGACCATTTTGATCCCAGACTTCACCAAACTCTCCATGTGACTTGGAAACCCAAGAGGTGAAGCAGGGGGGGAGATGGATATCGAGGAGTTGGAAGAGGATGTAGCTGACGGGGTGCAGGGCTGTAGTGGAGGAGGTGAGGTGGGGAGATCCGGTGAAGCGGTCCTGCTGTTGTCCCCCTGCAGCTGGTGTTCACTTTGCAGTGGAGCCTTAGGCTGGGCCCAGGGGGGTTTGGAGGCGTTTCGGTGTCTCACAGAGTGGAGAAGATTATCGGTTAGCCGCCTCAGTCCACGTCCATTCAGATGAGGGCCTCTTCCTTTGAACAGGTCATCACGTTCCCAGAACAGGTTGAAGTTGTCGATGAAGGTCACTGCATGTGTCTCACAGGTCTTAGACAGCCAAGTATTCAGTGCAAGCAGGCGCCTGAATTTATTTATCCTTCTATCAATGTTTGGGAGCGGCCCGCTGATAAATGATTGGACTTCCAGTTTGTTGAGTATCTCTAAAAGTTTAGAGAAATCTTTTTGCATTGTATACTGGCTCGTTTACAGCCAACTCAGACAATGGTTGATATTTGTTTCTGAGCTGTATGCCTGGTGATGCAGCGTATGTCCCACTGATATTATCATTCATTTTTCTCATTCTGTGTCTTTTTGGTTTGGCGCCAAGTGTATGCCAGGTGGCATCAGTCTGTTTAGGACCAGCTTTCATAAGTTTTGGAAAGGACACAGTGTCGTCCAGGTTTAGCGTATCAGCAGCAGAATCATAATTAACACTGCATTTTGTTGATGCAGATTTAGTCTTCTTACCACCGGGTGTGATCGGGAGAGTCTCATGGAGTCCTTTTTCCATTTCCAGGGCAAAAATCTTTGCTTTAAGCTCGGTGATTTCCTGACGATAATTCCAGCAGTTTTGGCAGCGTAAGCTTGTTGTGGTGTCTGCTCCGGACATTTCTTCACTAGGCTGATGAGTAGACAAAGTGAGCTGCAGCAGGTCCGTTGATTTGTTTAAAAAGTTAAAATCCAAACATCCAGTGATACAAAACGTATCAAGGGTATAAGATTGAACTGTAAAATCTTTGTGGGTAAAAAGAGTGAAAGATAAAAAGGTAAAAAGTAAAGTAAAGGCAGGCAAGAGCAGGAGCAAGCAGAAAAGCGTCTGCACTCTTCAGAAGGACGCATTCATGAGGTTAATCAGTGCATGTTGAGGTTAATCAGTGCAACAATGTCAGCTTCTCTCTACAGACTGTGAGAGAAACAGTCTGACTGAAGACAGGAGGAGGCAGAAATGTCACTGTGTGGATGTCAGCTGCCAGAAAACACCACAGAAGAAGAAGAAGAGGCAGAGGAAGAAGAAGAACAGAGAGGGGAAAGTGTTTGTGGTGACAGTGGATTGGAGTAAAGCTCAGCTGCTACAACAGAACAGTTTCTGAACACATGTGTAGCCACCAAAACTACACCTGGTACAACAAAGGATCACAGTGAGTGGAGGACCAAGGCTGGAACCAGAGGACCAGAGCTGAGCTCTGGAGGCCAGAGAAGTCCTCCTGATTGAAGCTGAAATGAAACAGTCAAGATGTGAGTGAAGTCCAGACTTTCTGCTTTAATTCAAGTGTTTGGACAAAAGTGTGGCATTAACCATTCGGGAGCTGTAGACATTTTCATACACACACATTTCTGCTGGCTCATATATAATGGAACAAAGGGCTGACAAGCAGCTGCATGTCCAGGTGAGTCCTGTTCCTGGTTCCTCCATGACTAATCCAGCAGATCAAAGTCCTGGAGGTGGTTCTGAGTGCTACATTTACATTTGGTAGCTGTTCACTGGAGCTCTGAACCCTTCATCAGGTGTGCCGTGTGGAATGATCCCATCACACTTCATCGGTATGAAGCGTGTTGTTGAGTTATGGTAAATACTTACATCTATGCCAGCCACTTGTGTGGCAACATGTCGTCCCAATCTTATATTCATGCAGCCATATTGTGTTCTATATACAACTACACCCTATATATATATATCTATATATATATATATAGATATATATATATACCTAGAATTTCAAGAAAGTAAAAAAAGCCTTGTATCAAGGAAATGAGTCTTAATGTTTGTCCAGAAAGAATATTAATCTCATCAAGCTTGTTTTACATTAGATTTTATATCTCATTTTAGGAAGGTATGGTAAGTTTTTCTTGATATTTCAGCTAATTTTGAGGTAAAAAGAACCAGAAACAGATGAAAACATGTTTTATAATAAATCCCAGTGCAGCAACAAGACTTATTATAAGAGTAAGACCATTCACACAACTCCTCAATTTAAGAAAAACTAAACAAGAACAATGAACACTTTTTATTATTATTATTTCGTTGCAGGCCATCTGTACCTGACAGAATTGGTTCATATCCAGCATCTTGTTAAAATCACAGCAGACTGGTCTATAGAACATACAAATAATACAAATAACCATGCTGTAAATGTGCATTGTCCACAAACAGAACAAAATGACCCAAAATGGCAAAAAATGAAATGACCCTTGCTTCACCTGCACCCTGAATCACAATGTAGCAAAGAACATGCTTGTTCAGTATACTGCAGCATCAGCATTTGACTGACTGTTGATCTGCTGTTTCAGATTAGTGTTACTGTTATTTTCATACAGAAAGAACAATCACGAAACAACGAAAACCACCGAGGCAAACCGGTTAAAAACTGCACCTGTTACAGCCTCTCAGATGAGGCTCTGTGTAGCCCAAGCACAGCTGCCAGGTAATATTTTGTGGGGACATGTCACATCCTTGTGAGTAGAACTATAACAGGGAGTGGAATCTAACAGATCCTCAGATGTTATGAGTTCAGTTGCTTGTGCCATGTTTGGCCTCTCTATTGAATATGCCATGTAATTTCTATCATAGCAGACAGTATTATGCTGCTGCAGCTCAAAACAATATAACGACCAGTTAATTACATAGATGTTGCTCACGAGTCCAAACTCAGGTAAATCACTGGAATTAACAGCAGTTACAAGTAATGTCTTCTCCGTACATATTTATTACCATTTAGATGAATCCATTCAACAGACACTGCATTGTTTGTGTCATCATTTCCGAGGAAAGCCCTTGTTTTTCTTTCAAATATGACATGCTGCGTATTTCTGAAGTTGGTCCCGATGCACACTCATTGAAAAACATTGGGTGTTCAGGATGACTTACATTTTGACAACACTCATACATTTGATTATGCCTTACTAAAGACCTTTGCAGCCCACTGTTTGAAAAAACAATGTATTGATTCAAACCTCATGCACATGTGACGGACCATCGGTCCCAGGAGTTCTATCTGCGATGGAGCATGAATCAGATATAAATATTGTTATCAGGGAAAAGACATGTCATATGTTTTAAATGCTGTTCAGTCTCTTTAACCTGCTAATTGTCTGTAGACCAATGACAGGAGCAAACAACATCTGAACACTTTCTATGAGTTCAAGGATGAATTTGTAGTACTCAGTATCTGTAGCTGTATCAATAATAAATGAACAGTCATTTGGCCTGAGGATTGCTTCAGTTTACTGTCACTTGAAGCTAATGTGCTGTAAGCTATAGGGCTTGGTTTGTCTCTGACATCAAGCGGAGAGTAGGGAAATCCAGTTAATGCAGTATTGAGGGCATCCAAGTCTAGTTGACCTAAAAGAACGGAATGTTTAACACACACTTTATTTCTAATGGAGCAATGCCTTCAAGAATTACATGCATCATATCCTGAGGTGTTTGTTCACTCAAGTTAAAGGCTGGAAATTCTACCAGCTTGCTCTTCCTGTTGATGCCAAATGTAGTCTTTAAACTGTTCCTAAGATCCTCTGTATTTGCTTCTCAATGTCACTGCACTGCCGAACATGTCTTTCTAGTGTCCTTAGTTCAAAGTTGTCTTGGTCAAAATACATTTGCGTGTCCTTAAATGAACATTCACACTGCCGGCACTTACTCTAGGCGAAACCAACAGCCTCTTTAAATCCACAAAGCTCATGTTGTGCTAAGGTGTCTCCACATATCGACACTAATGCTCCAGATATTTCACGTTCACCTGCTGCAGTCTGAATTAACACCATCATATAGCATTTTCAAGTCCTCATCCCCCAAAATTCCATCCAAGGCTCTGGCTGCCGGAGGATACGATGTGGAGGCCATCAAGAGCCTGGTGGCTAAAGGGACCCTGGTCCAGACCATGTTCACTGTTGTTGGCAGAAAAGTCGGAGAGCAACAAACTGCTGTCTTACATTCATCCTTCAGCTCTGTGTTCTAAGAGTCTGAGAATATGTGGTTTCCTTTGTTTACAGTGGTGCATGTCATGTGACTTTACTTATGCAACATGTATGATAATGTTCTGTCTCCTCTCATTTCCAGACGTGCAGCCAAAAACATGTGCAGTGATGATATGTGACGGTATCATCATGGTCTCAGAGAGAAGAGCTGAGTGTCTGTTCTGATCTGTGGATGCTTGTGTCTCTTCTCCCCTGTAGTTTCCTGCTTGTTGCTCCGTCACACGCCCTCTGCTGGTGAGCCGCGTCATTACACACAACCTCTCATGTAATGAGGCGAATTTATAACTTTTGACTTTATGTGGAGGAGGGATTGATTTTGGAATGAGGAGGCTGCAACCTGCGATGGCACCACTAGATGTCAGCGTTTCACAGCATTGGTGGTTCAGTGGTAGAATTCTCGCCTGCCACGCGGGAGGCCCGGGTTCGATTCCCGGCCAATGCAATGACCCTTTTAACTGAGGAACATGTGAGGGGACATATATTCACCTTCACATCTATGCTGTTGTTCAGCATGTTGTTTTTATATGTGTTAACAGACCTATCTGACTTCTGTTAACATCACTGTGACACACACACAGAGGCACTACACTTCACAGACGAGCTTCAGTGGTACAGTGCACATCACATTTGAAACAAGAGCACTTACCATCACTGGTAGTGAAGGTGTCCCAGGAAGAATTACTGTGATGTTTTACCTTTAGAGCCTTTTTATAGAACACACTCATTTGATTTGAATTAAGAATGTTTGTTGGTGCAGTAGCCAGCATGAGCACTGTAGATGTCTTTATTTAAAGAAGAAAAAGAGAAAAGACCATGTTTCACCTCTTTCTGAGCCTCGTTAGTGCAGTAGGCAGCGAGTCAGTCTCATAATCTGAAGATTGTGACTTCAACCCTCACAAGGGGCACTTGTTTTAGAGCCAGAATACAGATTACAAAGAGCACACTGTATGTTTACATGTCATCCAGCTCATGTTCATAGAGAAGATTGAAGCAAGGCGTCTGGACTTGTAGAGTTTTCTTGAAGACGTTTCTCTGATCCTCCAAGCAGCTTCATCAGTTCTACCTGTTGGTGGGAAACATGCTTTATATGTGGAGGAGGACCTCAGTGGGTCTGGGTCAAACAAACAATAGCACTAAATGTGTCCATACTTACCTGTGATGTTCTGGCTGCCTGGGCCAGGTGTGTCTAACGACTGGCTAACGCAGACCTGGGCAAAGTACGGCCCGCGGACCGTGCGCACAATAGAAGAAGAAACAGAAGAAGAAAGAAAAGAAGAAGGCAGCAAGAGTCAGCTGTCAGCACGGCATCACCGCTAACGTTTTTCCCACCCTCGTTTCTTCTAAGCTGCAGCACTGCGTCATCCCATCTACTCTTTGGAGAGACGCGCTGTGTACACTTTAAAAATGCTGCGCGACTATGCTGAAATGTACGGTAAAGCGTGAAGAAACGCCACGGCGCATTCAGATGTTTCCGCGGAGCTGCAGCCGACATCTGCTCTTAAAAAGCTCAGACCTTGTCCAACTTTCAGAGCTTTTTAAAACTAGTTTGAACTCTAATGGTTTTCTTCTGTAAAAATATCTTCACATCATCTGCTGCTCTGTGCGGAGTGTGTTTCAACATACAACCAGCAACACTCAGAGTGGACCTGGACACACACAGAGGACAGAGGAGAGAGCAGTAAACACACAGACCGGTTCACATCATCAACTCCCTCCGCCACACACTGATTCTGTGGTGTTTTTCCGCCAATGCCATTTTATAATATCTATCTTTCCATTCATTCAACTCTGCGCAACTCTCTCTCTCCTCCCGTCCGCGTTCACACACATAAGCGCACATGCACGCGCACACACCGAGAGCAGCTGATCCGCCCGCTCCTCCTTTCAATGCACCATGACTGTTGAAGGAAAACCCGGACCGGCGGATATGTTCACAGAGAAGAGCCAACGTTCTTGATAATGGAACATCGCGCACCCATTTATGAATCAGTTAGTTACTGTTAGGTTCAAACCTCAAACATTTGTATTACACAACCTGTACAAAAGAGACACAGAGAGTTAGATATCTTTTACTTGCAAGGAGAGTGACCAGAGACTGCTCAGTTACAATCTCCCATGCCACTCTGAAGCAGCTCTGGGTTCTCCAAGCCTTTTATTAGTTGGGAACGCCCTAATACATAGTTTACTAAGGGACAAAGGGTTCATGCATCACAAATCTTAGTTTCGTTTTACGATGTCCTTGAACATCTTCAACAAGCTCTGTGTGAAAGTGTGTGTGTGTGTCATCTTCGGCCTCTGTTCTTTCTCCAGTCTTGACCTGTTGTAAAGTGGTTAAGCTGCACATACCATGCTGTATAGACATGTCAAAGTTCAACTAGAGTAAGCATACCTTCAAACATAAACACTTATGTGATTTAGGTTAACTCAAATATAAAACACTCATGTGATTTAGGTTAACTCAAATAGAAGCATAAATCAACAGGTTAAATGATACTACACACAGCAAGATACTTAAATCATTAGGCACACATAAAGAGTAAGATGTAACTCATATAACGACGTAAGATGTAACTCATATAATGAAGTAAAAGTAGGATAACTTATGTACATTGATTCCAACATTTCCCTCCTGTTTATTCACTTTTACTGCTTTATGTTACATCCTTCAATGACCACTTCTGGTTAAGATTTTCGGTCACAAATTCATACATGCAGTATAAAATGGTACACTCAGAGGGATGGATCATCTCAGTCAGGTAGGAAGACAGCCATGTCTTCGTCATCGTCATCGTCATCCTCATCCTCCGGTGGATTTTCTACAACAAAAGGTAACAGAGCATACACTTCCCGCATCTCTGCTCTAACAGGTGCTATGGCGGTGGTTATCATTCTAGTGCACAATGCTCTAATGCAGGGAATGCAACAACATCCACATAAGGTGAGAATAGCGGCAAATACAGCGATAGACATGATGATGGACATCACCAATTGTTTATACTTGCCAAACATGTCTCCAAAACCGTTCCACAGCGATGTGTCCACTCCAGAATGGTCTTTCATCTTGCTGTTAAGGGATTTTAAGCCTTCCAGAGCCCTGGTAAGGCTGCCATCAGCTGCTGTGTTATTCGGAATGAACGTGCAGCACTGGTCCCCAAAGATGGAACAGACTCCACCTTTCTCTGCCAACAACATATCAACAGCAATACGATTTTGGAAAGCCATTAAAGAGGTAGCGGAAAGCTGCTCGTGAATAGCGGAAAAACCTTCTTCAGTTTTGTTTCCTAATTTCTGCACATTAAAGTGGATGTAGTTGATTCGGTCTACATTCTTATTAATAGTGCACCACCAACATAAAACAGATTCAAAACCTGCAGAAACTTGGTTTACCAGTTTATACTCATCTGGGACGCCCCTGGGTACTCCGATGCTGTCTATGTATGTCGGGTCATCACCCTGCCAAGATGTAGTGGATCTCCTTTTAGCTGTATGGATCCAATGATGAGGCATCACACTTTTAACATTCTCAACTAAATCTGTAGCTGAGAGAGGAACGAGGGATACAGGCAGAATCAATGTTACAGAAGCACACAGTCCTGTGGTTTTAGCTGGTAATACATCAAACAATCTGTCATCTCCACACCACCACCAGATGTCGCTGCGGGATTTTGGCTTGAAGTGCTCACCCACAGTTTCCACAGCATAACATTGTGTGTCATTCAGTCTTCCCAGTCTTTTACCTGTACCTGTACGGTTAACACATGTGAAATTTCCTGCAGCTACTTTGTTAGAAAACTTAGGCTTTTTTCTTTCAGGTGGAGTTAGAGGGTGAATTTTATCCCAAAAGGAACATTTTGCTGACGGAGTAGTATAGCTCATTACATTTACTAGGCATGTCAAATTCAAAGCTGAAGGTACAACCTGTAGGAGTGGTCTAGCACTCAAACACACAACACAATCTGCCTGTGTTGCTTGGGCAGCTTGTTCTGCCATTAAAAGCCAATTATTCTCAAATCCTGAAATGCCAGTAGTAATTTTGAACCATTCATCCGTCTCACCATCTTCCTCCTTAATGATGATTGTCTTTGTCCTTGGTTGGCCTCCTGCCACAACGAGTTTACCCTCCGTGTTGTTGAATGTCGTGTCCTGCCCTGTACTCAGAAGGGAACATAATCGTAAAATCCAGCATGGATCACGACCTGACATCCAGGCACACAAGTATACTCGTCTACAGTTTTCTCTGTCTAAGAGTACATGTCCAGATTTGACCTTTAATGTTACACTGTCTTTAGTGACCATCAGAGTAGGAATGATTCTCTTAAATTCTTGGGCACACTCAGCCCATCCGTAGGAATTTGGAGCCCACTTCAGATCAGTGGATCTAAAAACTGTACCCCACGACCCGCTGTCACCCATAGGTGACCTACCATAGGGAGTACAATCAAGGTAAAATGTATGTCCGAAATAGTCTTTTGGCTGTGAACGATGAACTGCAGTCTGAAAGGCGGAACTAGGAATAACAATGGTCTGGCTCACAGCTACAGAGTTGTAACACAAAACTACTTCTGGGTTGAAGTCAGGTTGGCGATATTTTTCTGAGCATGGGTGTACAGGAACAAAGTCGATCGCTCTCTTTTCCTTAGCTGATAGTGTCTCATATCTTTCCCATAGCAAGATTATAGTTATAGCAACGAGTCCAATTGCTCCTGCTACGGCTACCATCCTCTTATGTGCTGGGGTCAACACCATTTTTCAACATTCCTAAGACTCCTCCTAAATCACCTGCCCAGAGTGGTGGACAATCTTCACCGGGTTTGAGACGACAGCAACCTATGGTTACGGCCCCCTTTGTAGTCGGCCTTTGCTCTGGAGGTGCCTGTTTTGAGAAGTCACTAATCTACACCAAATACCACAGCACTAACACTACAATACAGAGGATGACAGCAACTGCATACGCTATAAACATAAAAGTTATTTTACTCATGTTTAATTATTTTCTTACAATGAGACAAATGAACCCAAGTACTCCTTTCTGCAACCTTCACTGCTGTGCCAGTTGTTAAAAGTACCTGATACGGGCCTTCCCACTTAGGTGAATGCCAATGTTTCTTCTTTATACTTTTTATCAGGACCCAGTCTCCTGGCTCTACTAGCTGGTCATCCTGTGGGAACACAGAGGATGTATCATCGTTATCGGTCTGATTAAACACCTCTTTTCGTTGCTCCAGCATTTTTCTCATGTAGTCAGCTAAAGTACTTTCGTCATCAGTTTCCCACACATTTTGAAAGAAAGGCAATCTGTAAGGTCTGCCAAACAGAATTTCATAAGGTGTTAGTCCATTTGTACTTGTAATGTTTATGTACAACTTTACTAAATCTAAGCATTTAGTCCATGGTCTGTTTGTCTCTTCCATACATTTCTTAAGTCTATTTTTTATTGTTCCATTCATTCTCTCTACCAAACCTGCGCTCTGTGGATGATAAGCACAATGGTGTTTTAGATCTATACAAAACATTTTGCCTATGTTAGAGATTAGTTGATTTACAAAATGAGAACCGTTGTCACTGTAGATTTTTTCTGGAATCCCATAGCGAGGAATAATGTCTTTACACAAAGCTTTCGCTACCGTTAGTGCGTCTGGGTTTTTGGTAGGAAATAGTTCAATCCATTTTGAAAAAGAATCAATTATGACTAAACAGTATTTTTTACCTTCACTTTTGTTTAGTTCTATGAAATCCATGTGTATGTGCTGGAACGGATAATTAGGTTTTGGAAACTGTCCTCTTCTTGGTCTCAAATTGCCTTGAGCATTATGTTTTGCACATATCAAACATGCTCTGCAAAAATTTTTTGAATAGGAATTGAATCCATATGTTGTGTACTTTCTGGCTACCAAGCTCAACATCCCCCCTGTGGAGACATGTGTTTGCCCATGGCTCCATATAGCGGCCCATTTATATAGATTTTTTGGTAGGATTGGTTTATTTTCTGGTCATGTGTATATTCCCTCTTTTAGTTGTGCCCCCTTTCGTTTCCACTGTTCCAGCTCTTGGTTGGGTGATTGTTGTTGCATGTCACGTAGTATGTCATGGTTTAAGTTAGTGTCTGACATACTGAAAACATGGATTTCACCCTGCGCGGCTTGTTTTGCTGTTTTGTCTGCAAATGCATTTCCTCTAGAAACAGGGTCAGTCCCGTTTGTGTGTGCTGCACATTTGCATATGGCTAATTGTTTCGGCAAATTTATAGCCTGTAGCAGTTCTGAAAGAAGTTTTGCATGCGTTACTGGTTTTCCCGTAGATGTTATCATGCCTCTATTTTTCCAATGTTGCGCAAATGTATGAGTTGTTGCATATGCGTATTGGCTGTCAGTGTAAATTGTTGCTATTTTGTCTTTCATTAATTTACAAGCTTCAGTGAGAGCTACTAATTCTGCTGCTTGTGCAGAAAAATGTTGAGGGAGTGCCTCTGCTCTCAAAACCTTATCTTGTGTTACGACAGCATAGCCTGTCTTTGTTTTTCCTTTATCATCCTTTTTAGAAGAACCGTCAACAAACAGTGTGTGTCCCTGCTGTAAAGGAATATCCTTTAAGTCTGCTCTGCTCTTAGCTGTCTGTTCTGATAGAGATTCGCAGTCATGAGGCTCCCCCTCCCCTTCCGTGGGCACGAGTGTAGCCGGGTTAAGCACTGTGCAGCGTTCTATTTTTAGATGTGGCTGTGAGAGTAAAATGGACATGCAGGATAAATGTCTGGCCGGGGAGAGAAAAGTCATTTTGGTTTGCAATAATAAGGCAGACACAGCATGAGGGACTTTTAAAAGTAACGGATGAAAAAGTACAATGTCTGCACTTGAAATTACAGCTAATGACGCAGCGATCACTGCTCTCACGCAATGAGGCAATGCGCATGCTACAGCATCCAACTTTGTCGAGTAGTAGGCAATTGGCCTGAGTTTATTTCCATGCATTTGTGTCAAAACTGAGGTCATGAAATATCCTTTACAATCTACCATTTGCACAAACTCCTTTTGGTAGTCTGGTAAGGCCAATGTGCAGCTGCTTACCATGGCCTGTTTTAAATTGCACAGAGCATTTTCAGCTTCAATTGTCCACTTAAGGCTGTCAGACATTTTCAATTCTTCCTTATACATCAAAGACTGCAATGGTGCAGTTAATTCTGCATAATTCGGCACCCAACTTCGGCAATAATTAGTCAAACCTAAAAATGACATCATCTGCTTTTTTGTTAGTGGCTTGGGTGCTTGTAGAATTGCAGCTTTTCTCTCCTCCAGTATTGTTCTCCCCCCTGTACATAACTGGTGTCCTAAATATTTTACTTTTTCCTGACAGAACTGTAGTTTGCTTTTGTTTACTTTATGGCCCTCTTGTGCCAAATGTTTTAACAATGCAATCGTGTCCGTTTTACAGCCTGCCTCTGTTTCTGACGCCACAAGAATGTCATCTACATAAGTAAGCAATTGACTCTTACTTGGAGGTTCAAAAGTGGAAAGACTAGAAGCAATTACTTGTGAATAGATAGTTGGACTTTCACAATAACCTTGAGGCAACCTGGTGTATGTGTATCTTTTCCCTTTGAAAGTAAATGCAAACCAGAATTGGCTATCTTTATGCACTGGTACCGAAAAGAATGCATTGCTTATGTCTATCACAGTAAAATATTTAGCTTTTGGATTCAGTGAATTTAATAGTGTATGTGGGTCTGCTACGCATGGAGACCTCTGAATTACTGCATTATTCACTGCTATCAAATCCTGAACCATCCTCCACCCTGTAGATGGAGGCGCCTTTTTCACTGGAAAAATAGGCGTGTTCACTGGGGAGTCTGCGCATTCTATCAATACACCTGCTTTCTTTAAATCCTCAATTACCGGTTCTATTCCTTCCATTGCATCAGGCTTTAAAGGATACTGTTTTATTCTAGGACGATGTTCTGTTTTGGGCCTGATTATTACCGGTTGTGCTCGTTTCACTAGTCCTACATCCGTGGGTCCTTGTGACCATAGTTCAGAGGGAATTTGTTTCAATAAATTCTCCTGCTCATCAGTGAAGAAAATGTATCACTTTTCAGTTTCAGCCAAATGTACTCCTGCTTGGACAGTCACAGTCCAGAATAATGCTTTTCTGGTCAGTTCAGTTGAATCACTATACCAGGTGTTTACACCTGTTGCTGTCCAATCACACGCTTTCTCTCCTCTATTCACTAGCTGTCCGAGATCTCTCCATCTAGCATGTGTGTGTTTACATAGAGAGATGTGCATGTGGTTCCAGTGTTGTCTGTACAAAGTTTTAACTTGATCTGGTACAGTGACTGCAGCTGCAGCATTTGCTATACCATCAGAATACAAGTATGTCACTGTCACTTTAGCAGGTGTGACTTTATCCAAACGTTCTTTATACTTAGGATCAACGTGGTCAGTGTACCACATGGTGATATGCAAATCATTTGGTGACATTTGATCCTGAACCTGCCTCACCGCTCCTTTCCCTTCATTCATAAGAGAATCTCCCATAGAAATGGGTTGCCTGTTAGGAACGTCAAGTGTATAGTAGTAATTAGGTTTCCCTGTCCCTTGCACTACATATACTTCATCTGGTTTTTGTCTGATCATTTTTAATCCTTCAGGTGTTGGTACAATGGCTAGGCCTAGAGAAACTAAGGCATCTCTTCCAAGCAAATTTACTGGACATTCTGGCAGCCACAAAACTGATAGCTGACATGATTTTCCTTTCGGGTCTCTAAGCCATATAGGTTCTGTTTCTTGGACCATTTTAATAGCACCTTGTGCTGATCGTACAGTAGAATAATTAGGGCCCAATGAAAGGTGCGGTAGCTTTTCTCTAATTGTGGTCCTGCACGCTCCAGTGTCACAAAGAAATTTAACTGGAGTGCCTTGTACCATTATAGTGATCTCTGGCCTTATTTTCTCCTCAAAAAACAAATCCTCTAGATTTAACACTTCCTCTCCTTCATCAACCTCTCCCTCAGGTTCTCCTTCTAACTGTGTATGTTCTAGTCATGCTGTCCCGTGACTGTGGGGGGAGGGATTGCTTCTGCAATCTCTCGCTATGTGGCCTTCCTTTCCGCATGACCAGCACGCTCTGGGGTTATCAGTTGAGCGTGACCTAAAACCTCCTCTGCCTCTGGCCCTACCGCGTCCGCGACCTCGACCTCTGGCTTGTTGATAAAACACATCTGGCTCTTCTTCTTCCTGATAGAAGACCAACTCCTCTCCTCAAAAAACAAATCCTCTAGATTTAACACTTCCTCTCCTTCATCAACCTCTCCCTCAGGTTCTCCTTCTAACTGTGTATGTTCTAGTCATGCTGTCCCGTGACTGTGGGGGGAGGATTGCTTCCTGCAATCTCTCGCTATGTGGCCTTCCTTTCCGCATGACCAGCACGCTCTGGGGTTATCAGTTGAGCGTGACCTAAAACCTCCTCTGCCTCTGGCCCTACCGCGTCCGCGACCTCGACCTCTGGCTTGTTGATAAAACACATCTGGCTCTTCTTCTTCCTGATAGAAGACCAACTCCTTTTTTCCTTTTTTGCTGCTAATGACTTTCTCCGCATGCAGGGCATGATTTACATACTCTGCGAGTGTTCCCCCGCTCATGCCTATATAATGACGACTTACCCACCCACTAATCTCTGGTAGTGAGCCTGAGTGTAAAGCGTTTTTTAGTTGTTGTTTATAAGCTCCATCATCAGCGTCATCCATCACTAGACCACTGTGCGCTCTAAAAATTTTCTCCATCCTTACTCTGTACTCCTCAAACGGCTCCTCTGGCTTTTGTTTACACCTTCCAATTTCAGTGTAATTTGCTCTCCTTCTATATCTGTTTCTGATCCGATCTAAAAGCGGATTCACATTTCCATTTAATTCCCCACTCTCAGGAGGATGAATCTGGTTTTGTGCATCAGTAGGGGAATAATTTCCTTTTACATAAAACCAGTCCGGACCTGTTAAGGTCATCCAAATTTGCTGAACTTCTGCTCCATTTAAATGATATGATTGTCGCAGATTTTCCATTTGTGTGATGCATTCCTCAACATCCTCCTTAGGGTGTGGAATCCCCTCAACTGCTTTTTTAACATCACTTTGAGTCCAAGTTCTGAATACTCTAATCACCTCTCTCTCACCCTCCTGGCCTGCGCGTGGATTAGGTAATTCTATTAGAGGGAAAACATCTGTGTCTTCTCTCTCTTGTGAGAAATCAGGTATTTTTGGTTTCGGAGAAAACATATTTTGTATTCCGGTTGTTAAGCCTTTTGACCAGTCTCCTACACTGCCTTTTGAACGGGTCAGCATTGTGTGTGGAGTTTCAAATACAGGAGGTGCGTAGCTGGGCTGTGAAATTGCATTTGCAAGAGGTGTGTATTTGGGTGGCCCCCCTGGTGGCCCCGCTGCTATGTGTGTGTCTGGAGCGGAGACCTCAGCCTGTTGTTGCAACAGCTGTCTAGCCTCTGCATATGGCCCACTAAATTCATCATCCTCCTTCCTGTGAAACATCAATGTCTGTTTCTCTCCTACACTGTCACTGCCTGCTGCCCCTTTTTTCTTTTTCTCATCCCTCTCCCGTCTCGCCTTCTTCTCACCCTCCTCACGCTGTCCTGCTATTTTGATCCAGACCTGCGTGTGTTCATAACCTTCTTTTTTCAATTTATTTTTATCATCTTTACATTTGATCCTAATTTTGAGTTGTAGGTCTTTTACATCAGTAGTTGATAGTTTACCATTAAAACTATACTTTTTTATCCAACGACCTAACGGTTCTATCGCGGCCTGATCTGCCTTTTGAACTATTTTCCAATCTTTACAAGTTAACTCATCAATTAACTTTTGTCGGGTTTTGCTTTGCCCCTTCCCCATTTTGATCTAGATGTTGGATCCAGTGGGTCTTAATACCTGCTGTATTCTATCACTGGATTTCTTTCAACAAGATGGCAATCAACAACCTTTTGTGGTAAAACTCACTTCAACCTTTTCAGGTGGAGTTTTCTTGCCTACATGCATCCACAAAGGCTCACCATTTGAGTCTTGTTGTTTTATATGAAATATAATTACCTAGTGGTAATTATGTTTCCATTCACACATTCACTTTCACACCTTTTTGTTCGAACGTGCACTTCACTTTTTACTTTTAATTTTAACACAGTTGCCAAACAGGTTCCGCTGACCTACGTAGAATTTAACTAGTCGTTTTAAACTAGGGGAGTCTACCCTCCTGCGGACTTTTTTACTTGACCTGATAGAGTCTAGAATTGTCAGGGTTTTATTCACTTTTTCAACACACAGAGGATCTCACTATCCTCTTGTCACTTCTTTAACACACAGAGGATCTCACTATCCTCTTGTACTTCTTATCTTTTACTGCGCGCGTCTTTCACACATTCCCCCTTTTTAAGGAAATCTATACTCACACTCGTCTGTGTCTCCTGGACTTTCCGTCAACCATCGGACCCCAGCCCACGAGGGAGGGACCAGTCCCGGAAAGGGTCTCAAGCAGTGGCCACTGTCTTTCTCTGGATCTCACCTCGTCCGCTGGGATCGTCAGGTATCTTGGAATCCGGCTCGAAGGACCAATTAAATGTTAGGTTCAAACCTCAAACATTTGTATTACACAACCTGTACAAAAGAGACACAGAGAGTTAGATATCTTTTACTTGCAAGGAGAGTGACCAGAGACTGCTCAGTTACAATCTCCCATGCCACTCTGAAGCAGCTCTGGGTTCTCCAAGCCTTTTATTAGTTGGTTCATGCATCACAAATCTTAGTTTCGTTTTACGATGTCCTTGAACATCTTCAACAAGCTCTGTGTGAAAGTGTGTGTGTGTGTCATCTTCGGCCTCTGTTCTTTCTCCAGTCTTGACCTGTTGTAAAGTGGTTAAGCTGCACATACCATGCTGTATAGACATGTCAAAGTTCAACTAGAGTAAGCATACCTTCAAACATAAACACTTATGTGATTTAGGTTAACTCAAATATAAAACACTCATGTGATTTAGGTTAACTCAAATAGAAGCATAAATCAACAGGTTAAATGATACTACACACAGCAAGATACTTAAATCATTAGGCACACATAAAGAGTAAGATGTAACTCATATAACGACGTAAGATGTAACTCATATAATGAAGTAAAAGTAGGATAACTTATGTACATTGATTCCAACAGTTACCTTGGTGTAACTTTAGTAGTTCCATATATCTGATTATAGTTTTATATGCTATTATGTGGTTAAATCACATTATTTATTTGAACCTTTATTTCACCAGAAAATGTCATTTTACAGAAGAAGAACAGGCGGACACATGAGGTCAGTGTTGACTTCATATAGTGAAATAAAAACCTTCAGCTTCAGATGTTTGTGTAATTCATTCCTTAGATTAGAACTAAACTAGGCTCAAATTAAAGTAAGAACTTTCATTTCAGTTTGGTGAGTCATCCAGGAAACAGGAGAAAGGACAGGTCTGTCTGAGCAAACTCATTCTACTGGCCTGTAATGTATGGAGCTGAGGTGGGGGAAGGTCCAGGCAGGGTTCAAGTAAGCATGTATTTATTCATCTTATCACCCAGAACTAACTGAGGGAATTAAGATTTAACTGAATCCATTCAAAATGCTTCTTGTAGCTTTAAAACTGTCATAGATAAGCATGCAGGTGTATATTTAACCTTTATAAACCCCAATGACCAACTCTCCGACCGATGTGACACCGAGATGCCCCCACACACTGGTCTGTGGGAAACACTGCTTACAGTGATGAAAATGTAACAAGAGCATATTTATAAAGGTAGATACTGTGCCAGTGATCTCCAATTCAATTCATATTATTATTTATGAAAGAAATGTGGCCCTTTGTTTTTCTAACCGAAGTCTATGTGGCCCTCGCAAAAAAATAATTGCCCACCCCTGAGCTAGAGGTTACCTGCTGCTGCTGTGAAATCATAATTCTCAACAAACTGTGGATGTCAGACTCATAAAATGGACAAACTGGACGAGGTTACACCTGCCACAGTCAGAGGTATGCTACAAGGGTTACTTTGATGTTGTGCTGGTGTTAATGGTGAGTTAATGTAGTTAGCCTAGCTTAACAAGTTGTGGATTTACGGCTAAAGTTTAGCAGCTAAAACACATAAAACGGGCTAATCTAGTAATAGCTTATGTCTCATTGAGCTGTGTGGCCATTCTCTCAATGTCAAGGACTGTAAACACTGAAAATACAGCAACAACTGGTCATTTGTAAGACATGAATACATGATGTTAAGTTCACATACTACTCTTGAAGTAGAAGTAGCAAGAAATAAAAAATGTGGAAACAGGTGCTGACAAAATATCCTCACATACTATGTAAAAATCTGAAGGTATTTAATGATAACCTCTGTTTCTTGGCCCTGACTAACTTTTCTGTTTTACAGCTGCTAATATTGAAGAAGACTTGATCCCATCGCTTTCCCGAGATGACGTTAAAGACCTCTTTCCTGGTCCTGAACATTTCTGGAGGCGCCGGGCTATATGGCTTGTAGTGAATCAAAATGAAAAGGTCAGATCTGTCTGTCACAGTATAACAGGACTGATAAACAGCACATGGTTCAATATCACTATCTGTTTCAAATACATTTTTCAAAAAGTTATAAGTTATTTTTCATTCCCCAAAATGATAATGTGACTATGACAAAAATGCTCAATAAATGTTTGTGTAAATGTGTTTTAGGTGGATATTGCTCTGGAAATTAATCAATCTCCCCCACTGGAGGCAGTGACCTTTCAAAAGAGGAGGCAAATACTTCTAAATTTGTGACTATGTCCAACCCAGAATACATGGTGTTCACGGACAGTGAGCTTGAACAGGTTCGACGCTCCTACTTCGAGCAGAAAGGACTGGGAACTGAGCACAATGTGACCTTATCCAAGGAGCTCTTTTGCCGACTCATAAGAAACACTATGACTGATATTATCTCCATCGCAAGAGCCACAGAGGACTCTAGATACCCTGCCAAACATGAGGTGCAACCAAAGTTCCACCTTCCAAGAAACCACGGCAAGAAGTCAGTTCTGGAGATTCCAGTGCATCCACCATTATTCTGGAACATTCACCTGTTAGTTCCATGGGCATCCCAGTGTCACCTAGAGCCAGCACCCCAGTGCAAAACGGGACAGCAGTGATGAAGAATGTATGTATTGTATTAAATATAATTTTGGATGAGTTCATTCATATGGCACATTCTGGACATTCAGCAGCTTTGGAATGTTTCACTATGTGTCCAAGAGTGTCTGTACTCTGGTCCAATATTTTACTTTTATATCAAGCAACACAAACATTAATGAATTAATGCTACCACTTACTCAGTTTATTATACTGACAACTTGCTTGTTTGGATATCTCATGTCCTCTTTCCATCATAATGTCCCTGTAATGTCTTCAGCTTGTTCAGTTGATGTCTGGACAGCCAGAAAATCCAAGCAGGACACTACAAGACCCTCCAAGAAATGTACAAGTCCAAAAAGCCAAACAAAGCTGCAGTAACTGATTGCTGAACCTTGAATCCGAGTCTAGAAGACGCTTCATCACCTCTGACGTCTTAAAGGATTCTAGAGGCTTACCCTTGTTTCAGGGAACTGGATCACGTAAGTAATGTTGGTCCCACTTAGTTCACATGACTCAGTTTGTAGCCTGACATAAATAGCATAATGTTCATATGTCTCACACATTATAGATTTGTTTGGCCTGATGGTGAATCATTTTAGATTTGCCATCAAAATGTTAGACTTTTTTTTAATTCTTCACTGAATCTGTTTTTCAGGTGCTTGACGAGCTGCAGCCACTTATCCAACCAACCAACTTCCAGCACATATCAGAGATGCAGAACAGATGGAAAAGCTTCTACTCAAAGGTCCAGTTTTATGGTGTGATGAAGAAGGCCATGAAGCCTCCAAAAACTTTGAATGGAGGTGAAGTCATGATGCATTTAGTTCTTTTTACATAATAATGTCTCAGTTATTTATGTTACAGTTACTTATAGTACCACGTTGTATTGTGCCTTTTCCATTCAACCAGTGGAGCATATCACAGCTGTCTTCAGAGCCCTGCCACTGCTCTGTCCGTCCAGCACTATGCCACCAAAGAAACTGGGCTCGAGCAGCCAGGCTCTTTTCCATGTCCTTTCGGTAAGATTGTTCATAATATATTCCTGTTTTTCATACATTTTATATTTAGTTTAGTTACTTTGAGATAAACTTTGATCATTTCCAAAGTTCCAGGGGAAGGGGAAGTGTTTTCTACAGTGTGCTTAATGTAGTACTGACTTCATTGGCTCTAGCTGTGCTGCATTCAGCATTTGCAGGGCTGAATGCTAAGGGGATTTATTGTGACCATAGAATTTCACTAATGTCCTCATCCAGGTCAAAGTTCTGTTTTTCTAATCTTCTTCATTTATTTGTGTCATCCAGACTTCTGAGGATCCTGATGGGTTCATGCAGCAGCGGGGCCTGTCTTCTCCTGTTCTGCTCGTTTCTGAGGACAACTGCATGATCGCCGTTGGAAACACTCCAGTGAGCACCTTCACCATGGACAGACTTAATGAGGGACTTCTCTACCTCATGGCATATTACTATGCCCTGCACATACCCAAAGTGCATTTCTACACTCCTGTCAGTACTGCAAACAGAGGTACACAACCATTCAGTCCATGAGCAGGATTTGACCTCCCACTACAAAGAAGCGATTGGTGAGTGGAAGTCCTTCCCTGAGTGAGTGAGCCCCTTTGTTTGTAGAAGCTTGTGTTTGATTTTCAAAGAAAAGTTCATCACATTCGTCACATTTGTTGTTGATGTTTTTTGGAATGTGGAAGTGGTCCTGTTTTGAATTAAATACAATATATTGAATGAAACACTTTTGGTGTCTTGATTTAAGACAACTTCACTTATATTTGTTATACTGTTTTAAGAAATGATGTCTTATTTTAACTACATTTGTGCAGATTAAGGTGTCATTTCCTAAAGGTAATTTAGTAGATAGACTTAAATTCTAATTTTAAGTTACTTAATCTTAAATTAGTGGTTTTTCATTTCTGGTTTTAGAACAAAATGGTTTACTTGAATGTTTTCTGTCATGTTTTAAGTCGCATTTTAGTCTTACAGAGCCAAGAATTTTGTGCCTATTTTAAGAATTCTTGTCAATGTCTGGAGTACATCTTCCAAATCACAACGGTGTTACAGCACCTCTGATTGACCCCACACCCCTGTGAATCACCCAGGAAGGGGAAGACCTTAACACACATGGAGGAGGCACATGTTAGCCCCAGTGGCCTAATGGATAAGGCACTGGCCTCCTAAGTGCAGAGGTCAGTGGATCAAACCAACCTGTGTGAAAATGCATCTCAATGTTTTCCCTAAAGAAGCAAAGTCCACATGTCGGTGTGTCTCAGCAGCTCACTGTTCATGAGCACTATGCTGCACTGAACTGATATACACTCTAAAAACTGTAAGCAGGCTCTACTCAACGTGGTGAAACAGTTTTACACTTCAAAATATTAAGTAAACATGAAACTAATTATTTAAATATACTAACAAAACTGAGTAAATGTAAGTAGAAAAGTATATCTGTGGATGCTCTCATTCATCAGGTCAGAGTCATTTCCAAGAGTTTAAATCGAGGCAGCTGGTGTCAGGGTTTGTGTAAGGAGGTGAGGACACAGTTGCAGGACGCAGAGTGGTTAAAATCCAAAAGAGTCTTTTATTTAAAGGCCAGGAGGGCAAAACAATACAAAACCAAAAATCACACTTAGCGTGGCAAAACTAGATTCAGAAAAAAAGGCACATGGCATAAAAGGCAAGAGCAAAAACAAGGCATGAACGAGGCTTCTACCTGGAGCCTGGTGGGGTCAGGCAGAAGTACATGGAGTAGGCAAGGATCTAGGCATGGCATGGCATGGACGAAACATGGAACAAAACAAACCCTACACCAGACGAGACGAACTAGCAAGGACAAAGGGGAAGACGCAGACTATATACAAAGGGACCAGGGAAGACAACGAGGCACAGGTGACACACATGAGGGCAGGGCTGGTAATCAACAAGGAGGGAAAACACAGGAAGCAAAACTCCAGACAATACACAGGGAGGACAGGACTACCAAAGTAAAACAGGAAACACAAGACAAGACTAGACAACTAAACACAAACCCAGGAAAACAAAACACCAGAACTACAGGAAAACAACAATAACTAAGCACAGATTAAACTAAAAACCCAAAACAAGGACATCAAAAACCATAAATAACACCAAGTCGTGACAGCTGGACTCCAGGACTGTTTTTGAAGATGTTTCCCACTCCCCCGAGTGGCTTCTTCAGTTCTGCTACTGTTCTGGTTGGAATCTGAGTTTTATGTGTTCAGGACCTCTGTGGGTGGATCTTGCAGGAGCTACCATGACTAAGATCCCTATAGTTGGTTAATGGTCAGTTAACAACCAGAAAGTGTGTCTGGGCCATGTGCAGGACTAGTTGACGGCCCATCGTTAGAGATTGAATATGAGTGAAGTCTGCTAGGAAGGGATGAAGGGACAGAGCTGTAAACAGGTGAGAGCTGATGCAGCATCACTTATTACCTGAGTTTCCCCTCAGGGAAGCTGCTGTTTGCTGTTGCATCATCCAGGGGATTCCAATTCCCTGAATGGGAAACAGCTGGTTTGGGACTTCCACATGCTTTCCTAATGGAACACATGATGTGTTTGTGTAACACTGGAGATGTTAGCTGTACATGTGCAGAACAAAGACATGACCCACAGCAGACCATCATGTTTAAGGAGCAGCAGGAAGTCCTCTTCTTAGTAACATTTAGGTGAATGGGACGGCACATTTGATGTTTGACTTCATCTATGAACACATGTCTGCAGCATGTTTACTGCATTTGAACTGTTACTAATGTCATGATGCCAGCTGTGTCAGCTTTGTTTCCCTTTAAGTCCTCCATCTTCCTGCTTCATGTACTTTGTTGTTTTGTTGGATATCCTGTTTTATTGTGAAAGGACTCTTTCCTTCCTCTTGTGTTTCCCTCCTTGTTGGTCAGCTGCTCCGCCATGATTGTTGTCACCTGTGTCTTGTTAACTCTTGAACACTATGCTCAGGGCTCTTGGTAGTTTCTGCTTCTTCTCCTGTGCTCCTCCAGACACTCCCAGTCCTCCTCTGACTGAGCTCACCTGCTTCCACTCCATGTTGATCGGCTGCCCCACCCTGATTGTTCTCACCTGTGTCCTTGTGTATATAATCCCCGAGCTTCTCCTGGTCCTTGGTCAGTGTGTCTGTTCCAGTCTGTGTGTCCTCTTTGTTCCTGTCTCACTCTGTGTGTCCTCTTTGTTCCTGTCTCACTCTGTGTGTCTGCAGTTGTTCTCCTGGATTCACAGTTTTTTTCCATGTTATTTCTTTTGTTATTTGAGTTTCTCTTTTTTGGGTGTAAGTTTATGAACTCACCTTTAAGTCTCCAATAAAACCAGTTTAATTCACAGACATTTTTTTCAAGTAACAATTGTTTTATTTGAAACTTCGGCTCTGAAGGTGTTCATATAGATGCATAAAGGCCTGTTCAACAGCAGCCACTTTTCTCCACTTGGTGACACACCGGCTGAGAAACCACTGGCTCCATCTAGTGGGCCAAGTTGAAACTGCTATGTATTCAGATGGTTCAGCTCGATCTTGTGCGAGTGCGAGAGTCATTTTTAACATGTGCTCAGTTATCTTGTTTTATTGGTTATATCTTGGAGCTGGAAGGTCAGGTCTTTTTTTGTCATTATTATTTATAATAATTCAGCTCTCAAGCAGGACACATCATTCCCTTCCCCCCCAAAGCACCTCCTAGTCACCCCATAGTCCCACAGCAGCTCATCACCAGTGTGGATATTCTTAGCGCTGCAAACAGGATGACTTCCTGCTGCCCACTGGGTAAATCCACCAAACTCGTGCGGGGTGTGACGTTGGGATTTTTGGGGGAGTGACTTTAACAGGACCCAGGCTCCCAACACCTCTGCACAAGTGGGTTTGTTCTGCCCCATCCTGCCTGGATGCAGGCCTTGAGGGGGGTCTTGAAGAACTCCTCTACTTTCTTCAGTGGTGTAACATTTTGAGCTACAACTTCTCATCTTCTGTCATAAACCGTGGTCACTATTGTTCCCAGTTCATTGACATATATTGTCCAAGCTGCTGATTGCAGCTTTAGTTTTCCAGAAAAAGTGAGCTTGATGCCTTAATAAACTTGACCCCTCCATCTCCTGAGGGTTCATTAAATGATGACATTGCACCACCAATAAACAGCTCCACACCTCCAGAGCCTTCGTTCTCTTCACATGCCTCCAGCACTGCCCCTGCCATAAGCAATTTCCCTTCTGGGATTGTTAAAGTATTTCTGATTCTGATTCTGAAGCCCCCTGAAAAGGTACATCTGTCTATCCCAAGCAAGTGGATAGTTCAGGATGAAAGTCTGAAGAGGAAAGTTTAAAGGCAGAATCAGGAATCTGTCAATAAACTGAAAGAACAACTACTGAATACAGTTACTGAAAGATCTGTTAACACTTTTCGACCCAGAGCACCCAAAAAACAAAAACAAGCACTCTTCAAGACCTTGACAGAGCATATAATGGCAACAGTGATGAAATGCACAGGATGTCTGACCGGCAGCTCATCAGATACAAACCATTCTACATCACTGATCACAACACCTGTGCATGCCATCAACATGGAAACATGAGGCTTTAGACTACAACTGTTTCAAAGAGAGGATTATTCACAACATATTTCCTCCACTGACTGAACAATATAATGTAATAATAATAATGATATCCATTGTGAGCCTTTGTGTTTTTATATGAAGGCTCTAGCAGGAGTATCACATAACCCAGGAAGCGCAGCATGCACAACCTCGGCCCTGAGCATATCAGCACATGCTCCTAGTGTGGACATGACACCAAACCCTTTGGCATTTTCACAATCCCATCTGCAGAGGATTGCAAATGGGAGTCCCCCTCTCGCCAGCCAGAAGAGGAAGACCAAGGTCTCTATTGTGGCACCCCATCCGTGTCTTCTTTCCTGGTGTAGAAGCTCCAGCAGCACCGCCAGGGACTCTCTGCTCAGCCCGCCGGAGCCGCCTCTCCTCTTTGCTCTTTTATTTGGAAATGGATTGTCCGTGTCTCCATGTGTGTTACTTGCTCTGGTTTTCCCTCCTGTGTGATTGTGGGCCGCCCTGATCATTGTCACCTGTGTCTCTTCACTCTCGTCTGTCTTGTTGCTCTGTGTTGTGACCATATTAGGAAGCAGAGGACAGAGCAGGGAAGCAGTGAGGGGCAGATACCTCTGTACATGTGTGGCATCCCTGTTTGATGGCTTAATGTTTGATCAGGTTATGTCAGTCGACATATATGACAGGTTTTAATGTAGGCACAAACATCCTTTAATAAGAAAGCAGCAAGCTGGTAGAGGCAGGACTGATGTGTTCCACTAGGTGTCAGTAAAGCCTGGAGAACTAAACGGTGGATGAGTTTAATAATAATTGTATAAAATGTGTTGGCATGCCGTCTGTTTTTAATCCACCATTCGACCTAAGTATAATAATGACTACATGAACGTCTCTTCATTCAGACAGCATTGTTCACTAGAACACTGTGCAGTGACACAGCTCCCCATCAGCTTCAAGTAATGTTCTCACTCTGAGCAGCAGCCAGGTTCAAAGTCTTTAATGCAGCCATAAAATGGTGGAAACCTGTGCAGTAACATGTTATCATCCATCACTGATTAACAAGCAGAGATCCAATGCAGCTGTAGAGATTGAGTTATGATGCACAGATGGTGTTCAGGAATCATAAGAACACTTCTAACAGCATTCTGAGGCCGTCTCTTAAAATGAAGTGTTTCCAGAAACCTGTCTTCATATTATATAAACTGAGAATACCTCATCTGCTCACTTCTTTCATTCACCCACAATCAATCTGCTCAGATTATTCATTTTCAGGATCTGGACCACTGTGCTGGCAGAACAACCAAAGCATTGATGTGTCTGATCGTATCAAATAATAATTTTCTGCAAATTTGTAAATCTGTTCTTTGCTTCTGTCACAGTCTCGCTGTGGGTTGTGATCTAACTGCACAAAGTCCTCACACAGTTTATTCATAGTAACAGTCAGATAAGAACATCAAATGTTACATTTATAGCGAGTGTAAATGATGTTTGGAGCTGATGGATTTGTTTTCACTGAAACACACTTTATTAAGAAGGTGTGTTTCTCCTTCCTTACAGTCAGATCAAGGTCTGTAACTGTAACTGATAAGAACTCTGTGCTGGTTCAGTCTGTGAATGTTTGACCTGAGCTCTTTGTTCCAAAGGTCAGAACACCGTCATCATGTTTCCTTAAAGAAGCCTTGAGTTTGACGATGAATCCAGACAGCTGAGCCTTTCTGTGCATCAACAGAGCGTTGAAAAGCTCCTGCTGTGAGTTCCATGTTTGTTCTTTCTCTGCTGTTTTCCTGCTGATGGACGTCACCTTCACTCCTCGGCTTCATCCAGATTCTTTTCTCCATCAGGAGGTAACAAACAGCAGTTTATTGATCAATGTTGTTGTGTTACTGTGACTTTTGATTGTGTTTGGTGTGTGTTTGATTGTGTGTGTTTGATTGTTGTGCTTCATTTGGAAGATTTACTGTATCTGTTCGTCTCGTGCCGATCATCTGATTGTTAGAGAGCTTTGTGTCATTCTAACAGACAGTGTGATTCAGCTAGTGAGAGGCGTTCACTGTCCTGTGTTCAGAGGACGACTGCTGGCTGCTTCATACAGTCATTAAACATGTTCCAGATGTTTGAAAATGTTCACAGTCAGCATGAAACAGAAAGTCTGTCATCAAACTGCTCTTTGTAGAACAATGCAGCATCTGTTAACACTGTGTCTCCATCATGTGTTCAGTCAGATACTTTTGACTTTTTACATTCTCACTGTGTCACTCATTCATGTTAAACTGTAGATGGAGCTTTTACTGAGCAGCAGCCAGGTTCAAAGTCTTTAATGCAGCCATAAAATGGTGGAAACCTGTGCAGTAACATGTTATCATCCATCACTGATTAACAAGCAGAGATCCAATGCAGCTGTAGAGATTGAGTTATGATGCACAGATGGTGTTCAGGAATCATAAGAACACTTCTAACAGCATTATGAGGCCGTCTCTTAAAATGAAGTGTTTCCAGAAGTGATGAGCTGCAGCAGAGAGCTGCATGTTTTCATGGATCTGTGAAAACTCTCAGCTGTTTTTAAAGCTTGGAGAAAGATGGAGGTCCTGCTTATAAACAGTCCAAAAGCACTTTTTATGAATCCTACAAAAACATAGTTTTATAGATAAGTTACAATCCAATGTTTCAGACATCATATGAAATCTTTAATGTAAAATGCTTCTTCACTGTTTATCATGACGTTATTTCTACACTCTCTGTACTCTGACCCATGTTTACTTTGTCTCCATCTGCTGGTAGAATCCAGAGTGACAGTGGTATTCAGTGGTGTAAGTGTTGGGGGGAGTGTTGTGTTTGTATGAAGGTGTGTGCTAGCAGGTCCCAGGTGTCTTTTTAGTCATTTCATTTTAGTCTTTTAGTCTTTAAAAACGTGAGGTCAGTCCTGATCCGGTCCGTTTGGGATGAAATGAAATAAATGATTAAACATTCCAGTCATTAAGTCACAGCATCTGCTCACATAAACAGCTGCAGCCATTTGAAATCATTTCAGTTATTTTTTGTACGCACAGCACCCCATGTTGACAGGAAACATTTCTGCAGATGAAAAAACAAAAAGTGAAAAATGATTCAGATGGTTCTAACCTTCATCTGAGTCCAGCTGTGTTTGATGATGCTGATTGGACTTGATGAGGAAAGACACACACCTGTCTGTATAAGACTTACAGCTCACAGTGCATGTTAGAGCACATGAGGAGCATGAGGTCAAAGGTCAAACTGACTCTGACTGTCTGTGGGACCCTTTGTATTTTTCATCAACAGAAAAATGATCCAACCAATTATTGTTTTAAACTGAGACTCACTGGCCCTGGCTCATTGACTGTGATGAACATATATCTGAACACATTTTCATTGACCCACACACACACATTTCTATTATATACAGGATGTTTGGGTCTACTGGACCCAGGCATATAAAAGTGTGAAAAGTGCAGTGTTGTACCCTCATACCTGGGCCTGCTGTTTGACAGTCCCAGGTAGTGAAAGTGATCTCAGTGAGTTGTTGGATCAAATAAATGTAATTATGTGCAGTTTCATTAACATTTGTGTGTTTGGTTTTAAAAACTAAACTTAAAATGTAAACTTGTTGAAGCAACACAAACCAACTAAGTCAATTCAACACAACATTGTTGAGTAAACTGAACGCTCACCAACCTGATACTTACACCTGACACCAGGTGGCAGCACTTGGCTGTGTGACATGCACAGTTCTCCTTTGATGAAGTTGTCCAATTTACTTAATATAGTTATGTCAACAAGTTCCACAGAACTTTGTTGTGTTCAATCGAAATAACTAAATTATGTGAAGCTAACAAGACTGTGTTAAGTCGTTTCAACATAATCTGACATTTATTACACTGACACAACTAACACCAACTAAACAGCTTACATTTCTACACTGAAATAAATGTGGATTGATATTACCTTAAAGAGCTTGTAACGTTTTGCACTCAGAAAGTGCCTGTAATCTTTATTCAGGAGTTTAAATTAATGAGTAAACATTAAATTAGTACATGTTAATTAGTTCCTAAAATATGGACTTGAATTGTGCCTTTATTATGAGAATAAATATATAAATATTTATTTTCAAATGTATTTCTGTAGATTATTTATTGTGATCAGTGTTAATTTTGGCAGCAATTTCTAATTTAGTTTTTATTTTAGTGTTGTGACTAAAATGTCATTTTATTTTAGTCACATATTAGTCATCAACATTTTTTAAGTTTTAGTCTAGTTTTAGTCGACTAAAATTCTTTGATATATATTTTTGATGAAATATGAATGAAATAATTAAGGTTTTATTGTGCAATAACACAGGCACAGCTTTAACTTGTGTAATTTGAAACAAACACCTCTTTATTTAATTGCTATGACCTAAGAACCAGTGAACAGTGAGCTGCTCTCCCTGAACACACTGTTCAGTCATGACTTTCTTCATGAATCCTCCATAACTACAGCAAAACACTTCAGTGACAACTTAGAAACAGTGCGCATGCCGTAAAACCATCAGCGCTGTTTTCATTTATAGATTTTGTCACGTGTATCTTTGAGCGGAAGTTAAGACGACTCGTCTGCAAACGTCGCTTCACGTTTGTTGTGTTTTTACCGCTGATAGTCGCTCCGCACGGTTTGAACCGTCCTGTTTGTCTTGACATCAAACGTGTCCGTGTGTCTGTTCTTCTCCTGTGTTGTGTTACCATGCATGAGTACGCCTTCTTCCAGCCTCGCGGGGTAACGTCCTTACACAGAGAGATCACTTCTGATTGGCTCTCTGCCGCCGTCTCCTGATTCGTCCCTCCCTTCCACAAACAAAATTTGCTCTGATTGGATCTCGTCTCCATCAATAATTTCGTCTCGTTTTTATTCGTTGACGAAAGTGTCAGTACATTTCGTCTTCGTTTTTGGCACCGTGCGTTAGTTTTTATTTAGTTATCGTCTCATTTTTATCAGCAAAAAAAGGTCGTTAACGAAAACTATGACGAAAATGATTCGTCAACAAAATTAACACTGATTGTGATACTATATTTGAAAGATGTCAGCAAGAAAAACACACGAGGAGCAGGAAAAAACAGGACACAGGTGAGACACATTAGGGCCAGCAGGTGATCAGCAGAGGAGACACAAGGAAGTGAAGACACCTGAAACGAGAGGCATGTTAGAACTACATGAAGCTGCTTGGAGGAGCAGTGAAACCTCTTCAGACAACTCTATAACTCTGCAGGTTCTACACTTGTTCACAGCTACTTCACTTGCAGCTAGTTCAAACTTTGAAGGTCCAGCCACTGTCACTGACGGTGTCTCCTTCTCTGTTTCAGCTGAAGACACAGCTGGACTGATGGCAAAGCCCGCTGACCGTGAGTACAGTCTTCTCTCTGTACACCACACACACCTCAGTGCGAGTATTTGGGTTTTTACTGACCTGACCTTTGACCTCTCTGACCTCACAAAGAGGGCAGAGTCCAAAGGTCAGCACCAGTTCCTCTTGAACACACCATAAACCAGCTGATAGACTGATGATCTTTATTCTTTGATTGATCCCAAACTGGGAAATGTCAGGCACTCAGCGTTCTATACACCCTGAAGCCCATCAGTCCTCACAGGACAGAGGGCAGGGGTTCCTGAACGCACCACAGAGGTCATCATCTTTCTCTGCTCTCCTCTCAGACATACACTTTGTGGATAAACACAGAGCCGACCTGATCCAGAGAATCAGCAACATCGACCCCATCCTGGACCAGCTCTTGGGCTCGGTCATCCAGCAGGAAGCATATGATCGGATCAGAGCTCAGCCCACCAGCCAGGACAAGGTCAGGGAGCTCTACACGTCCCTGCAAGCTGGAACAGAGGCCAAAGAAAAGTTCTACCACATCCTCCAGACGCACGAGCAGCTGCTCATCGATGACCTCAATAAGAGGTAAGCTCTGTGAGGACACCCAGGCCTGAACACCAGTGTCATCATGAGGGAACAATATATATTCTATATTTTACTCGTGTTACCTTTACTTTTCCCTTCGTTTACATATAAACAGAGTTTTCGGCTCTGAAAGATCTTGAACCCAGGGATCCACATAAAGAAAAGACACCCGGCCTGTATAGGCCAAAATAGGGTTACAATAATATTCTCATAACAGAATATGTCTTTACATATAGATAAGGACATATAAACACATGTATACACAACCATGTACCATGTAAAACATGGCCTCTCAATGGTCATTATAAATGTTCTCATTATCAGCTTAACTGATTATAAATATCAACATTAACATGAGACAATTTGGCTGGACCATTACTTTCCATACTAGAACTACTCATCTCCCATTTTCTTTTTTTTAAACCACTCTCAAAAAAACAGAGAGAGGAAAATGTATTTTAACATCGTAATATGAACAATATTTTTAAGCACAACACATGAACTGAACGCCTCCTTACTCCATATTATCATTAGCAAATGCTTCATCTTCCCTGGTTTCTTTGTGAACATATGTAAGATGGTTTTAGTCAGAAATACTATGAGTGTCCTGTTTTCTAAAGGAGACCTTAAGAGGACTGTTAGGACTACTGTGCAGCGATTAGCCTGTTAGATGCCATGCATCAGTTATTATTATGATGAACTAATTTCATTAGTGAACTTTACATGACTGACAGGCTTCATTACAGAATAACTCCTTATATAGACGTTCTTTTTGGCTGCCATCTCTTGTGTCTCGTGCTCACTGTCTCACATGTGTTTTGATGCTGCCAACCAACGTAGCTACACACATGACAGCCTTTGATATAACACAGTCAGAATGTGTTTCTTCCTGCAGGGTGGAGCATGGTGGAGAGCAGACGTTAAAACCTGATGTGAGGAAGGGTAAGTTTGACTCAGTCTTTCCTCATGTTATTGTGCATGAGTCAGTGTTCTATCAGTCCATCAGAAGTCCTGTCTTTAATGGACATTTGTCTCTTGTATTCAGTCACAGTGTCATTGCACACTTACTGGATCCTTATTGTTCTGACCCACATATGCAACAAGAAAAAGGCTTTTGTCCATCAAACGTCTGGATGCGATGTCATTGGAGTGAATATGGACTGTGATCTGCTAGCATGTCCCAGGTGTCTTTTTAGTTTCATGTCCTCCTCACTTCCACTCTCACAGGAGCCAGATGATTTGTGTGTCTTTAGTCTGTGTCTGAGTACCTGTTGTGTTGATGTGTTTGTGTAGCTGGAGTCCATCTTGCTTTTGGATCAGTCATTGTCATTTGTAAGTAGCTCTGTATATATTGTCATGTGTAGCTGCAGCTTGTAGGAGGGAGACGCCCTTTTTCTTTGTTCTCCTGTTTTTGGGTCAGGAGTTTTAGGTTCCAGCTTTGTCATTTTTTTCTTTTGTTAGGGAACCTGTGTGTAGTGTGTTTTAGTGTCTTTTTGTTTGTTGTTTTGGGCACTGCTCCCCTCTGAGTTCATGACCTACAGCCTAACACTGGATCCAGCCTGTGTACCAAACACTGCAGTGTTTAAGGTGCCCCAATCACTTCCTTTGTCTTTTCAGATTGTATATTTCAACTCTGACAGGTGTTAGAAAGTAACACTGGCTGACAATAGTGTTAAAACTCTACACTAGTGTCAGTGTTGCAAAAACAAAACTACCACATTACACTCACACTAATACGGACACTTGATTGTCCATTAAAACTCATATGTTTTAATGTGTTTTGTTATATTACCATAGAAGCTCAAGTTAAGTTTATTTATTAGTAGTTTGTACCATGAGTGAAGGTGGTTAGGGGGAGCAGTGAAATGTTTACAGAAAACAACAAAGACCATCCATGTGTTCAGTTGCCTTGATTTACTCTCTTAGCCATAGCATTGCCAAGATGAATTAGTTTTTTGGATGATAATGGATCTGTTCTGCTTTGTAGGAACACACTGAACTGCCTGGGAAAGTTAGTTAAGACAGACAAGGTCTGCCTATATGTGTAAACACTACTCACTGTCTTTGACAGATGGGATGGTTCCAGTACCGGAGCCACGCCACATCACATATTACCAAAAGAAACTCCGATCACACTTCGAGGACAAGTTTCAGTATACACGAGAAGGCTGGGCAGAAGATAAAGAGTGTCTGGTTGATATCTACACAGAGCTATACATCACAGCCAGCCCTGACATACACATCAACACACAGCATGAGGTCCAACAGATCCAGAAAGTCTGGAGGCCCAGAGACACTGAGACATCTGTCAAACCCAGAGACATGTTCCAACATCCTTCTGGAAAAAAAAGACCCGTAAAAACAGTGCTGACCAACGGAATCGCAGGAATTGGAAAGACCTTCCTGGTGCAAAAGTTTATGCTGGACTGGGCTGAAGGAACAGCCAATCAAGATGTGCATCTCATTTTCCCCTTCTCCTTCCGCCAGCTGAATCCACTGATGGGAAAACAGTTCAGTTTGGCAAACCTCATTCATGAATGTATCCCAGAGGCTGTGGACATCAAAGAGGAGGCTCTTAATTGCATCTTTACTGCTTTAGAATCATCAGGAAACAGCAACTATGACAAGAGTGAATTCAAGCTTCTCTTTGTGTTTGATGGACTGGATGAGAGCCGCCTTCATCTGGACCTTCATGTTGATGATAGTCACTCTGTTGATGTAACTAAGTCCACCACCACCGATATCTTGGTGAAAAACCTCATCAATGGAAAACTGCTGCGTTCCGCTCGCATATGGATCACCACACGGCCTGCAGCAGCCAAACAGATCCCTCGTATGTGTGTGGATGTGGTGACAGAGGTCAGAGGGTTCACTGACTCACAGAAGGAGGAGTACTTCAGGAAGAGGTTCAGAGAGGAGGAGCAGGCCAGCAGGATCATCTCCCACATCAAGACATCACGAAGCCTCCACATCATGTGCCACATCCCAGTCTTCTGCTGGATCACTGCCACAGTTCTGGAGGACAGGTTGAAAACCAGAGAGGGAGGAGAGCTGCCCAAGACCCTGACTGAGATGTATGCAGAGTTTCTGAAGTTTCAGGCAAATCGGACCAAAGAGAAATGTGGACCAGATAAGTCCAGGCAGTGCATTTTTTCACTAGCAAAACTGGCTCTTCAGCAGCTGGAAAAGGGCAACATGATCTTCTATGAGAAGGATCTGAAAGAGTGTGGCATCGATTTCAGTGACGCCTCAGTGTACTCAGGAGTGTTCACAGAGATCTTCAAAGAAGAGAAGAGAAGGAAACAGGAATTCACAACATTCTGCTTTGTTCACCTGAGTGTTCAGGAGTTTCTGGCTGCTTTCCACCTCATACGCTGTTTCATTGATGGGGACGATGAAGAGCTGGTGAACTTCCTGGGAGAGAAAAGTTGGTCATCTCTGGATGACATCCTGGACAGAGTCATGGAGAAATCTCTGAACAGTGAAACTGGCCACCTGGACCTGATGGTTCGCTTCCTTCATGGTCTCTCCCTGCAGTCAAATCAGAGACTCTTAGGAGACCTGCTGGGTCAGACAGAGATCAGTTCAGAGACCATCCAGACAGCCATCGACGACCTGAAACGGAGAAGCACTCATACAGTGTCTCCTGACAGAAGCATCAACATCTTCCACTGTCTGATGGAGATGAACGACCTCTCAGTGCATCAGGAGATCCAAGAGTTCCTGCAGTCAGAGAACAGATCAGAGAAGAAACTCTCTGCGATCCACTGCTCAGCTCTGGCCTACATGCTGCAGATGTCAGAGGAGGTTCTTGATGAGCTAGACCTGATGAAGTACAACACAACAGAAGGACGATTGAGACTGCTTCCAGCTGTGAGGAACTGCAGAAAGTTCAGGTGAGTCCAGATGTGACCAATCAGTGTAGATTACTGGTTTAGTTCTTAGACACATTCACACCGTGTGTTTCTCTCTAACAGAGCTCCTTGTGTTCATTGACACATCACATCAGCTGTGTTTTTGTCTCAGATGTTCTTCTACTGTGAAAACATTGTTTTGTATGTTTCTGTTTGAAGCTGTTAAATGAATGGACAATAAATGTGTCTTTATTTGTAGTTAAAACAGCTGCATGTGGCCAAAGAGCTGCACAAACTACATAGATACAAAGACTGCAAAAACTGCAGCACAACATCATTGTATGCAAACATGCAGACACATACCATTACACAAACAGTTCAATCAGGATGTCACACAACAGAATAACTCTTTAAAGTCTCTGCATGAAAGAGAAGAATTTATCTTTCAGCAATATCAGCTGGAAGAACCTACAACAGAGGAATAAAGTGAAATACACTGTCAAAATGAGACGATGAGAATGATCAGAACTATTGTTACATGTCAAACAGTCAGATCAAATGAGATCACTGCTACTACTTAAAGTGTCCCTTTCATCATGTTCTGATATTTCTGTCATCACAGACTTTCTGACTGTGAACTCTCAGAGACTCACTGTGAAGTTGTGGCCTCAGCTCTGAAGTCCGACCCCTCCCATCTGACAGAGCTCGACATGAACCGGAACAACCTGGAGGATTCAGGACTGAAGCAGCTATGTGCTGGACTGGACAGTCCTCACTGCATACTGCAGGTTCTCAGGTCAGTTAATGTTATTATTAGGCTGAGGTCCAGTTTTTAAATCATCTGTCAGGACTGACAGACAGAAAAGGACCACAGACATGTGTATCTTCAGTCACTGTTGCTCTGATGACAAATCAGATCTACTCATATGTTCAAATGTTGCTCAGTAATTCAGTGAATAATTATTATTTTCTTCCCTCCCAGTAACAGTAATCTGTATGTTTTAATGTTATCCCATATTATTAGATGATCAGTGGTATCAATGGCTCTATCAATGTCTTGTATTGTTTTATTAGGTTGTGTGGCTGTGGTTTGTCAGAGATCAGCTCTCTGGGATCAGCTCTGAAGGCTAACCCCTCCCAGCTGAGATATCTGGACCTCAGTGGGAACCACCTGCAGGATGTGGAGCAGCTACATGGTTTTCTGGAGAGTTGTGGACTGCAGACTCTGAGGTCAGTCTTAATAGTTTTATGTGTTGTGATGTAAAGTTTGTGGTGGGGTGAGCTCTGAAGTCCCAAGACTGCAGATCCTCGGGTCAGGGTAAATCTGGGTGTTGATCCAGTCTTCACATTTCATTGGTTGATCGGTTGGATTTTGCTGCTTATGTTTTGAACTTATGATGCATTACTAACCCACCCAACCCCAGATGTTGAATGTCTGTAGGGGTTTAGTTCTTGCTTTTTGACTTTATGATTTTGTAACTCTACTCTTGTCAAGTTGTCTGATCAATGAGGGAGGTTTGGGTTTACTAAAGCTCTTTGAGATGCAGCATGGTTTTGTTTTCAGTTGTATATCAGCATGAGTTGCAGATATAACTAGTACAAATGAGTTCCAAGATAAAATTGTTGGAACTTTCTGGTGTAAAATATTTCCGACAAACATATGTGAATATAGAAAACACTTCAACAACATGTAGCGCTCCCCTCTGTAGTCATATTGATGATGTTATGTGCGATCACAGACGGAGATCCAGAAGCAGGTACATTTACTCACTTTAATAGAGAAAACAAAAAACTACCACTGAGGCGAAAACTGAGCTGAGTCCAAAATATAACCAAAAACAACCACAAGGGCGAACTACGAGGTAACTTGAAGGAGGAACGAAAAACAACCACGAGGGCGAAGCACAACTCAGGTCCAGGGCGAGAAACAACCGGGTGGCGTGGCTGGAGGCCTAGGCAAAAAACAAGGTAAGTCACTGGTCACTTAGAACGGACAGAAAGGTGGCTGGTTGCTTAGTACGAAAATAGCAGTGAAGAACTGGCGCCGAGGAGAAGGGAGGCGGCGCTTAAGTAGCCGGCGGAATGACGGGAAACGGAACCCAGGTGAGAAGAAGCCACGACTCCACCCAGCTGGACCATCGCGCCTGGAAAGAACAAAAACAAGGAAACGAGCAAGAAATGAAAAACACAGGAAGTGCCAGAGGAGCAACTCTCACCACATTACAGATGAGGGCAGGCTTTTAGGTTCTTTTAAAGTATTTATCCAATGCTTCTTAACCCTGATTAACTCAGTTTTAATTATTATCTTGGATGTCCCTTTAATACACACAAGTGCAGTGTTTGACCCATCAATCAAATGGCCATCTTTAAATTATATTTTTAATGAAGATCTTAACTACGTCTGCATATGTCTCTGCAATTGAATCCCTGCCCTTTCTCAGGTGAGTAATAAGTAACACAACACAAGGTTTTAGAAAAATAATTCTCAGTTATTTAAGAAAAGGTTAATGCTGGTGAACTAAGACATGAAAATAAAATTAGAATATTGTTTTGGAGCCTTAAACATCAAATGTCACTTTTTAAAGAAAAACACTCCAGCTGTTTGGAGGCAAAAACACAATATAACCTTTTTTCTTAACCCTCTAATGAATTCAGAAACTCAGTTTACCAACCTCAAGGTCACTTAAACAAAAGTTGTGGCCCCCACACCTTAATACACTCTATAAAGCAGCAACTTAAATTATTACAGACTGACATATACCGCAGCAGGCGAAAGTCTTCCCGCCTCTCAGTATGCTGCTAGACTTCTTCTCACAGATTGTCCTGTCAACAACCTTAAGACACAAGTTGCACACCGTTTTGTGCACTGCTAACTTAGAAATGAACACAGAAAATCTCTGTGTTACACATGTTTCTCCGACACACCTCTCCTAGTCTGTGTCACACTGTGCTCACGGTCCTGTCACTTGTTATTAACCCCATCTATGCTGGTGGGACATCTTTCAGCAACATTCTTTAACATAACACAACAAACATGTAACACTTTTTACCCTTTTAAATCACATTTTAAATGCTTACACATTTAAACTTGAACTGAAATGATCAACACTCATTAAAACATGTGGGGATTTTAAACTGGGTTACAAACAAAACACATTTAGGAATGAAACCTTCTAGATGTAGGCTTCACTCAAGAGATTAAATGATGATGGATTGTGCAAGTACATCTATAACATTAAACTGCAGCTCATTAAACAAGACGAAAATATGAATTGACACACTATGAACACAAAGTTAACTAGAAAGCATTTCCTGCAGAAAATGTGAGTTTGGTTGCTGCAGCTGAAGCATTGCTCTGAATGATGTGAAGGATTGCTCTGAATTGCTGGAGAATCTGCAGTCTGAATTTAAGTTGCTGAAACACTTTGAATAGATGAAGCTGTTTTATTGTGAAAAGTAGAAAACCTTTGAACATTAGGAAGTTATGAAACAGAAACTGCTGAAGATGAACAATATGAAGTCACTGACCTTAAAGAATAGCCTGGAAATGCACCATAAAGGTCTGAGGCTGGAATCATATCTAAAGCTAATAAGGACAGGCTGTATGGTTTTAATGTGGAAAAGTATCAGAGTTACCTCCCCCAGAACATTTTGGATGAAGTAGAAGCCATTTCCTGCATTCTGGTGGATTTCAACAGCTATTATACTGACAGAAGTAAAGGGTTAACTCAACAACTATCACTGAGAGATTCAATAACTCCTTATTTATTTTAAGCCATGATGACAAATATAAAACCAACTGAAAATGAAACAGTTCTGTCAGCCTCATGGTGGCACTACACTAACAGGTTATTAGAACAAAATGTTTACATCTGTTACTGTCTACCTCTGTGCCACCATGACTTTAACCACAAAAACCACATTTCTGTTTCACTGTATTCCCAATGAGGCCATCAGCTGCACTGTCAGGTTTTAGAGACTTCACAGAACAGATCAGATTAAACAGATTAGAAACAGATTACCCAAAGCCTCCAAAAAAAGCTGCACAACAGGTAACTTAGTTCACATGAATCTGTGCTGATGTGTCTGCTTGTGTTGATCAGCACACACAATCAGTTCACATGAAGTGACTGAAACACAAAGGGAGGATCAATATAGAAGGAAACCCGCTCCCTGTCTCTCACTCCTGGCCTGCCCTATATGCCATAACGTCTGCTGCACCGTGTGCTTGCAGCTGAATCTCAGACCTCACCTGGCAACAATACATTTTTTTCTGATTGGCTGATTCCTGTTCTCTGCCATAGAAATGACAGATGATTAATAATAAAAATGTACAAACATAATTCACAAATTATAACCACTGACATTACTAAGCTTAGACAATAGTGTCCTTTCATGTTGTAGAATTGTTTTTTCATTGCACTGCTCTACTTGTTACAATTATTCAGTATTGTTAAATGTACACATTTCATTTCTTTCAGACTGAGCAGCTGTAACCTCTCAGAGAGAAGCTGTGAAGCTCTGTCCTCAGTCCTCAGCTCCCAGTCCTCTAGTCTGAGAGAGCTGGATCTGGATAATAATGACCTGCAGGATTCAGGAGTGAAGCAGCTGTCTCACGGATTAGGGGGTCCAGACTGCAGACTGGAGACTCTCAGGTCAGGATCCAGCTTTTTGATCATCAGTTAAATTCTGCTTCATGTTCATGTTGAAGATCTGTTGGATTTTCCTTCTTTCTTCTTGAGTTCATGACATGTTTTGTACCTCCAGTCTGTCAGGTTGTCTGATCACACAGGAGGGCTGTGCTTCTCTGGCCTCGGCTCTGACCTCCAACCCCTCCTATCTG
This sequence comes from Parambassis ranga, assembly GCF_900634625.1. Classification (NCBI taxonomy): domain Eukaryota; kingdom Metazoa; phylum Chordata; class Actinopteri; family Ambassidae; genus Parambassis; species Parambassis ranga. Next base: position 1,074,555 of record NW_021144778.1, read on the forward strand.
AGAGAGCTGGACCTGAGCTACAATCATCCAGGAGACTCAGGAGTGGAGCTGCTGTCTGCTTTACTCAACAGTCCAGATTGTAGTCTGAAGACTCTCAGGTACACAGAGACCACAGAGCATGAGTCCTCCTCAGTCTGTCAGTTTAGCTCATATATCCACAGCTGTTGATGGATGGACTGAAACTGCAGAGAAGAAATAATCACTGATCCCTGATGTTCATCTTCCTCCATCATTAAGTGTCCATCATGTTAACTTCACTTTTCTTTATACACGTTCTTCATGTCAAAATACAAACAGACTGATTTTCAGTCACACTTAGTGCAGATCAAATACAAAATGATGCCCTACTTATTAATGCCCTCAGCTGTAAGAACCACTGAATTATTTCCACAAACAAATGTTCCTGAAACAATCCATATGTGAAGCTTCAGAGGAGACAACAACACAATGGTAGAAGGAGGAGTTCCTTCAGTCAGAGACAGAGAGCAGGGAGACACTACAATATTATCACTGTAAAAACTACACACAGACATGAGTGAATGTATTTATTTGAAGTGTGTCAGAAACTCTTCCATCCATGACACATGTGAACCAGGCTTGTGTTTGCATATAGAGTGAAAGGAACAAACAGTCAGAGACAGTGTGGCTTGTTTGCTGCTTTGGATAAATGCACAATGCTGAGATCAAACCTACACTGTTGCTGCATGAAGAGGATTTTACAGTAAAGCACTGACAGAGAGCAATATTTCACAGAATGGAGGACATGAATAAACACAGAGCAGATCAGGAGAGACTCTTCTGGAGTCGACACAGATGAGTTTCAGTCTGTTTGTGTGTCTCTGACAAACTGAGGAACTCTGCTTCATGTTGATCAGCAGTTTGGACTCATGTTGGTTAGAAAATCATTCTGACTGTGTTTCTTCCTGCAGGGTGGAGCATGGTGGAGAGCAGTGGTTAAAACCTGGGCTGAGGAAGTGTAAGTTTGACTCAGTCTTTCCTCATGTTATTGTGCATGAGTCAGTGTTCTATCAGTCCATCAGAGCTGTTGTAGCGCAGCCTCGGCGGTTGGATTTCTTTGGTGTTTACTGGAGTTTATTACTCCCCAGCAGGAGTTTTAGGTTCCAGCTTTGTCATTGGTTTTCCTTTTTTCTCTTGTTAGGGAGCTTTAGTGTGTTGTAGTGTCTCTGTGTTTGTTTGGGCACTGCTCAGCTCTGAGTTCATGAACTGCAGCCTAACACTGAAACCAGCCTGTGTAGCTGCCGATCTGAGAGTGGGGACGAGTGGGGAGGTGCAGACATGCCGTGTGTGGGTTTCCCCTCAGCCTGGGACATAACAGAGACAACCAAAGCAGACAAAAGACAAAATCCAATAAGAGACCACAAAGGGTTGAAAAGGTCCAAACACAGGAATAAACAGCTCCACAGTCCAAAAGCAGGCAGGACTCAGACACAAAGAATCTCATCCAAAGGGTCAGACTGGACTGATGGACTGAAGAGTGAAGACACTGAGACACTGAGCTGTGAGCAGCATTATTAGGGTTAGGGTTAGGGCGAGAAACGCCACTGTTTAAGAAAACGAGTTACCACCAAAATAAGTTTCACACGGGGTCTCTGTTTAAAGTTTGTAATCAATTAGTAACAAAACACGTTATCCGCCATGTTTCCCTGCACCGCTTCTTCCCTTTTTTCCCAATCTGCTACAAACGCCCTGATTTTCAGCACAATGCAGCATTTCCATTCAACCAATCACGGGGCAGCTTTCCAACTGTCATGGCGGAGGGTTTATATGAAAACTAGAAGTTTCATATAAACCCTTTTTGGAAAGAAAACACTTTTTTCTGGATTTATAGCGTTTTGGAAGCAATCTCTTCATTTGTTAGGCGGGACAGCCGAAACCAGTTAAACAAGCTTTTACTGACAGCTCTGAACAGACCACATTAACTTATCATTCATTTTAGTGCAGCCGCCACAACTTCCATTTCACAAACCATTGTTTAATCTTCAGTTATTATATTTCCTTTTATTTTGCTTTGTGCTTTGGTTTCATTCTGTAACACTGGACTTATTTTTATGAAGGTTTGAACTCTGACAGTGTTTGAACAGGAGAGAAAGGAGTATAAAGTGTGTAGTGAGGGCTTCACAGCCTTAAAGCATCTAGAATAACTGTAAAAAATAAAGCCCATCACTTCACGGATTTCACCTTTTGCGGGTTATTTTTGGAACGTAACCCCGCGATTAACGAGGGACCTCTGATGAGAAGGAAGAGACTGGGCTCTCAGCTGCAGTAAAGGGGGCAGGTCTGGCTCCAACACAGGTTTCAATGTGCAAGATGTCTTGCCCTCACATTCTTCTTCCATTTCCACTTGTCCTGAAACTTCGGCCTTCGCTGTCAACCTTCCTTTTCTTACTCACACTTGCCATTTTAGAAATGGGCAATAAAAAAACACAGATCACTGGCAAACAGGGTGGTGAGAGTTTGACCATGTTTGCTGCCATCTTGTGGTGAAATGTTAAATATATATAAATAATAATCATTTTTAAACGTGTGATTTCATCCTGTGGACAACAGTACTGGTGGCATATTATGACATTATTGATTTTATGACAGAGGCTTCGGCCCAGTGAACATATGAACTGGACTTTTGGTCTGTTCTACAGGAAGAACCCTCAATGATAATGCACCAACAATCCCAACCAAAGAAAGGAACATAAGGACAGAAGAACCAAACAGGAAAGAAAATAGAAATAACTATTGTATATATAACCTAGAAAATTTCACAAGAAATTTTGAGTGGGCCAATGCGCGCTCACCCACACTCTGCTGCCGGTCCGCCCCATTATATACCACCAAACCTCATTCCTGATCACCGGCAGATGTGAAAGATGCCACTGATGACATTTCATGCTTTTACAGTGTTTCTGATTGGTTTTATATAAGGTTTAATAGGCCCCAAGCTTCTCCATTCATTCTGAATGGAGGAATCCTAAAGATGTGGATGTGACTTTGGCTGCTATTTTATGAAGTTTGGTAAAACACATGAACATGAGGACTCAGTATGATAAAGTCCAACTCCTTATGAGCAGTTTGCAGTTGAAATGAATATTCTGTGTAGAGGCATGCCAGACTGATAGGCTTCCAAAGTTAGCTGGGTTTTGTCAGGGATCTCACCAGTTTCCCATTATTTCCTATGAGGGGGGTTAGGTCATCTTAAGTGGTTTGCCTGTCAAAACAAAAAGTGGCACAGACATGGGGACTCAATATGTCAGAGGTCTAATGTTTATCTACATTTTACATTTTGAATGAAGGTTCTGTGTGAAAGCATGCCCAAACACCATGCCTTCAAAGTTTGACAGTGATTTGATGCCTGTGGGGAGGGTTGATCGCAGTTTTTCTGGATTTTTTCAAACACCGTTTATCCGATCGCTACCAAACCTCAGAGGGTAGTAGTCCTGACCGAGCCGGTCGATTTGATGTATAATTTGTAGGGGTGGCTAGCGCTAGTTAGCTGTGTAATGAATTAGAGGCTTTTATTTTGAAAATCAGTGTGTGTCTGTGTAAGTGTGTGTGTGTGTGTGTGGGGGGGGTGGGTTGGGGACACTCCCTAATGCATGTTAAAACATGTTTAAGTGTTTTATTTTGAAAATCTACACGTCAGCATATCCTGTTATTGTGCAGGGTCTTTTATTTTGAAAATCCATGTTTGTGTGTCTGTGTGTTGGCAGGTGTGTATAGTGTGTGTCTGCATATTTCTGGGTGGCTTGTGTGTAGTTTACCAGGCCTAGTAAGGTGTGTAATGATGTGGAGGCTTTTATTTTGAAAATCAGTGTGTGTGTGTGTGTGTGTGTGTGTGTGTGTGTGTGTGTGTGTCTGTGTGTGTGTGTGTGTGTCTGTGAGTGTAGTTGTGTATGTTCCTGTATGGAGCTTTTGGATGATGCTCTTTATCCAATGATACAGCTGATGCTGCTGTTACGGTTACCATGGAAACGGCTCCCTCAGTTTTCGGCTTCCTGGTTTTGTGACTTTTGCCTTTTTCTCTCTCTCTCCCCATTCACCGTCTATGTCGTTCGCCCACTGGTTTTTTGCGATTTACGTGAAAACCGTACGTCGGAACGGAAAGAAAAGTCACAGCACAGGTGTCCCGGTACAGCCGGACGTCCTGTAACAGTTTCAGGTCGCTCACATTAAAGCTGTGGGACTAGTTCTGCTGAAAATGTGTCCAGAGGAAGGAGAATAATACAGAAGCGGAATAAGTATTTACAATAGTAACAGTGGAACAATATCAGGATAGATCAGGAGGTCTGAGTCTGGTCTTTCAGTCCAGATCCTCCTCCAGACTCTGATGAAGGAGCTTTTGGATGATGCTCTTTATCCAATGATACAGTTGATGCTGCTGTTCTTCTCATGTTCTAAATGTGTCGTCTGTCTTTACTCACATTGCTGCAAATATCCAGTTTGTGTTTGAACACAAAGCTGATAGTTGTGTGTTTGTTCATTCAAACATTAGTGACAAAAAGTCTGATGATAAACTTTGTATGAATGAACAACACATCAGTCAGTAAAGACAGAATGAAGCCATCAGATGTGTCAGATGATAAACTGCAGCTGTGTCTTTTTCTCTCCATCAGATTTCTGTCAACTTGAAGTCGACACAAACTCAGTGCACACAAACCTCAAACTGTCTGACAACAACAGGAAGGTGACACGTGTGGAGGAGGAGGAGCAGCCATATCCTGATCATCCAGACAGATTTGACAGGTGTCCTCAGCTGCTGTGTAGAAATGTTCTGACTGGTCGCTGTTACTGGGAGGTCGAGAGGAGAGGAGTGGTTCATATATCAGTGAGTTACAGAAGAATCAGAAGGAAAGGAGGCAGTGCTGACTGCATGTTTGGAGCAAACAATCAGTCCTGGAGTCTGAGCTGCTATGATGATGGTTACTATGTCTGGCACAATAACAGAAGAACATCCATCTCCTCCTCCTCTGGCTCTCACAGAGCAGCAGTGTATGTGGACTGTCCTGCTGGCACTCTGTCCTTCTACAGAGTCTCCTCTGACACACTGATCCACCTCCACACCTTCAGCACCACATTCACTCAGCCTCTACATGCTGGGTTCTGGTTGGGTTCTGGTTCCTCAGTGAGTCTGTGCTGTGTGTAGAAGCAGAGTGTGTGGAAGTGACAGCAGCTTCAACTTTGTGCTTTAAATGTTGATGATGTTTCACTTTCATTTGAATCACTGACTGTGATTTCAGGTCAGAACATGTTTTTGTCTTAGAAGCAGTGAAATGAAGAATGTGAAGCTGAATTTATGATCATGAACTTTGACATGTCCTCACAAATGAAACCCTTACATTAAGAAATGCATGATTCCATGTTGTTATGGCTCTGATATTAAAATGTAGTATTATAATAGGAGTTAATGGACCTAAGTGGAAAACACCATTTAAAACTGCTGCAATACAAACACTAATAACTCCAACTCAATATTTTGGATCAACTTTGACATGACAGATATAAAATAATGCCTGAGCCTCCCAACTTGTACAATAACTTGTTTTGTGCATTTTACATGAAATATTTGCATCATGCAATCTACCTGGCATTTAAAGCGTTAAACTCCTCCAATGATGTCATGTTTGGTAGTTCTGAGCAGTCCTGAAGTTGTTCCACATATTGATGCAGAAAAATATGAATCTGTTCAGTTTTTAGAGCAGTTTTTAGAAGCGGACATTTTTGTCCCTGATGACACAAAGGGTAGTAAATGTGTTTCCCAGTGTTCTGGTGATGGATCAGAAACATTTACATTTGAATTCTAAAATTTGTGTTGAACTGCCCGATTGCCCTTTTTCTCCTCAACCTGTGACGTCGGCGGAACTGCGATCACTCACCTGCTCCTGCCCGGGACGTTAAAAAGAAGCAAAGACACAGAGAAAGACTCAGAGAGACACTGCAGCGCTACCACGCAGCTGTGGACCTTTCTGAACCAACCCTGAAGCACAGCCGGTCAGAGCGCGCTACGATCGCTGCGTTATTAGTAAAACACTGCTTCAAACTAAAGCTGTGGAATCCAAACATGTTCAGGGACATTAGTGGCAGATGTAGCCAGGTATAAAAAGACCATAAGACCATAAGTGTTATTGAAACACTGCTCACATGAACAGTAGTGAATGTTTGAGCACTTTAATGCCAAGTTCTCAGAAATGATATACTTAGATGTACTGAATGTTGTACAACTGAAAGTTAGATTAGAGATTTGAATAGAGATTAAGATTAATGTCAGAGTTACATGGAAAGATTTATGTTTCTGACATTTGATGTCCTGAATGATGCATCTGAGAATTCATGGTGTTGAATGTCATTTTCTGACCTGGTCTGTAGGTCAGGGTTTTTTTGAGGACGGATGTTGTCCAGGACCAACATCTGTGCTGAAACCGATGGCGAGCCAAGTCCCCTGAAGAGATTCCAGCACCGAGTAGATATCCACGTATACACACCCATTCACACTTACATCACAGAACAAGCATCCTTGGAACAAGGTGAACTGCCGTAACTCTACAACCCATATACCTGAGACCATTTTGATTTTGGTTTAAGGGCCCAACGGGAAATCTGTCATTTTTATAGTGTGCACACTATTTCTTTTTCTTTTCCTAACTCTTTGAGTTATTTGATATTTTTGTACAAACCAGACAAATGATCTTGTCATTTGTAATAATATAAGAGTGGCTACTCAACTGTTCCTCTTGTGTCTGCCTCATTATTGCTGCTCAGCACAGTGGCTCCTGTCCAATTTGGTTTCTTCTGATTCTGGTCCAGATTTCATCATTATTATACTGTAATTCACTTTTATACTGTTAGAACTGGTTACACAAACTGTCTGTTCAAATACAGTCCTTCATTTAAAGTGCACTTACCTGCATAGTGTGCTAAGCTAGCTGCTAAAATATGCACTGTCACTTTCATCTTTCAATTCTGAACATTTGTTTGTATGTTTTTTTGAGGTTTTTCACCTGATCTGATCTGATCTGAACCTGATTCTGACACTACAAGATTCAATAAAGCAAAGCAGAAATAAAGCGATGACTGAGTGGAGTCCAGCTGACCTTCAGTCACAAAGAGTCATCCTTTCAAGTGGAAACACTGCAAAACCATATAACACTGGACAATGTGTCTAGAGAGAGTCTCTGTTACACAAACTGTGCCATATGCACCAACACAGATACAATGGTGCCGGGTAAAGAGGCAAAAATACCCACTGGACAAAGAAGTCCACAGTGACCTGAGGGTTAAGTGCATCCAAAACCTGCTCACACTGCAAGATCTGTGTTCAGGTGTGTACAGTGAGTTGCTGTTAAACTCTTCTTAAGGTGACAGCTGCATTTGCAGAAAGAAAAGGCATGATCTACAATTCTCAGTTCACAACCCAAGGCCAGATCAGACCTGTGTTTTAGGAGGTTGCATTAGTCTTATCAGTGATAGGTACAGCATGTTAAAGCCGTAACACTGGATTTCTGAAGTTCATGCTTTATTTGCAGTATTTATGAAAAAGTTTGACCTCTGTCTGCACCATACATGGTCCATTCAGTCTCATCTGGTGCACAAAGGCGTTGATACCCACTGCTGGTCCTTCATCCACCTGTTGAAGCAGCACATCCAGGGCCATAATACTTCCTGTCTGCCCCACACCAGCACTGAGAGCCCGAGAGACAGACAGAGAGTTATTACAAAGCAGCAAGTGTTACCATGAGATTGTCCTTGGACTCTTCATATGGAAGCACCTTAAGCTGGAAGCTTTAGATGGTGCTCTCTCACCTGCCATGAACTACAGTTGGTGTGTTAACCCCCTCTCTCTATGTGCTGTCTCATCAGTCCTCTGAACTGGATCAGGACTTCAGTGCACTCTGGGACACTGTGGTGGGGCCAGGCAGTGAAGTGGAAATGTTTCACTGTGCATTCCTCTGAGGTGTTTCTCTGTGAAGAACATTCATAGACAGCCATTCAGGTATTGTCTGAACCACAATTCAGTGTTGGTGGATTCAAAAAGAGGAAATATGGAAAAATGGCTCTGACACAGGTCAGTGTGACTCTTCAGCTATAAGATAGGTTTGTAGTTACACAGTAACAAGTTTGAATGGTTTTTACATGTTTCACTTGAAATTCCCTCAGGGTCCAGCTGGGCTCCTTTTGCTCTGTTGGGACAGTGACTAACAGCTCTCCATAGCAGCATGGATTGCTGTCTGCAGGCCAGTGCTGTTCACACTTGGTCTACAAAGAAGAAAACATCTGATTGGCCCTCATATGACCATTTATTAACCATGTTTCCCACCAAACTGAACTGATGAAGCTGCTCTAAGCAGCATCCACACATAAGAAGACTGCAGGTCCAGAGGCCTCGCCTCAACCCTTTGAATGAAAGTGACCTGGATGACTGAGAAGCTTCATCAACAAGACAAATGATTAACAGCAGGCAGAACATTTTGAATTATCAAGAAATCTGGCAGTGAAACCTTGTTTTATTGACTTACCCTTCCTCCTTCAATGCAGCTGGTTACCATGACAATAGCTTTAACTCTTTGTTCCCCAATCATTCTCCAGAAATCTGTGACTGTGGATGGCAGAGGACCCTGAGTGGCAATGTACTGTTTGTTGTAGCCCTGAGAAGATATTTAATATGTGACCTTCTGTGTATTTGTGCTTTTATACAAGATGCTCACTATGAAATCAAAAGTACACTGTAAAAAAGCTGTATAAATTACGGTAAAAAAATGTCAAATGGTGACAGTAAAAGACTGTGAAATTTAAAATGGTATATCACCGTTGAAAACACATGGATTTACTCAAGTCAAACAACAGTATATAACTTCGATTTTTACGGACAATATATATTGAAAAAGCACAACTTTACTGTAAAAATACAATATTTTGATCAAAATAACTGGGAAATACAATGCCGTCACAGTTTGCACTGATATTCAGAGGAAATGACAGATGTTTTTGTTACTCACTTTTAAAGTTACGGAACAACACCATTCAAAAACACATCTTCATTTATACAAAATGAGATGTTAAAATATGTTATGTGTTTGTAAAAAAATACAAGAGTGTTATACTTACAGTATAGTGTAATAGATGTTTTTCTGGAAACACTGTAACAATCATTTGAATTTGCCAGGTTGCATTATGTTTGTGTAAGGCTTTTAATAGTTGCAGTAGTTGTGTCAATGATTGTGTTAATGGGAGGTGCTTACAAAGATGCACAAATAGCTGCAGTTATTGTTATTCACTAAGCAATCATCTATAAACTAGATGATTGCTTAGTGAAGTTATCATCTTAAAAACAAATGTTTATTTTTTTACTTAAAATATTTGACTATATTATTTATTTATACTTCCAATATATATTGTCATTTATTAATTGTTTAATATGCTTATTTAAATATACTGAAGCTCTAATCCCAGATCAAATACTGCAACTCAAACTCCACACCACAGGGGGCGCTTATACGTTACTACACCACGTTTCCACAGAAGACGAAGAAGAAATCAAATGCAGGGAGAAAACGGTTCGGAGCCTGTGGAGGAACAGAGGCAGGTGGAGGAACAGAGGCAGGTGGAGGAACAGAGGCAGGTGGAGGAACAGAGGCAGGTGGAGGAACAGAGGCAGGTGGAGGAACAGAGGCAGGTGGAGGAACAGAGGCAGGTGGGTTCGGAGCCTGTGGAGGAACAGAGGCAGGTGGAGGAACAGAGGCAGGTGGAGGAACAGAGGCAGGTGGAGGAACAGAGGCAGGTGGAGGAACAGAGGCAGGTGGGTTCGGAGCCTGTGGAGGAACAGAGGCAGGTGGGTTCGGAGCCTGTGGAGGAACAGAGGCAGGTGGAGACGTCACGGAACTTTTTGAATTTGAACCTTAGCGCCACAGCTGCGCGCCAGAGTCTGAGCTCTGGTTTTAAGGACTTAGCCTTTGACTCCTGACAACGTTTGGTACTGGAGCCAACGTTAGTGCCACTGTCTGTAAGTATACTTGAATTTACGCTGTTTCAGAGTAATAGTCACGAAGGAAGCTCCTCTCTGTTCCTAAAATAAGACTTGCTCGCGGTTAGGAAGCGAAAGTTAGAAGAACTGTCTGTCTTATGTGAGGCCTTTTGTTTTTAGCTTAGTTAGCTGAAATGCTGTTCGTGCCCCAGCTGCTATCGAGTCGGCTGGAAGAGCTTATAAATGCGCGATACAGTTGTGTGAGTCCGTCAGCGCACTTGAAACAACATAAGGTGACTTGTTCCATGAGAGGGTGCACACGCATGTTCAAAGTGAAATCCTCATTTACTTCCACATAACAAGGAAACAGACAGCAAGCGACATGTACAGAGTCACGGACACGGTTCTCAGGTGTTACAGCAGAGAAACGGGTTCATTCCCCTGGATATATGTATGTCAGGAAACTGAAGGGACCTTTGTCTTAGAGTTGTAAGTTTCTTCTGTTTTTAAACTGCAGGGCAGTTACTACACCTTCAGGGTCCACCATCCTGTGGCCCTGGCCTCCACACTGGAGTTCCTTTAGAGGTAAACAAACACTTTCTTCTCCTTTACAACTGATCAATTTGCAATTGTTGAACAAGAATTCTTGTTTCCACACAGGTTCTTCCTGATAAATCCAGAGAAGGGCACAAAAGTGGAGAGTGAGTAAAACAAGATGCGACTGTGTGACTGTCTGAAGCTAGCTTAACTAAACCTCAGTAGCTTCAGATACTAACTAAGGTTTTATTCAGATTGACTCGTGGTGTTGCTCATATTTAGGAGTCTTCTCTCTTACATTTCAGGCATTACAGTTAAAAACCACTTGCAGGCCCCACGTCACACCAAGGACTGAGGTGAGATTCAAATTCATTTAAATGTATCAAGCTGTGTTTTACATTTTTTGGTATAAATTATTGTGTTTTTCTGTGTCCTATGACAGCATCAGCAGAGATGGAGGAGAGGGATTCATGTTCATCAGAGGGCACAAGCTGCAAGGAAATCAAGGAGAAGCTACAATAACAACACAATCCTGTTCAAAGTAAGTCCTCCCTTTTTTAACTCTGTCTTAAAACATGTAAATCATCTGGTTATATGGAGTGTTCATGGGTAAACACAAGCACAGATGAAGATCTCCTGGAGTCTGTCCATGAACAGGATGCCGGTCCATCACAGGGCCTAGATCTCCGGTCTTTATTTTGAGGTTTTCATTATTGGAAGGAGGCTTTGCTTTGAAATCTTCCGATCTTCTGTGGGTTTTCTTTTTACCATACATTACTTAAAAGACTAAAATAATTAAATAAATAGTAAATATTTCAAATGTTTTATGATGGTAAAGGAACATGTTTCTTGTTATACTGCGTTTGCCAAATATTTTGCCCACATATGACCTATAGGAAAAGAACATTGGCTCCATTTATCATTGTTTCCTGCCAGTTTGCCTTTAAGTGCTTCCTTGGGCTCTGCTTCCATGTAAGGCACCCAGAGACAGTTCTGATGGCCACAGATGCCCCACTGTTAAACTAATTTAAATTCAGTTGAATTAAAGGTTGTGTCAATCTATGAAAAGACACCAACCTTAATCTGTTTTCTGTCTGCATGAGCTGACAGCCACCTGGCCAAGAGCTCGGATTTTCAAGCTGAAATGATCCAACAGCTCGTCAGCCTTCTTCTAAAGTGTAACAGCAGCCTCTCAGTGACACCGCCAGTCACGTCAAGACACAATGGTTCAGACAAGTCTGTCAACTGCAAATACAGGTGAGCACCACTAGGTGGATAAAATGTCTCAAACCTTGATCTGTTTCAGGTGAAAAGGCTGATTACAAGCCCGCCAACATATATGAGACAAGACAGTTCAAAAGATCGATGCTTCAAGGTCTATTTTTGTCAGTTGTAAAACGTTTCATGCTTTGGTATATGTGGGTATTACACATGTTGTTCACCTTTACATTTCATATATGGAACACTGATATTACCTTAGTGTAGACGTGGGTACGTTTCTACCTCCATACTTTATTTTATCATAAAATTGTCCAACTAACCTATATTTTCAGATTGCTGGTGAGTGCTGTGGTTTCTTTATAGTACATGGAGCTCAGTTGAACTAGAAGGCTGTGTCACTATGAATGTACTATTATTAAAGCATTGCTTTTTTCTCTTGTGTGTGCAGAGAGGGTTGTGCCTGAGTGACAACATCCAAGCAGTCTGAGCAGAAGTGGAGACAATACACAGGTTCCAGGTTCCAGACATTCGGACTGACTCTGGCTTGTTGGGTGAGGTTTGGACTGATTACTCTTCATACTCTTGATGGGCAACTGGCCTGTTTTTTTGTGGCACTGCTATGTGAGCAGGCTGAAAATGTTTTTATTGAGTCAGCTTAACTTGTGCTGTAAAATTAACGTAATTCCTATGTAGCCATATACATCACAATGTATTTGTTACGGTAAAATCCTGGCAACCACAGCTGCCGGTAATTTACCGTAAAGCTGAACTTTTTAAATAAAGTGCCGTAATATAATACACAGGTGTCCTGCTTTATTACTGAGATGTGTTGTCATTAGGTCTACAGGAGTGTGTATTTTTTAATGCAAATATCCGTTGTTTGTAGTGAAAATAACTGTAACCAGATTTACATGATGGTTGGTAACTTTAAGGTAAACTGCTGTAAACAGGTTTACAGTACATCTGTAAATACACAACATTCTTCTACTGTAAAATGTGCGGTTATCAAAAAGTCCTACTGTAATCTGTTATACGTCCACATCTTATTTTTCACGGTAAAATTCTGGCGACCACAGCTGCTGGTATTTTACCGTAAAATACACAGATTTTTTTTTTTACAGTGTGGTGTTTTTAGGTTGTTTTAGGAAATAAATAGTTTGATTTCCAGGTTGATGCAGCAACAGCTGCTGCTCTGACACCATTGTTCATGTCTTCCTCTCTCTGCACTGTGTTAACACACCTGAATGCTGCAGAGCATCTTCTTCTTTCCTGCTAAATAAATAATGGCCCTGTGGTCTGGTGGTGTCGGTTCACCTTGGACAGTGATGGACAGGAGGACAGGAAGGTCCGGCTGCTCTCAGCTGGGACCTGTGTGTGTCTGGGTGCACACACACCTGCAGTCTGCCCACAGTTACTGACGTAGTCACTCTGTCACACCCCAGCTGACACATGACCGCACCAAGTGGCTGCTGCTATGACAGATGGTGGTTGTCAGCATTCCTCGTTAGTATAGTGGATAGTATCTCCGCCTGTCATGCGGAAGACCGGGGTTCGATTCCCTGACGGGGAGAAAGACTTTTACCAGCAGATAGGATGATACTGACCCTGTACATTGCTGCTGCAATAGAAAACATTTCCCAGTTTGGGATAAATAAAGTATTTGTTCTGTTCTGTTCTGTTCGTCTTGTGTCTTGTGAGCTTTAGATTATATTATTTCTTGGGCTCTATGCTCTAAGAGTCTTAAAAATATGTGGTTTCCTTTATTTACAGTGGTGCATGTCATGTGACTTTACTTATGCAACATGTATGATAATGTTCTGTCTCCTCTCATTTCCAGACGTGCAGCCAAAAACATGTGCAGTGATGATATGTGACGGTATCATCATGGTCTCAGAGAGAACAGCTGAGTGTGTCTGTTCTGATCTGTGGATGCTTGTGTCTCTTCTCCCCTGTAGTTTCCTGCTTGTTGCTCCGTCACACGCCCTCTGCTGGTGAGCCGCGTCATTACACACAACCGCTCATGTAATGAGGCGAATTTAGAACAATTGACTTTACGTGGGGGAGGGATTGATTTTGGAATGAGGAGGCTGCAACCTGCGATGGCACCACTAGATGTCAGCTTTTCACAGCATTGGTGGTTCAGTGGTAGAATTCTCGCCTGCCACGCGGGAGGCCCGGGTTCGATTCCCGGCCAATGCAATGACCCTTTTAACTGAGGAACATGTGAGGGGACATATATTCACCTTCACATCTATGCTGTTGTTCAGCATGTTGTTTTTATATGTGTTAACAGACCTATCTGACTTCTGTTAACATCACTGTGACATACACACAGAGGCTCTACACTTCACAGACGAGCTTCAGTGGTACAGTGCACATCACATTTGAAACAAGAGCACTTACCATCACTGGTAGTGAAGGTGTCACAGGAAGAATTACTGTGATGTTTTACCTTTAGAGCCTTTTTATAGAACACACTCATTTGATTTGAATTAAGAATGTTTGTTGGTGCAGTAGCCAGCATGAGCACTGTAGATGTCTTTATTTAAAAAAGAAAAAGAAAAAAGACCATGTTTCACCTCTTTCTGAGCCTCGTTAGTGCAGTAGGCAGCGAGTCAGTCTCATCATCTGAAGATTGTGACTTCAACCCTCACAAGGGGCACTTGTTTTAGAGCCAGAATACAGATTACAAAGAGCACACTGTATGTTTACATGTCATCCAGGTCATATTCATAGAGACCACTGAAGCAAGGCGTCTGGACTTGTAGAGTTTTCTTGAAGACGTTTCTCTGCTCCTCCAAGCAGCTTCATCAGTTCTACCTGTTGGTGGGAAACATGGTTTATATGTGTTGAGGACCTCAGTGGGTCTGGGTGAAACTTAAAAACAATAGCACTAAATGTGTCCATACTTACCTGTGTTGGTCTGGCTGACTGAGTCTGCTGTTTCTAATGACTGGCTAACGACTACAAAGATGATGTCTGAGGCCACCTCCTCTGTTAAGGACAGAGGTTTGCACATCACAGCAAGAACACAGGGCTGTCAACCTGTCCCCTCCAGCAGTCTCATAGTCGTTAGCCAATTGCTATCTGTTAGCTTTGCATTGTTGAGGACAAGACGGCAAGTGACTGAAGATGTGCATCCATATTAATGGAGGTCCACATGTCTGAAGTCAGACTCCCTCCCTCCACCCTCTGCAGTTGAGCCTCGGCCTCCTTCTCATATTTGTCATCCACCATCTTCTTTAGAGCCTTTCTAGAAGGCAGGCTGGATGTGGGGTCTGGCTTTCCCACAGACTGATCATCCACTACACTGAAAAAAAAGTCGTACATCGGTCCCACACAATCATAATACGTAAAACCAACACAATTTCCTTCTTTCTCTTAATTAATAATTTCTTGTTAAACTAACTTATTTCAATCATGTTAGGTTGTTTAAAAGAATCATGTTGATTCAATGTATTAAATGTTCAAAATCTAAACCCAATTTATTGTGTAATTCTAAAATGATTTCATCATGTCCAGGAAACCCAATTCTTAACTGTAACTCAAACTTGATTTTAAATGCAACCATTATTTAAAGGTATTAGGTACCTTTATAGTATTTTCATTACTTCATATGAATTTAAAAAGATTTGTTTCTTACAATCAAAATTGTATTCATAAACCAGTGGTTCCATATCGAGGTGTGCTGAATATTAACTTGCATTCACACAGAGACAAGTCTCACAAACAAATGCTGTATTCAGAACAGACGCAATGGCCATGAACTGATACATTACCCTGTATCAAAAACAGTGCATTGAAACACAATAATGCCCCTAACTGTTTCAACATGGATTTTAAAATGAAAAGAAAATGAAAAAACATGTCATAACATGCAATTAGCAGTGGTAAATGAAACATTAAAGGATGGATGCGAAGCAAATGGCATAATGCCCTCCATAGTGGGTTTGTGGAAACATTGCTGACTGTTCTGGTCCTCTGACCCTTTCTATGAAAGAGTCTGTTTTTCAGAGCGAGTGCCTTATGAGAAAGTGTGCACACAATTAATGTGCACACA
The DNA here is from genome assembly GCF_900634625.1 of Parambassis ranga. Classification (NCBI taxonomy): domain Eukaryota; kingdom Metazoa; phylum Chordata; class Actinopteri; family Ambassidae; genus Parambassis; species Parambassis ranga. The sequence goes on from NW_021144778.1 coordinate 1,090,340, forward strand.
GTCCATCTATCTAATAATAATACAGTACAAATCGTATCATACATAGTTCTAAATTAGAGTTCTCATATCATCAAATATATACATACAAATATAGATATTCTATTAGTCAAATTGGGAAATAAATGTTTGCTATATTATAATATCAATTCTGCTAGTGTAGCAATATCAAACATGATCAAACATTAAAGGTCAGACAGAAATACTTTACAGACCTCTCACATTGATTCAATGTAGCACAGTTAAGGATAGTCAGAGAGACCTGGCTTTTTTCTGGACTCAGTGCAGGAGGTGGGTGACAGGAGGGTCCTGACAAAACTGACTCCCATGATGCACCACTGAGACACAGGAAGTCATTCCTGCCTGTCTCAATCAAACTACTGAACTCTGAACTGGAAGATAAGACAAGACAAGACTTTATTAATCCCGAAGGAAATTCCTGTGCCAGAGGTATCAAGTTACATTAAATGCAGTTAAGTACAGAGTATAAGAGTAGAAGTGTCACTCAGACACTGTACATTCATACTGGTGCATTCATGTCCTGCTCTTTACTATGGAAAGGTTTTATACAGTAGTGAATATGTTCTTTAGATACAACTCAGGGATTTAAATGCTGTCTAGGTATTTAGATATTTATTATATATTTCAATGTATCTTTAATTTCTAATGTCTGTAACAAAAAAGAATTTCCCCTCTGTGATAAATAAAGTCATTCTGATTCTGATTCTGATGCTGGACAATGAGTCCACCCCCTGCAGGACCCCCTGTCAGCTCTGCAGAGCAGCTTCAGTGGCAGACTGCTCCACCCTCGGTGTGTGAAGGAGAGATACAGAAGGTCTTTCCTTCCTGCTGCTGTCAGACTGTATAATAACCACTTCTGATAGGAGCAATATTCACACACCACAGTGTACAACACATTATTTATTTAGTTTCTGATGCACTATGTACAGTTTTCTTACAGACCACTTCTCCCTCCACTCACCTGTGCAATAACTGTTCATATGTAAACTGTTGATGATTCTATTCTATATTTATTGGTAGTTTATTTTATCATATATACCTTTTCTTAACGTATCCTTTGCTGTCTGTATCTGCTGTTGCAAAAATGCAATTTCCCCATTGTGGGACTAATAAAGGTTTCTTAATTCTTAATATCCTGTGCTAACCGCTCCATATAAACCAATGGAAGCGGCCAGGCTAACTTACCCAATGGGAATGAATGAGCGGCTGAGCTAACAGTAATGAGACTCACCAGTTCTGTAGTTTAAGATTAGTTCAGATGATCCACTCGACACATAAAGACTTTGGTAGTTGGCTCCTATAGATCGACATTCAGTACATTTAATTTGAAGAGATGACAACATGAATTACAGCAAACTTTTCCTACTTGTGTCCCAGCGATCAGTCCCTGTTTACTACAGAGGACGCTATAAAACATTCAGTCAAACCTGTCCAGACTGCTCCAACTGACTGCATCACATCAATGTTATTCTACTTAAAGAAACAGGAAAAAAAACGTAATGATGACAGAACGCTCCTCCTACAGCTGTAAAGCTACAAACATGCTTTCAAAACTAAAGTGTGTCTAAATGTGATGACACCCTTGCTGTGACTTTGGGACAATCTGACAACATTGTAATTAAAAATGTACAACTCAGAAAGTAGCCATGCTATACAGCTGAAACTTTGAACATATTTTAAAAGATGTATTTACTTAAATATAGTTAAAACTGTCAATCATAGCGCCACCATGTGGTGAGATATAAAGTGTCAAAAACTTCGGACAAAACATTAGTGGACAACTTTAAATAGTGTAAGATTTTTTATTTTGGAATATCTAATAGCGTTTCATTGCTATTGGCGAATAAACTTTTGTGGGCGTGGCCATGTGTACTTAATGTACTATAACTGATGCATACTGTAACATATAGCTGCCAAATTTGTAGGCTAGTACTAAGACTTAGTGTACCAAGTTTCATGCGGTTTGGCCACTGGGGGGCGCTATAGTGAAAACATATGTATTACTCAACATAAATTCATCCTGTTTTTCAAATGCTTCTGTGAAATACCTGATATGACTTCAACAGCACAGCTTTCTGGTGTGAAATGGTCGCCTGTAATAGCTGATATCCCAACCCAACACTATAAAGCTTTACAGCCTCTGTACTGCCTCATGCTTTGTGATGTGCTTGTGCTTCTGGTTCTCAGCTACTCAGCGTGCTGCAGCTCTTTTAAAGCTTCATCTGCAGCATGCTGTATGTGCTGCTAGCTGCAGCAAACAGCTCTGCAATCACACTCGCAGTTTCTTCAGGAACTGCCATTCTAGTTAAATTAAGAGATCATCATTTTTAACCACACAAAATTATTGGCTACTGCACCAACAAAAACTCTTATCAAAACACTATGCCAATAACATTCTGACAAAGAATGTTATTGGCATGGTCTATGGGACAAACACACTAGACCGCGTGGGCATTGGAAAAGGCGTCTGACTTCGGATCAGAAGATTGAGGGTTCGAGTCCCTTTGTGGTTGAGGTTTTATACAGGTAGGAAACCAGCCAACTTCTATCTGTGGTTTATCCGCAACTCACTTCCACTGCTAGAACTTAGTGGGTCTACTACACTACTATGCCAGTTTGGAGTCGCCCTCGGAACCTGAGACCTGACTATTTATTTATTTATTCAACATCTGTCCAGTCAGCAGTCTTCCCCATAATTGTGTCTGCTTTGCAGGTGTTTTGAGTTCATCATCTGATCACAGTGTGACATCATTAGTTTATAATATTGAACTTTTCCACAATATTCTCATTTATGGAGATGCACCTGTACATGGTGCTGATTACGATAACAAACTGAATGAAGTGCTGTGAAAAAGAGTAAAATATACAAACATGAGACAGTGGGGACGTGATTTTGGATTCAATCGCGTCCATGACTGTCAAGCCTGTAAGGCTGCAGAAAGAGCCTTGGCTCAACGAGTCCACTCGTGCGCTCAGACGCGCATCTAGGCAGGCAGAGAGGAGATGGAAAAAGGACAAACCTAAAATTTTGTGGGATCTCCTCCAAAACGATCTCACATCATACCAGCAGGCTGTTAAAGCTGCAAAGACAGAATATTTCTCCGCATTGGTGCCTGCAAATGCTCATAAGCCTCAGGTTCTTTTTAATGTGTTTGATTCTCTGGTGAATCCATGTGATGCTGTCTGTATTGAGCCGTCTCCTACTCTGTGCAAGGCTTTTAATGAATTTTGTATTGGTAAAATTTTAGCATTTAGACACCCGCTCTCGCAGTCTGCCCAGGACCCCTCAGCTCTTCTCCCAGCTCCACTGTCTTTGACAAATTTGAGCCTGTCTCACTATCTCACCTCACTGAGATTGTTAAAAATTTACGGCCTGCCACTTGCCAATCTGACAGCATTCCATCCCGTCTTTTTAAAGAGGTCTTCTGCACAGTTGACACTTTTAGCTTACAATTTATAAATCTGTGTCTGAGCTCCGGATCTGTTTCATCCTCTTTTAAACATGCCACGGTGCAGCCTCTTTAAAAAAAGAAAGGCCTAGACCCCTCGGTTTTAACCAATTTCCAAGCTCCCTTTTATCTCAAAGGTTTTAGAGAAAGCTGTTCTTACTCAAATCCAAGAATTTTTAAAAACAGCAAATGTCTGTGAACCGTTTCAGGCCTCTGGTTTTAGGCCTCTCCACAGCACTGAAACTGCTCTTTTAAAAGTTTTTAATGATCTCTTGCTCACCCGTGACTCTGGCAACTGTGCCATTCTCTTGGCTCGCTTAGAGCACCGTGTTGGCATAAAAGGCACTGCCCTAAAGTGGTTTGAATCGTATCTAACAGACAGATCCTTTTCAGTTCAGATAGGGCAGTTTTCTTCTTCAGTGGCCCCTCTGACCTGCGGGGTGCCCCAGGGGTCGGTTCTGGGCCCGCTGTTGTTCTCTCTCTACATGCTACCCCTGGGGTCCATATTCAGGAAGCACAGCATCCTCTTCCATTGTTTTGCTGACGATGTGCAGGTGTATTTGCCGCTTAGAGTTTCTGCCAAAGATTCCCTCCAATCACTGCTAAACTGCATGAGTGATATTAAGAAATGGATGGACCTAAACTTTCTAAAATTAAACGAAAACAAAACTGAGGTTGTCTTGTTTGGTCGCCCCGACCTAGTCCAGGTCCTTGCCAGCTCCCTTGGCCCACTGGTGCCAAACATACAAACTCAAATGATTCAATCTAGGCCACCTGCATTGCTGCATTAATTTCAGATTGCAACCTTTCTCCCAGTTTTTGTCTGATGTCAACAGGTATCAAGTAGAAGCAGACATATGAGCTATGGTATGATGATAATATATGATGATAATATATGATGATAGATATATTAATGCTGAATGAATCTTGAACCCCTTTTTTCTTTCAGATGACAAAGCCAAAGCAAATGCTCACCTGTCCTGTATGTGGTGGGAACTTTTGGTATGTGTCCAGGCACCTCATCAAGGCCCACCACATACTAAACCCACAGGAGCGAAACTTGCTTAATGGCCTGGCCACAGGCCATATATCAATCGGCTGTGTGCAGTGTCCCGTGGCTGGATGCACACAGCTGGTGAAAGACATAAAAACACACCTTTCCAGGCAGCACATTGACAAGTGTAGACTGCATGAAGCCCTGATACACCGGCTTGTGAGGGCGAAGGTGGTGGAGAAGGTACTGAGATGCTTGATTCTATTCTTAGTTGTTTTTTTCATGCCTATTCTGCCATTTATAATCCCCCCCCCCCGCCCCCGGATAAATAAAGTTACGGCTTCACTTCTACATAAATTGTACTCACATACAATGCACTTCTTCTTCTCTCTCTACAGAGAAAACTGCAGGGGGCTGGAAAAGTAGGCCCCAAAAATAAACCTACTGCTCCAGCCACTGAGGCAAGTTGTTCCCAAGCAAGAATTTCACTTTCAGCGGCAGGAAAATGCCAGGCTCTGATCTAATGTTTCTTTTACAGACTCAGTCTTCATCCAGCTGTTGTGAGGATTCTATTGTAGAGGAGGGGTGGCAGGATGAGGTGCAGTGGGAGGTGGAGGCAGGGTGTGAGGAGGCGGAGCCATGCCTCCTTAAAACCCAACCCTCTACTCCAGCCACTGAGGCAAGTTGTTCCCCAGCAAGAATTTCACTGTCACCGGCAGTAAAACACCAGGCTCTGATCTAATGTTTCTTTTACAGCCTCAGCCGTCATCTAATGAGGGTGTGGCGGTGCCGGCAGAGGTCGAGGTGGAGGTGCCTGAGTTTCATGATGGTGAGTTCAAGGAATAGGAGCAGGCCAGGAAGCCCAAAGCCGGTGACGACAGGGCAAGCCTGCCGGCATTCCTGGCCCAGCTCATAGTGGAGGACAGGGAGGAAAGGGTGAGTGAGCTCACTGCACAGCTCACAGTGTACATTCAGAAGGTTGAAGCGAAGCACAGGAAAAAAGCGAGGCATCTGGAGGTGTCTCCAGATGCCTCGCTTCAACCTTGTGCCTGGCCAGCATCTTTAAAGGCCGCAGCAAGGGGTCAGCCCTCCGGCATTTGACATTCCCGAGCTCAATTGGTGAGTAGCAAAAGGCTGTGGCATAAGATAAGAGACATTTACTGCTGCTCTACACATTTTTTTCCTGTGTGTCTTCACAGAGAGCTACATAGAGTCATATTCTATGTTTATATTCTGTCCGGAGGGCACCCCAAAAATGCAGGAAAACGCAGTATCGAAGATGAGCAGAACCAGGGCGTTCTGCTCATTTATGGCCCTGGGCTGGTCCAGCAAGAACACCTGGACGTGGGAGTTTCTGGGCAACCTGGCGCACCTTGCTGCGTGAGCTTGAATTTCTTCTAGTATAAACATAGTACTACTTTTGCAGTGTAACTCCAGCTAAATCAATTTTCTTTTGCTTATATTTTTCACAGTTACCCAGCTGTGGTGCGAAGGATGGCCATGTCGCCAGTGACCGTGGCACTCTACATCGGCCAGGCCACTGGCTTTGTGGAGTGCTTGCGAGACACCCCTCCGCAGCACAGCCGGCTCAAGGCACAGGATGTGGTCGTCCTGTTCAGGTACCTCAAAAAAATGTACAGGGACCTGAACAGGACGATCCTGGGGCACCAGATTGTGAAGGCTCGGAAACAACAGCAGCTGGTGAGCCAGGAGGCGCTCGGGACCTGCATCCGCCTGGCCAGAGACAGGATTCCCTCACTGCTGGGTAATGCTAGACTCCACACACACAATCCCAGCTTCACATACTACACATACTTCATCAGTCTAATCGTATGAACTGAAAGTTAGCCTTACTAATGCATCTCTCTCTCTTCTTTTCACAGACGATGTGGAGAAGGCCGCACCCAACGATCCGGTGACAAGATACCGGTTCTTTGGGTACATGGCCGCCTTCCTGACCTGCATATATGGACACAGGACCGGGGTCCTCACCCATATGCGGGTCAGGGAGGTGGAAAGGGCAGTGTGGGATTATAGTACGGGCTACCTCGTCAGTGTAAATTCAAGATGCCCGCAAAAGAGTTTACCATGAGTTTAAAGCCTCAGAAAGAACTAATGGTATGTCTTTGTGTGTCTGCTCTTCTTGCAGGTCCTGGACCACAAAACATGCTGTAAATTCGGCCAGGCCTAGGTTTTTGCCAAATTTCAGTGGTTCAGGCGCTGGCTGAGGCTCCATGGCCGGGCGGTTGCCACAAACTCGTTGTTTTTTAACTCAACGAGTTAAAAGGGGGAGGGGGGAAGCAAAAAACATGACAAAATATTGGCCCACCCTTCTGGATATCCGCAGTGCTGTGGCTACCTACGTAAGTTTCAGATACTCTCCTGGTTTCCCTGAATGCCCTATGATCCATACTGATGTCGCCTTTTGCTTGTCTTTTTTCCACAGAACTTTGAGGACAACAATCTGACCCTGATGGGTCATAACATTGATACACAGGAGCGTTTTTACGCCTTACACAAAAACCTCAGCCGGGCAAAGTCCCTCAGGGAGGTATTTGTGCGGCTGTCCGTAAGGCAGGCCTCCGTGGAAGAACTAAAAGACGGAGATGACTCCCCATCCACCTCTGGACTGAAGAGGGCCAGGGAGTCATCTCCTGAGGCAGAGGAGCGCCCAGCCAAGGTAACTCACTTGTGTGCAGTTGATGGAACATGCTGCAAGCCAATAAATGTTAGCATGTCAGTTAGCATGCCAATTTGACGGACCACCATTGTAGAAGTGACATCCTGGACATCACTTGGTGGACTGTCACATCAGGTCAATCCATCCAGGAACATGGTTTAATTCACAACATGTGTTTCTGTGGACCCCAAGGACACTGGGACACCTGAAGGAACTCTACTGATTTCAAATACCCACAGCTAAGACTTCAATCTGTTTATTTGCTGTTGCAGTTTTGTTGAGGCCAATATGATTATCACATTTGTATCTCCTGAAACATTTACAACAAACGAAAAGAGTAACTGAACTAAAAAATACAAATTAAAGAAATTAAACAGAAACAAACTGTGAAAACAGAATGAATGAAGACACACAGAGTAAGAAAGGAACAAAGAGGACACACAGAATGGAACAGACTCAGCAGGTCAGAGGACAAGGAGAGGAACAAAAGCTGAACTAGGAGACAAAGAAGCAAAAGAGACTCATTATTTTCTACTAAAGGAACAAGAAAACACATCAGGTTTTCTAAAGGAGCAACAACAAGCAGCAGCCCTACTAACAAAAGGACAAATGTCCCTCTGGGTCTCATCTTCCCTCCTTTGTACTTTGTCTCCTGATCAGCAAGTGGAAGCAGGTGAGCTCAGTCAGAGAGGAGGACTGGGAGTGTCTGGAGGAGCACAGGAGAAGAAGCAGAAACTACCAAGAGCCCTAAGCATAGTGTTCAAGAGCAGAGCCGTCGCAACACGGTAGGCAAACCAGGCAATTGCCTAGGGCCCCGAGCATGAGAGGGGCCCTAAGACGGACGGTCAGTTAGCCCCACCATTCATCTACAGCTCTTTTGGCCCAGCGCATTGACACATTCAGACTCCCCCCTCGCCCCCACGGGGCCCTGTGACAGCGCTGCTCGGAGCAGAGAGGAGCGGCTCATTCAAAATAAAGGAGGAAGCACACACTCTGCAGGCTGCAAGGAAAGAAGCAGAGTACAAAACGGGAGAGAGGTAAGAGTCTGTGACACAGCTCAGCCTCATCTTACTCCACCACTGTTTGTCTTTTTCACATTGTGTCACAGAACACTTTAGAGACGCAGGCTTCACGTCACTACAGCCTCCTTCATACTGCAGCCTGAATGTTCACTGTGAGTCGCTCTGCGTACAAACGTCTGCTACATGAGTTACAAACGTCAATATAATGACGTGATATAAAACTTAAACGTATAAAACGTAAATGAAGCTGTAAAGTAGCTTGTTAGCTCATGCAGCAACAGTGTGTAGTGTGTGTTAGCATTAAGCTAAGTGCTGCTGTTACAACTTACTGTTAAGAGTTAATGAGCTCTAAACCACAGCAGGAAAAACTAATGTATATATTTAGTCTAGTTAGTGTTTATTAATGCTCAGGTGTTCCTCTGTAAATGACAAGCTAGTTAATTATTGTCATATAGTTGTGTTATTTTATGGCTTTTATAAATTCTGTTTTTCATCAGGTGCTGTGCTTAAACACCTGCCTGTGTCTCCTCATGAAGATGCCACAGCCTCCACAGATGAAGGTATAATCTGGATTATTTACAGTGTTAATTATCAGGCTGATCATTATGGTCTTATACCACACAGGTCATGTGGAGCCCTGTGAGGAAACTCCAGAGGACGTCCCAGCAGCAGTCCAACACCTGAGAGCCTCCACTCCTTCCTCTACTCCTCCAGCACCTGACCTGGTAACAGAGGAAGGTTCCAGGGTGTCCAGGTCTCACTGATGATCCTGTACTGTGGACAAACTTAATAATAACAATACTAGTCATCTTGTGTTGTCAGTGGTGGAGGAAGCACTGATGTTTAGTACTCAAGTAAAATTAAATGTGCTACATCAATGATCCTACTTTACCAAAGTCTTAAGTACTTACTTTTAATTTCCAAGAGTTTAAATCGAGACAACTGGACTCAAGGATTGTTTTTTTTTAACTTGGGGATACATAAAAAATACATGAAAAATTACCTAAGTACAGTAACAAAGTACAAATACTTAGTTACTTTCCACCACTGTGGACAGTCTTCAGAGAGTACATATTTCTATGATGTATTTTGATTGTGTTGTACAGGTTTTTTATGTTTCCTTAAGATAATATTTGTGTGTTCCACATTATTTAAATAAAAGGTTGCTTATATAATCATCACTGTACATGTCTTTGTGTTTGGGGTGGCATTTCTATAGAATCTAGTAGCCCGTAGGGCCCCAGTGTTACCTTCTCGCCTAGGGCCCCTATAGTGTCAAGCAACGGCTCTGTTCAAGAGTTAACAAGACACAGGTGACAACAATCATGGCGGAGCAGCTGACCAACAAGGAGGGAAACACAAGAGGAAGGAAAGAGTCCTTTCACAATAAAACAGGATATCCAACAAAACAACAAAGTACATGCAGCAGGAAGATGGAGGCCATAAAGGGAATCAAAGCTGACACAGCTGGCATCATGACATTAGTAACTGCAGTTCAAATGCAGTAAACATGCTGCAGACATGTGTTCATAGATGAAGTCAAACATCAAATGTGCCGTCCCATTCACCTAAATGTTACTAAGAAGAGGACTTCCTGCTGCTCCTTAAACATGATGGTCTGCTGTGGGTCATGTCTTTGTTCTGCACATGTACAGCTAACATCTCCAGTGTTACACAAACACATCATGTGCTGCTTGACTTGTTCCATTCATGGTAGGAAAGCATGTGGAAGTCACACATGTCAAATCTGTGCTAGCCTCATTCAGCCCATATGAAGACAAAGAGTCTGCAGGTCCAGGAAGTTATAATTAACTATCATTAAATAACAAGAACTTATGATGCAGCCAGCACATTTATGCCATGAAGACCCCTTTAAAAATAATAAACCTCAAAAACTGGTGTTTTCATCAAAAAGTGACTGTGGCCCCACAGTAAGTCCAGGGGCTTATTTCTGCCTCAAAAGGACTTGATTTCATTGTGGTCTGTGATATTTAACAGATTATTGTTGAATCCTGGAACACTTCAAACAGACCGGTGCTGTAGGTGGACTGACTTGCAGCCACCCTTTGAAATATCTTAGAAATAAAGGTGAGGTTGGAGATCACAGCAGTTCAGAAGCCTGTGGTACTTACTCTGTTGCCAGAGACAGGTTGATCTGGCCACACTTGTGTGAAACCAGCCTGTCCAGTTAGGATCAACACTGATTGTGAATCAGTTTCAGCTGCTGTTGTGCAAATGGAACAGACAACAGGTGGAAATGAGAGGCAGTTATCAAGACAGCCCTATAAAGGAGAGGTTCTGCTTCTCAGGAGGGTCACACCCTAATACAAGACCACTTCCTGTTATGCAACAAATACACTTTATGATTCAATGTTGAGCTAATGCCACAGCCACAAAAAGACATTTCTCCCAGCTGCTCAGCAAGCCTTATCTAGACATGGAGGACAGTCTCCTCTCCTCATGGAGGACAGTCTCCTCTCCTCATGGAGGACAGTCTCCTCTCCTCATGGAGGACAGTGATATGGTAAGTGTTCAATCTTTGTTGACACAGTTAGAAGAAATCTTTGTTCATATCTTTACCAATGTCAAACTAAGAAGAACATGTGCTTTGTGTTGTTCTCCCACCGACTGAGACATGAAAAATAAGAGGTCACACATGGCTCGTTGGTCTAGGGGTATGATTCTCGCTTAGGGTGCGAGAAGTCCCAGGTTCAAATCCCGGATGAGCCCTGATGTTTAACTTTATTCCATTGGAGACAAACTCCTTTTTGTTGAACTCTTTTCAGTTCCTCTCCAACTACTACATAGCTTTACAAAGCTAACAAAGTTCTATTCAGACTCATCCCAATCCAGAGCAGTTGTTACACACCCTTGTTCGGGCTGGGTGAATGGGTGGCCGTCTTACACACACCTCCGCCACATCTTTTACATTCCATTTCGTGTTTATTCAAAGCTGAACAAAGGTCTTAAAAAAATACAAAATAATTTAACTCAAATGAAAATCACTCAAAATTAATAATGCTTGGCCAAAGGTGGTCAAGAAACTTGCCACCTTCTTCCACCCTCCTCTTCCTGTAAAAACCCTAACTAAACATAAATGTAGACTTGTTATGGGTTGCAAAATAATAATAATGGCACAACTTTCAAATATACTAAATAACCAAAAACAATATTGTACAGTGCCAAATTAATCGCGGACTTTGCAGTGTGCAGTGCGGCCTCTGCAGTGCGGACTTTGCAGTGCGCAGTGCGGACTTTGCAGTGCAGCCTTTGCAGTGTGCAGTGCGGCCTCTGCAGTGCAGCCTTTGCAGTGTGCAGTGCAGCATTTGCAGTGTGCAGTGAATTTTCCTCCTTAGTCTTTGAAGGAGAACTTGTTTCTGTCACAGCATTTGCCTTAAACATAAGCATCTTGTTTGAAGACAAACTTTGACAAACATTGAAGGCCAGTTTTTGGAGTAGTTGTTTGGTTTCTCCATTGTACAGAACAGAGCATGCCTCACTGCACTGGACTGCATATATCCAGGGGTGGCAGTAAAAAAAAAGCAGCTTCCCTGAGGGGAAACTCAGTGATGCTGTAACCTCTGTTATGCTGACTTTTTTAAAAAAAAAATACTTTTAAGCCACTGCTTTGTGGCTTTGGTGCACAATGGATAGCGCATTGGACTTCTAGTTAAACACAGGAGAAGTGATTCAAAGGTTGTTGGTTTCGAGTCCCACCAGAAGTGCTTTTTAACTTCCTGTGGTGCCGTCCTTCAGGGTGGATACCTGTTGCAGCAGCTCTCGTCCTGAGAGCTAGAAAAAAAATGAAATGTTCCTTTCAGTTGGATGAATCGACAGAGCAGAGCATCTCCAGTGCTGCTCAGTTGATAGTTTTGGTGTGCTATCCCTGGAAAGGCGATATTTTGGAAGACTTTCTGTTCTGCAAGTTATTGCATGGATAAAGTCTGTCAATCCAGAGATTAAAGCTGCTCACTGTATGCTGCTGAACATGAGGCACTGCTGGATCACTCTGAGGTGCGATAGGTGTTGCAATGGCTGCAGCACAGAGCTCAAACAGAGGGGAAGAAGAAGGAGCAACATCACTGGAGAGCAGACTGGAGAAGAAGGCAGCGTGGTCAGAGCAGTCAGAAACAGGTGCTGCAGGGTTTCAGCCTTTCTCTGACACACAGGACACGACCTGGTTCAGACCATGTGCTTCATCTGGTGCAGAATGATACAGCTGTAAATCCCTCTGTGCCTATTCTTGAAATCTGTGTCAACACGTGCTGTCTCAACAAGTCTTTAGACCGAGGTGACATTCATGATCAGTATTGAGTATTGTGGTGTATGAGATGAGGGTAATATGTTAAGCTAGTTGTGTAACGTCTGTTTAGAAGCTGTGTTCAGCAGTGTCCTCAATCAGCTGTGGATCAGCCATGGTCACAGACACTCACATGTTGTCATCAACTAAATTAGCTGTCAGTGTTCCAGCAGCTCTTTGATGCTAAGTGAGTGCTCTACCATTTGAGCTAATCCCCCTTGCTGGCACGTGCCAATGCCAAACATTGCGCCTTGTCCTGCTGCAATATGGAGCCAAATCTGGGTCATACATTGTCAGCCATGCTGCTACAGTCCTTGTGTGGTGCACCCAAATATGTGCAACCACATTTGGTATTTTGAGAATCAAAAAGCAGGTAAAAACTTTATTTTGTTGATACTTTAATAGTGCTGTAATACTTTAATAAGTAATAAGATCATTATTTTGCATGTATAAAAGGTATGCCTGTGCGAATATGAGTGAATTAAGTGTTATAATGGTAAGTGGAACCTTTGGCATTGTCATTGTCACTCCTCAGTTGTCTACTGCGGACCAACTTCCTGTTTCCTGTTAGAAGCAACCCGGAGAACGAAGCGAGTGCTACTGTGTTTCTTTTGCTAACATTCTATTATTCTCAGGTCAGTATTTGGTCAAAAATGGTCACGAATGAAAGCCTTAAGCTTCGAATTGATTCTGTATTCGCTGACAGTGATTTCATAATGATTTGGGTAACTTTGAGTAACTTTAAAAGTAGTTTGTAGAAGCTAATGATGCAGCTAATTGGAAGGTAGTAGCGGTATAGCCGAGCTGTGGGTAATCTTGCGCTACTTCGAGTAATTATCGCGAGAGTTCGCGCTGAAATGCTCAGCTGTAAATTGTATCAAGTACATGTGTGTATGTATATAGCACACTTGCGTTGCTCCAATTGAATGTATAAGTCTCCTGATGTGTTGATGTGTGATTATAAGATAGAGCTGCTGTCAAGGTTAATATAAGGTGGAGGACACAAATGCAGCTGAGCCGGAAGTATCAGGCAATTCTCAGTGTTTTAATACAGGCAAGGTTCGGTACACAGAAGTTCAGTCCGCGAGGCAGAGGTATCCAAAAGGGCACAGGCAAAAACCAGTGGTCAAAGTCCAAAGCAGAAATCAGTACACAGGAGTACAGTCCACGAGGCAAAGGTATCACAAAGGGGCGAAGGCAACGAACAGTAGTCAGATCCAAAATAGTTCAGTCACAAGGGACTCCAAAACTCACTGAGAAACTCCAAAACTCACTCGGAAAACTCACTGGGGAAATCACAAGAGCGGAAGGCTACTTGGACGGCTGTGTCGCAGGATAACTCACAATACGAACTGGCAACAAGGGGCAGGAAACACACAGGCTTTATACACAGGAGGGCGGGAAGACAATTGGACACAGGTGAAGCACATTAGGGCGGAGCAGGTAATCACAGGAGGGGGAAGGGAGCACACATGAGGAAGGGGAAGTAAACAGAACTGAAACACAAGGGGAAGATCGAGTTTCAAAATAAAACAGGAAGTGACTAGTAAAACTAAAACTAATATAAACAGAAAATGAACTACAAAATAAAAGACCTGGTTGAAACCTTGACAGCTGCATTATTTGTTCAGTGTTAAATGTAATGTTTGATGAAAGAATGCAAATATTATTGGGTTTATTTTGGTGCAATGTCCAAGTCTGTATAAACCTGTATGTTTATTTAGTGAGAAATACTGTTATACTGTTTGGTGGGGAAACATGGTTTATATGTGGTTACAGACCTGCTGGAAAAACGGAGGTGGTGGCCTCAGACATCATCTTTCTACCACATACAATGCAGTGGTTCCATCCATTCCCAGGAAGTTTGCACATACTCACAGCAAGAACTGTGTCAACCAGAAGAAGGACTGTCAACCAGTCCCCCTCCGGCAGTCTCACAGTCGTTAGCCAGTCGTTAGACACACCTGGCCCAGGCAGCCATGGAAACATTTAGTGCTATTGTTTTTAAGTTTCACCCAGACCCACCCACATAGGTCTGTAACCACATATAAACTGTTTCCCACCAAACAGAACTGATGAAGCTATTTGGATGAGCAGCAAAACGTCTTCACGAAAACTCTACAAGTCCAGACGCCTTGCTTCAATCTTCTCTACGTATGATGACCTGGATGACTGAGAATCTTCATCAACAGGAAACATGACCCACAGCCTGAACAAAAATGTGCTTAAAAAAACACATTATGAGGCTGGAAAAAGAGAAAGACTTCATGAGGATGTTTTCAATGGAGATGTATCTCACCCAGTCTCTCATGAAGGAATGTGATTTTAAGTTTCACAAGGTGCCTGGATATATACAGCATTACCAGGTTGATCCATTTGGAGTACATATGTACACAGAGACTGGAGTAAGCATCCTCATGCAGCACCTTAGAACAGGAAAAAATGTGGCTGTATATCTAGATGCTACAGGGAATGTGGTATCCAAGGTCCCTAATCAAAGTAAACGACCAGGTTGTGGTCAAAATGCACCCCCCTCCCAGTCTGTGAAATGATGACCAATGAACACTCCATCCTACAAGTGCTTCCGGCACGGCCTCGAGGTAGCAGCCAGCCAGAGAAGCTCCGCACACCGCGGGTGTATTAAGTTGTTTTTCGTAATTTATTTCTACTCTAAACACTCTACTTCGTACTAAATCGAGGTATAAGCGGTCAGGCACCGCAATAATGCGTCTTTTTCAGACTTTCTTCGTGGTCTTCATCGCTTTTGGAGCACTTTTATCATGCCGCGTCTTGGCCGTGACAGAAACACGCCAGGGCTCCATTGTTTACACCAGGGATCAGCTGATGAATCTCCAGCACAGCGGGATGTATGGCCAGCGACACAAAATCCCCAAAGAGCTAAGAAGGAAACAACGTGGAAGCAGAGGGGGCAGAAGAAGACAGCTGAGGAAAAGAAGATACAAGCCGTATCTTCCTTCTATCGTCATGGATAATGTTAGATCACTGGGTAATAAGATGGAAGAGTTAACATCTCTCACAAAGAGCGAGTGTGTGTTTCGTGAGGCGTCTGTAATGTGCTTTACAGAGACGTGGCTGCACGCAAACATACCGGACTGTACCGTGAGTTTAGCCGGCTTTCAGTTGGTACGGGCGGACAGGAACTGCACCGAGAGCGGCAGGAAGAAAGGAGGGGGACTTGCGCTCTACGTGAACAACCGGTGGTGCAGCCCGGGACACGTTACGGTAAAGGAGCATGTGTGCAGCCCGGACATTGAACTGCTAGCGGTGAGTCTACGTCCATATTATTTGCCCAGAGAGTTCTCTCACGCCATTGTACTCGTTGTTTACATTACACTGCTACTGACGTCATCAGCTCTGTGACCGCGAGGCTTCAGACCCAGCACCCTAATGCCTTCATAGCGATTTCTGGCGATTTTAACCATGTTAATCTGAAATCAACTCTGCCCACTTTCAAGCAGTTTGTGGACTGTAAAACAAGAGAAAATAAAACTCTAGATTTACTGTATGCTAATGTTAAAGAGGCATACAGCTCCATAGCTCTCCCTCCCTTGGGCAGATCAGACCATAGCCTAGTCCACCTCAAAGCCCAGTATATACCAGCAGTACAGCGGCAGCCGGTGACCACCAAAACTGTACGGAGGTGGACACCGGAAGCCCTGGAGACCCTGCAGGGATGTTTTGAGGTGACTGACTGGGATGTGTTCTGTGACACCCACGGTGAGGATGTAGACACACTCACAGACTGTATCACAGAATATGTTAATTTTTGTACAGATTCTCTAATCCCCACCAGGTCAATACGCTGCTTCCCAAACAATAAACCATAGGTGACAAAGGACATCAAGGCATCACTCAACAGAAAGAAGACAGCCTTCTTGAGTGGAGACAGAGAGGAGATGAGGAGGGCCCAGGCAGAGGTGAAGGAGAAGATTGGAGAGGGCAAGGAGAGCTACAGGAGGAAACTGGAGAGCCAACTTGCCCGGAACAACTTGAGGGAGGTATGGAGTGGCATGCGAACCATCACCGGCCACAATAGGATCTCTGACCAGCTGATGGATGGAGATCTGCAGGAGGCCAACCAGCTGAACCTGTTTTTCAACAGGTTTGATAGTCCACTCCCTGACCACCCTCCCCCTCACCCCTCCTGTGATGCACCATTAACACCTGTCTATAACAACAATGTACCTCCTCCTCCTCCCCCTCCCCCTAACCATACTAACCAGTCTCACCCCCCCATCAATAACATCACCCTGCCCCCCTTACCCCACCTTCCATTAACAACCCCCCAGCCTCCCTGCCCCCCTCCCCCATCAGATCTCTCTCTCTGCTCTTCTGTGTCCACAGTTACCATCACCACAGAAGATGTGAGGAGGGAGTTCAGTCGCCTACGACCGGGAAAAGCTGCAGGACCGGATGGACTCAGCCCCAGAGTACTCAGGGACTGCGCCACACAGCTGTGTGGGGTCTTCCAGCACATCTTCTCCCTGAGTCTGAGTCTGATGACCGTCCCTGCCTTGTGGAAGACAACATGCCTTGTTCCTGTGCCCAAGACCAAACACCCAAGCACACACAGCGACTACAGACCAGTTGCTCTTGCTTACCAGCCCCGTATTGGAGTGGAGGACGCCATCATCTACCTGCTGCACAGAGCACACACCTACTTGGAGGAGGCAGGTAACACTGTTAGAATCATGTTCTTTGATTTTTCCAGTGCATTTAACACCGTGCAGCCTGCCCTTTTGAATAGGAAGCTCCTGGACATGCAGGTAGAGACCCCACTGGTCACCTGGATCACTAACTATCTTACAGGTCGACCACAATTTGTGAGGCTGAGGAACACCGTCTCGGACACAATAGTGAGCAGCACGGGGGCACCCCAGAGCACAGTACTGTCTCCATTCCTGTTCACACTCTATACATCGGACTTCAGACACTGCTCACAGTCCTGCCACCTGCAGAAGTTCTCGGATGACTCTGCCATTGTGGGCTGTACCAGCAGAGGTCGGGAGGCGGAGTATATGAGTGTGGTCGGACAAAACCACCTGCAGCTGAATGTCACAACCCGGTCAGCATCAAGGGTACCAACGTGGACATTGTGGACACCCACAAATACCTGGGTGTCCACATTGACCACAAACTGGACTGGTCCACAAACGCAGAGGCAATATACAGGAAGGGACAGAGTCGCCTGTATCTACTGAGGAGACTCAGGTCCTTTAACGTCTGCCAGACCATGCTGCAGATGTTTTACCACTCGGTGGTCTCCAGCGTCATCTTCTACGCTGTAGTGTGCTGGGGCAGCAGGATGAAGGCGGCCGACACCAACAGACTCAACAAGCTCATTAGGAAGGCTGGCTTGGTGCTGGGAGTGGAGCTGGAGTCTGTGGTGGAGGTGACAGAGAGGAGGATACTGAGGAAACTCCTCAGTATTCGTAACAACACGTCTCACCCCCTGCATGACACACTGCTGTCCTACAGGAGCACATTCAGCGGTAGACTGAGACTACCGAGGAGCAGCACAGAACGCCACAGGAGGTCCTTCCTGCCAGTGGCCATCAGACTGTATAACTCCTCTCATTTCTGTAGGGAGAAGAGGTAGATAATTATGTCAGGCATCACTGTCATTCCCTCCACTTGTCTATATTTATGTTTACTTAGCACCTTATATCTCCATATCTGTATCCATGTATCATATATTGTGCTCATACTGCGTACTGTACTCTGATTTGGACTCTATTTGCACTCTTACTCTGTACTTAACTGCATTTAATGTAACTTGATACCTCTGGCACAAGAATTTCCTTCGGGATTAATAAAGTTTTATCTTATCTTATATGCTGCTAACACAACCCAATGACTCCATGGGTATTAATAAAGTTAATGTGAATGCACGACACTTTGATCATGTTCAATTTCAAATGACATAAACCAAACAGGCTCTCACACACAAGGAGTTCAGCAGCTCTGGTGCTTTAACACATCTTCATTAAAGTGAACAGCCTGAAACAGCCATGATCCAGATACTAGAGGAAAACACCAAGTCATTGAAGCTCATGTAAATCACATGAATGATCTCACAGTGATGTCAAATCATTTAAACTAGCTTAGCACACATTAGCATCACATCTTTCAACCAGAAAACCCACACATTAACTAACAGACAAGAACAGAATGTTTGTCAAGATGCTTATGTTTAAGGCAAAAGCTGTGACCTTGTTCAAGTTTTGCAGCGTATTTTCGCTCGAAGCCGTGAACACATGTTAATCAAACAGACGAGGTGGCCGAGTGGTTAAGGCGATGGACTGCTAATCCATTGTGCTCTGCACGCGTGGGTTCGAATCCCATCCTCGTCGTTTCATATTTTAAGGTCAACGTCCTGACACAGGATCATCAGTTGATGGTGTCATAAACATTCCAACTTAAGACAGTTTGGACAGTAATACTGGTGTCCTATCTACACAGATCAGTCTATGGAGAAGTCCACAGTCTGTGCATTGGTCCAGCTGTAGGCATTAATGGAAAACCCACATTCAGTAGGTCAGGAAATGAGAATATGTGAAAAGGTTCAACATTGAAGACACCTGGAGCCACTCTAACTAGATAATGAACTCAAAACACCTGCAAAGGCCTTTAAATGGTCTCAGTCTAGTTCTGTAGGCTGCACAACCACAGGAAGACTGCTGACTTGACAGTTGCCCAAAAGACGACCATTGACACATTGCACAAGGAGGGCAAGACACAAAGAGGCTGGCTGTTCACAGAGCTCTGTCCAAGCACATTAACAGAGAGGGAAGGGGAGTACAAGCAAGAGGAGTACAAAGTGTTCTGCCCAAACAGGGACCTGAACCCTGGACCCTCAGATTAAAAGTCTGATGCTTCCAATACTTCACTAGTACACTTCATGTAGTGGAGTGAGTCCTGATTGACTTGCAATTGACCCTTTGTACAAGGGGGATTAGCTCAAATGGTAGAGCGCTCGCTTAGCATGCGAGAGGTAGCGGGATTGATGCCCGCATCCTCCAGCCTGCATTTTAGGAGGGAGGGTGTAGCTGGATGGATGAGGATGGATGGATAATGTAGTGGACTTCCACCCAGCAGATCAAGTCCCAGAGGTTACAGCATCATTTATTAGCTAAGTTTCCCCTCAGGGAAGCTGCTGTTTACAAGCTGTTTACAGAGAGAAGCAAGAAAACAACAGTCAACATCATCTTCCATAAAAACACATGACAATAACATGTGAGACAGAGAGTTTATGATCAGTGCTCCCCCTGCTGGTTAGGACATATGATGACATTTTAAATGTACCAGTCAAAAGTCACTCAGTGGTTTGTCTTTGTTTTTATGACTTTCTACATTGTAGGTTCATCCTGAAGACATCAGAGCTATGAAGGAACACATGTGGAATGATGCAGTGAACACAAAGTGTTAAACCAAGCAGGATATGTTTGATGTTTGACATTCTTCCAAGCAGCCAGCTTTTGCTTTGATGACAGCTTTGCACACTCTTTGCATTCTCTCAATCTGAACTGAACCACAATGCTGTGCAATGCTGACATCTAGTGGTGGAATCCCAGGCTGCAGCTTCCTCATTCCAAAATCAATCCCTCCTCCACATAAAGTCAGAAGTTCTAAATGTGAGTCATTAAATGAGAGGTTCCAGCAGAAACGTCCAAACATCTGAAGAGAAGCTGAGAAGCCTGAGATACAGGGGCTGCAAGCTGAGCTTCAACTGTTCCTGTTTAGACAATAAGAACAGATCATCACTGTCTTTTAAAATGTTCTGATCAAATCACATTAGTTTGTATATTTATATTACACACAGAGCTGCTGTTTCAGTCACATTCATTTGTTATGTGTACAGTGGGTGCAGGAAGTATTCAGACCCCCTTAAATGTTTCACTTTGTTATATTGCAGCCATTTGCTAAAATCATTGAAGTTCATTTTTCCTCATTAATGTCCACACAGCTCCCCATACTGACAGAAACACACAGAGCTGTTGACATGTTTGCAGATGTATTAAAAAGACAAAGTGAAATATGACATGGTCCTAAGTATCAGAGCCTTTGCTGTGACTCTCATATATTGAACTCAGGTGCGTCCATTTCTTCTGATCGTCCTTCAGATGGTTCTACACCTTCATCTGAGTCCAGCTGTCTTTGATGATACTGATTGGACTTGATGAGGACAGACACACACCTGTCTGTATAAGACCTTACAGCTCACAGTGCAGGTCACATACTGGGTGATGACGTCCTCCTGCAGGTGTCACTGTGGAACAACTGCTCTGGATTGGGATGAGTCTGAATAGAACTTTGTTAGTTTTGTAAAGCTGTGTGGTAGTTAGAGAGGAACTGAAAAGAGTCAACAACAAGGAGTTGGTCTCCAATGGAATAAAGTTAAACATCAGCTGCTGTAATAACCCATACTATTGATAATCATTAATATACCAGTTACTGAACAAATGCATGCCATATAAACAGTAGTTGACAAATATGATTTAATGTAATATGTATTTGTTCATTTGTAAGACTTGAATACTTTAAACTAGTTTTAGTTAAATGTGTAAGAACTGTTAACATTTAATAGAATTGTATCAGAGCTTTCTGCAAAGCTGCTGGAGCAATCGACGGCTGCCATGTGAGGATCAAGCCTCCAAGCGGCCCTGATGGTCACTGACAATACTTTTGCACTTCAGCCACTTTACAGTCTGTTTACATTGTTCATGGACATTTGGATAGTCATAACATTTATGACTTGATAACCTGTACATACTTAATATTTTATATTTTATTTGTATCTATTCTCTTTTCTATTTTACTGTGTCTTATATTTCAAGCTGCTCACTTGTGCCTTAAATTGCTCCTCAGGGACAAATAAAGTTTTCTGAATCTAAATCTGAATCTGAGAGCCCAGAACTGTGGGTCTTCAGAAACAACACTGACGGCTGTGTGCTGCAGAAGTTCTCTAACAACACTGCGATTGTTGGTTTCATCACCACGACGACGCAGAGTACAGAGGACTGACGCAGAACTTTGTGTCAGCGAAACCACCTCCTGATCAATGCAGGGAAAACCAAGGAGATGGTGGTGGACTTTTTTTTATTTTAGATACTATATTAATTATAGAATAGAATAGAAATAGAATAGAAAGAAATTAGAAAGAATAGAAATTCTTTACAGCTGCTGGCGCGCCACAGCCTAGGGTGAAGTGTCTTGCCCAAGAACACACAACAGTGACTAGGGAGGAGTTGGGATCGAACCACCAACCTTCCGGTTACTAGACAACCCTGCAATACCACTGCACCACCGTTGTCCCTATGAAACTCTTGTTCCGAGGAGATGGTGGTGGCATCAGTCATTCTGTACGGTGTGGTCTGCTGGAAGAGCAGCATCACAAAGGGAGAGGAAAAAGCTGGATAGAGTCATCAGGAAGTCCAGCTCTGTCCCGACCTTGCAGGAGGAGACTGCAGGAGGTGGGTGACAGGAGGGTCCTGACAAAACTGACATCCATGCTGGACAATGAGTCCACCCCCTGCAGGACCCCCTGTCAGCTCTGCAGAGCAGCTTCAGTGGCAGACTGCTCCACCCTCGGTGTGTGAAGGAGAGATACAGAAGGTCTTTCCTTCCTGCTGCTGTCAGACTGTATAATAACCACTTCTGATAGGAGCAATATTCACACACCACAGTGTACAATACATTTATTTAGTTATGTAGTTTTCTTACAGACCACTTCTACCGCCACTCACCTGTTAATATGCATACTCTTATTTGATTCTATTGTATATTGTAGTTAATTTTATTATGTATATAGCTTTTCTCATCCTTTTGCTGTCTATATCTGCTGCTGCTAAAACACAATTTCCCCATTGAGGGACAAATTAATCTTTTCCTGTTTTTGCAGACAGTTCTGGATAGCAGGCCCAGTGTGTTTGGGGAGGAGGGAGACTGTGTTTCGACATTTGAGGCAAGAGGCTAAACCATGCTTTTTAAAATCTGGAAACAAGTAAAGGAGCGCCAACACCAAACTGGAGAGGGAGCCATGCTCACCCTGAGCACTGTTATGTACTGTAGCAACCTAACTTCCTCGACTCCTCTTACAAACCACCTGTCCTCTGTTTAAAATGTGGACATTATTGTCCTCAAAAGACTGACTGTCCTTTCTCTTTGAGGTGAAGATGGACTGCTGAGTGTTGTCCTGTGGATGTGGCTGTGGGTTTTTATTGACTAATAACATATCAGTTCTAGAATGATTGCTGCTGGGAGTTTGAGCAGACAGCTGTTTATAGGGTCTAAGTTGGAATATGAACTTATTTGGAATAAAGATTAATCCTGCAAACGTAAACATGAGGCAGCCATCCAATCTACTGAAGTTCAAAGATGAGGGATTTGAACCCGGGACCTCTCGCACCCAAAGCGAGAATCATACCCCTAGACCAACGAGCCATGTGTGACCTCTTATTTTTTATGTCAGTCGGTGGAAGAACAACACAAAGCAATTCAATTCAGTTCAATTCTGTTTTATTTATATAGCGCATATTACAATCAGACATTGTCTCAAAGCGCTTCACAGGAACCCCCCTAAGAGCACTGTGGCAAGGAAAAACTCCCTTTAAGAGGAAGAAACCTTGGGCAGGACCCTTCAGCTTAAGGGGGAACCAGTCCTGCCGCTAGTCAGAGAGGATGAGGGAGAGAGAGAGAGAGAGAGAGAGAGAGGGGATGAAGGAGAGAGAGAGAGGAGAGAGAGAGAGAGAGAGGAGAGAGAGGATGAAGGAGAGAGAGAGAGAGAGAGAGAGAGAGGATGAAGGAGAGAGAGAGAGAGAGAGAGAGGATGAAGGAGAGAGAGAGAGAGAGAGAGAGAGAGAGGGAGAGAAGCAAACATGATACAAACATGATACAGTACAGAGCAAACATGACAGCAAGATGAAACAGTGATTATTCTGTAATAGATATCTATCGTCAGTCCATAAGTAGGAATAGTAATTTGATAGCAAAGATGAGCAGCAGGGGCTAGTGAAGTCGATGAGCACAGGAGAGATCAGGGGCCGGACTGCAGGTCAGTATGCAGGTCTTGAGACCTGCAAAGAGAGAGAGAGAGAGCGAGGCACAAAACTACGAGGAAGACAGTAAACACAGATTATGAGACGATATTACCCAGTATGATCCAGACTAAGGAGAGTAGAGGAGAGGTCAGAGGGTGAGGGGGAAACTGCTCAATGGGTCCTGTTTGTACCCCCCAACAAGGTAGGCCTAGAGAGAGAGCATGCTCTTCTTAGTTTGACATTGGTAAAGATATGTGCAAAGATTTCTTCTAACTGTGTCAACAAAGATTGAACACTTTGCATATCACTGTCCTCCATGAGGAGACTGTCTGTCCTCCATGAGGAGACTGTGGAGACTGTCCTCCATGAGGAGACTGTCCTCCATGAGGAGACTGTGGAGTCTGTCCTCCATGAGGAGACTGTCCTCCATGTCTAGATAAGGCTTGCTGTCTAGCAGCTGGGAGAAATGTCTTTCTGTGGCTGTGGCATTAGCTCAACATTGAATCATGAAGTTTATTTGTTGCAGGAAGTGGTCTTGTATTAGGGTGTGACCCTCCTGAGAAGCAGAACCTCTCCTTTATAGGGGCTGTCTTGATAACTGCCTCTCATTTCCACCTGTTGTCTGTTCCATTTCCAGATTTTAAAAACAGCAGCTGAAACTGATCCACAATCAGTGTTGATCCTAACTGGACAGGCTGGTTTCACACAGGTGTGGCCAGATGAACCTGTCTCTGGCAACAGAGTAAGTACCACAGGCTTCTAAACTGCTGTGATCTCCAACCTCACCTTTACTTCTAAGATATTTGAAAGGGTGGCTGCAAGTCAGTCCACCTACAGCACCGGTCTGTTTGAAGTGTTCCTGGATTCAACAATAATCTGTTAAATATCACAGACCAGAGTGAAATCAAGTCCTTTTGAGGCAGAAATAAGCCCCTGGACTCACTGTGGGGCCACAGTCACTTTTTGGCAGATGAAAACACCAGTTTTTGAGGTGTATTATTTTAAAGGGGTCTTCATGGTATAAATGTGCTGGCTGCATCATAAGTTCTTGTTATTTAATGATAGTTAATTATAACTTCCTGGACCTGCAGACTCTTTGTCTTCATATGGGCTGAATGAAGGGAGACTAGCACAGATTTGACATGTGTGACTTCCACATGCTTTCCTACCATGAATGGAACAAGTCAAGCAGCACATGATGTGTTTGTGTAACACTGGAGATGTTAGCTGTACGTGTGCAGAACAAAGACATGACCCACAGCAGACCATCATGTTTAAGGAGCAGCAGGAAGTCCTCTTCTTAGTAACATTTAGGTGAATGGGACGGCACATTTGATGTTTGACTTCATCTATGAACACGTCTGCAGCATGTTTACTGCATTTGAACTGTTACTAATGTCATGATGCCAGCTGTGTCAGCTTTGTTTCCCTTTAAGTCCTCCATCTTCCTGCTTCATGTACTTTGTTGTTTTGTTGGATATCCTGTTTTATTGTGAAAGGACTCTTTCCTTCCTCTTGTGTTTCACTTCTTGTTGGTCAGCTGCTCCGCCATGATTGTTGTCACCTGTGTCTTGTTAACTCTTGTGTGTCCAAGTCTTGTGCTGTCCTTTGTCACTGTCACTTTCAGAGCTTTCTATGTTTGCACCTGTTGTTCCGTGTTCCTTCAGTGTCTTCAGCATGCAGTCTGTCCAGGTTTGGGTCCCTTGACCTTTTCTTTAATACTTTGGTAGTTTATAATTTCACCTGCTGTTTCTGTCACTTCTTTCATTATGAGTTAAGACTCCAATAAGTTCCATTAAACTCACAGTGATGTATCCAGACTTCATAGTAAAGCCTTTCTCCTTCATGCCTCCTCCCACCTTACCCATTAAGCACATGTGTTTGTTACCAGCAGCAACATGATTGTGGTAAAAAGCTCATTGAACACTGTGCTCAAGGCTCTTGGTAGTTTCTGCTTCTTCTCCTGTGCTCCTCCAGACACTCCCAGTCCTCCTCTCTGACTGAGCTCACCTGCTTCCACTTGCTGATCAGGAGACAAAGGACAAAGGAGGGAAGATGAGACACAGAGGGACATTTGTCCTTTTGTTAGTAGGGCTGCTGCTTGTTGTTGCTCCTTTAGAAAACCTGATGTGTTTTCTTGTTCCTTTAGTAGAAAATAACGAGTCTCTTTTGTTTGAATCTCTTTTTTTAGCTTCTTTGTCTCCTAGTTCAGCTTTTGTTCTCTCCTTGTCCTCTGACCTGCTGAGGGATGGAAAATGGACTTTTAGCTGCACATGCTGGAAGTCCTGACTCCAAAGCGAGTAATTTCCCATAGACTCCCATGATAAAATGGCCGACATCACAGCAGAAAAGAACATGTTTACAGCCTGGTACAAAAAACCACTCTGGTCTCAGATGATAGGTTCTCTTTTAGTGTCAACTGTATCGGGGGTGAATTTTTTTACAACTCACTCCTTTCAATTGTATTCAGACTTAAAATTACACATAATTATGGGCGTTGCCGCTTGAGTGACAGACAGTTGACGTATCACAGCACGAGTTTCCTCCCCCTCTTTGTCCATATTTGTAGTTTTGGCGGACGTGACACTGCCAACATGGCGGCGGTCAGCGCGTCCTGGAACCTCCCACCGAGCCTCAGAACGGCTCTTCAGAAACAAACGGAAGCTCCCACGGAAGCTCTGTCCATAGTTTTTACTGTCAATGGAACGTGTTCTAAGGGTTGTCAGAATTTCTGTATGAGGTATTGTAAAGATATAGAGAAAGTAAATACATCTATTATATAATATGTATATAATAGATAATATAATGTAATGTGGTATAGATAAATGTGCATTAATTAATATTTATAATATTATTGTTGTTAGTTATTATATGTATAATTAACATTTTTTATACATTTTATGTAAGTGCTTGTGTTACTGGGTGATTGGGGGAGGGGGCATTTTTATTGATTTTTATTTAGGAACAATAGTGATATCAAAGTGTTTGGGCTCAGGCGATTCCTCTTTTTTGATAAACTTCCCCAGCCTTGGAAAACACCCTCTCACAGGGGACCGAAGAAGCTAGTGTGCACAGAATCTGAATTGCCAGTTTGTACGGGTGCGGATATAGATGCTTCTGAGTGTGCCAGTAGAGCAAAGGGTCCTGTTGCCTTGGAATGTTCAGTTCTGCAGGATACCTTTGCACTTGAACAGTAGCCTCTGCTTTGGCACTGGACTGTCCACGGCCCTGAGTCACAGTATTGTCAAAAAGCTGCCACAGGTCACATGCAAAGAGTATATAACGATATTGCAGTAAACATTAAGAAATGTTGATGATCTAAAAAAATAAAATACACATTGTCCAATGCCACGTTTTTTGCTTACCTCACTTTCCACAAGTTTACCGGGTCCAAGGTGTTCCTGTAGGTTTTGTGTAAACAATTTATATGGGCCCATCTTGCTCCATAAAATCTCTGGCTTTTCCCCAGCCCAAATTTCATTTACTACTGTAGGAATAAAATAAAAAAAATACTTGTAATGACCTCAGCACAGACAAAACACTGAAAGTCCATAATCACCACTTTCCACTGAATCAGGTTGCATTGCTGAAAGAGGAGGAGCAGGGCTGGATGACGGTGGAGCAGAGGTAGAGGGTAGTGTTGTATGGGGAGGAAATAGTGGATGGTGATGCTGAAAGTGTGGATGAAGAAGGCCATTTGTGGGGGATGCGGGGTGTGGGCTGTGTGTATTTGGTAAGGTGGTCAATGTTGACTTTATGCACCACCTTGTTCTTGTGGTCAGCACTTTTATATTCAGTTTTAATTATTGTGAAGGGCCCTAGCAGTGGTTTACCCCCCTTCCTTTGCTCCTGACGGATGTTTTTGTCTCATGACCTGATCTCCCACAGCAAACTTGTCCTCCTGCCCTGTCTCCTCCCTCTTCCGCTTCACTTAAGCCCTGACCCTCTCAGTGTTTTCCAGGGCGACTGCATAATTTCTTTAAGTATTTTTAGTCCTGCAGATAGTGTTTCATGCCCCAACACATTCTCCACGATGCTATCAGTTACCTGAGAGGAAATATATCACAATGTTGGTAAACCAGATTGATGGATTACTGTACCATGCACCACATACATGTATTGAGAACACACCTCATACTCTTCTGGAATCTCAGTAGGATATCTTTCCTCCCTACCAAACATTAGACAATAAGGTGAGAACTGAGTTTTTTTTGTTCTCAGGGCAAACAAAGAGGACTGCAGGTGGCTGTCCTAAGTCTCAGGTTTCTCCCCAACTAGTTTATTCAAAGTCCTGTAAGATCAAAGATAAACACAGTTACAGGATTGCAAAAAGTAACACAAAATCCACAAACATTATAAAACCATACCTTTGAATGGTCCCAGTCATTGTCTCTACCAAGCCATTGGTCTGGGGGTGGTAGGGTGAACACAAGCTTCTCTTTATTCCCAGCTTGTCACAGATCTTATAGTTTATCTGGATTAACAATAATAATACTGAGACAAAACTTATCATTGAAAATAGGGGCAGATAACATGACAAGTGGTGTTACCTGATTGACAAATTCACATCCTTGGTCGGGTAAAAGCCTTCTTGGGGCACCAAATTTATAAAAGAAGTCCATAATTCAGTAAACAACCTCCACTGCTCCTTTGGTCTTCAGTGGATACGCCTCTGTCCACTTCGTAAAGTAATCTATCATAATGCAAATGTACTGGTGGCCCTTCTTTGTTGGTGTGAGCTTGCCAATAAGGTCCATGCCCAGTAGTCCCAGTGGCTCTTAAACATAAAAAAGTCTAGTTATGGACATGGCTTCAATTGGAAATATGTTAAATGTTTTAATGCAGTCACCTCAATGGGGATGTATGCCTTCTTTATTTTCGTAGTGTTTCTTCTGGCCTGGCATTCAGGACACTCAAATATCTACAATAATTTAAGTATGGGGTGAATAAAAAAAAAATAATTAAAAATTACCAATACAGATTAAAAAAAAAAGTAACCCATTACGTATGTCTTTTTCCATACCAGGCCAGTAATATCTACGTGCAATAGCATCATAGGTTTTCTCCATCCCACAATGGCCACCATGCTTACTAGCATGCAAATCCTGGAACACCTGGTTTGCTTCTTCAGGTGACTTAACAACTTTTGCAAGGTGTTCTCCCTGCTTTCGTCTTCGGCGAATATAGTGGAGCTGCTCATCTAATGATGATTCCGTTTATTTTTTTAATGAAATTGTAATTTACAATAGAAAATAAAACAATAGTTACCACTTACCCTTAATTAAGTAATTTTCACACCTTCTCCGGATAATGAACCGGCTCTTTGCCGAAGAGCCCACAGGACAAGCATTATGTCTCAGAAACCTTTCAATTTCCTGAACCATTTGGG
This sequence comes from Parambassis ranga, assembly GCF_900634625.1. Taxonomy (NCBI): domain Eukaryota; kingdom Metazoa; phylum Chordata; class Actinopteri; family Ambassidae; genus Parambassis; species Parambassis ranga. The sequence goes on from NW_021144778.1 coordinate 1,119,252, forward strand.
GATTCATTTTTCCCTTCCTACACTTTTGAATTCTTACCTCAAGAAACTACTGCACTTACCTCTGACTATATCTTACCTCAACAAACTGCACTTACCTATGTCTTGTGTTTTACTAATCTACTTTTAACTATCTGTGTTCTCAACTAAATTGCTGTTTCTCTCTCTCTTTCTTTCTCAAATCCACTAAACTCACCACAAGTAGGCAATCATGGTTTACCTATATATATATATATATACCTTTTGCCATCTGTACCTTACAAGGTGGAACTTGTTGGGGAAATTGCACACAGATAGTTATTGGTTGAAGACTTATCAGCAGGACTTGTAGCACTATGGTTGTTTTACCACAGGTTTACCCTTGATCCTTGTAATTAGAAAACCTTTGGAACAAATTCTGTTTGAACATCCTGCCTACAAAGTAGCCTATAAGCTCACTACAAACAAATACATGCAATGTCTAGGGGTGGCCATGCAGTGACGCAAGCTTTTATTTTGAAAGGTGCATCTGGCTTAATGTGTGTGTGGCTCCGTAGCGTAATCAAACACGGCTTATTTAGGATTTTAATGATTACATCGAAGGCGCTATGACCATGCCTGTGTGTTCTTTACATCACCTGAGTTTTTCATGTGTAAGAGTTGTACATGTACATGGACTCTTACATGGAGTCAGACCATGTTAAGTTGTCACAACATCAAGCTGTGACTACAGCCAACATTCATGTGTAACATTCACCCTTGTTCATGAAGCACTCTGTGACGTGGCAAGATGGTGCTAGGGTGTTCTGCTGCTGGCCGTCTGTCGCTGTGCTCTGTGTTTTTCATGTGGATACTGCTTTACCTGTGCTGTCAAGAGGTGTTCTCGCTTCTCACATACGATCGGCAAACTCTGCTTGAGGTCGGATGCTTCTGCAATCAGCTTAAAACTGACCCCGTGACTAGCTCTCCTCCGTTCCTTGAGGAAATACCGGCCTTCCTGAGGCGCCCTCCTGTGTATCTCACCCGCAAGAAACGCCGAAGGAGACGGGGGAAACGCGGTGGCGTCCGGGTGAGGATCGAGGCTCTCCTGAGATCTGCTCGTGTACCTGGTCGTGATCTGCTTTTGCTGGATGATCCTGCTTTACACTCACTGGCGATCAGGGCCCGATGGATCCAACCGGTGTTCCCGGAGGTCGACAGCTACGACGGCGTCGGCTGTTTGGTGGACCCCGCTCAGCTGCTGCTGCCTCCTGCCAGCCGGCGGCCACGAACAGGTAGAAGTGGTGTGGATCATCAGAATTTCCGCTCACTGAAGCTTGCTTCACCCTCGACTGGCACTCTTAATTTAAATCTGGCGCTGCTGAATGTGAGGTCCGTCACCAACAAAACTTTTCTCCTGAACGACTTCTTTACCTCGCGTAAACTGGATTTTATGTTCCTGACGGAAACTTGGCTACGTGAAGGAGAACTGGTACCTTTCTCGGAGCTGCTCCCCACTGGATGTAATTACTTTAACTCCCCACGTACCACTGGCAAAGGAGGAGGACTGGTTTCGATATTTAAATCCTCATTCCACTGCCAACAATCTCCGGCTGTCAGCTACTCCAGCTTTGAGCTGCAACTCTTCGAGGTAAAGCTCCCCGTGACTGTTCTCTGTGCGGTGGTCTATCAGCCACCAAAAATTAACAAAGACTTTGTTCGGGACTTTGCGGACTTTGTGTCGGGTGTCACTCGGGTGTCATATGATCACTTTCTGATTGTTGGTGATTTTAATGTGCATGTCTGCTGTGAGAGCAGACCTCTGGTCAGAGACTTTCTGAGTGCCATTGACTCTTTTAATCTCACGCAGTCCGTTTTGGTGCCGACACTAGAGAAAGGCCACACTCTGGATCTTGTGTTGTCATATGGGCTGGATGTACAGATAACTGAAATCGGACACTCCCTCTTATCTGACCATCTACCTGTGTTATTCTCCCTCTCTGTGCCTGCACCCAGCACCATGAACACCGCGCCCGTTTGCCGTCTCCGTGTTTTTAACCCCTCAACTCCCCAGCGGTTTACCGCTGCTTTTAAAAACTCCTTTCTATATTCCCTTGATCTTAGCAGCCACAGTGTGGATGATTGTGTAATGATGTTTGATTCACTTTGCTCTGAGATTTTGGATTCAATCGTGCCCATGACTCTCAAGCCTGTAAGGCCGCAGAAACAGCCTTGGCTCAACGAGTCCACTCGTGTGCTCAGACGCGCATCTAGGCAGGCAGAGAGGAGATGGAAAAAGGACAAACTTAAAATTTTGTGGGATCTCCTACAAAACGATCTCACATCATACCAGCAGGCTGTTAAAGCTGCAAAGACAGAATATTTCTCCGCACTTGTGTCTGCAAATGCTCATAAGCCTCAGGTTCTTTTTAATGTGTTTGATTCTCTGGTGAATCCATGTGATGCTGTCTGTATGTCCTACTCTGTGCGAGGCTTTTAAGCAATTTTTTATTGATAAAATTTTAGCATTTGGACACCCGCTCTCTCAGTCTGCCCAGGACCCCTCAGCTCTTTCTCCCAGCTCCGCTGTCTTTGACAAATTTGAGCCTGTCTCACTATCTCACCTCACTGAGATTGTTAAAAATTTACGGCCTGCCACTTGCCAATCTGACAGCATTCCATCCTGTCTTTTTAAAGAGGTCTTCTGCACAGTTGACACTTTTAGCTTACAATTTATAAATCTGTGTCTGAGCTCTGGATCTGTTCCATCCTCTTTTAAACATGCCACGGTGCAGCCTCTTTTAAAAAAGAAAGGCCTAGACCCCTCGGTTTTAACAAATTTTAGACCAATTTCCAAGCTCCCTTTTATCTCAAAGGTTTTAGAGAAAGCTGTTCTTACTCAAATCCAAGAATTTTTAAAAACAGCAAATGTCTGTGAACCGTTTCAATCTGGTTTTAGGCCTCTCCACAGCACTGAAACTGCTCTTTTAAAAGTTTTTAATGATCTCTTGCTCACCCGTGACTCTGGCAACTGTGCCATTCTCTTGGCTCGCTTAGAGCACCATGTTGGCATAAAAGGCACTGCCCTAAAGTGGTTTGAATCGTATCTAACAGACAGATCCTTTTCAGTTCAGATAGGGCAGTTTTCTTCTTCAGTGGCCCCTCTGACCTGCGGGGTGCCCCAGGGGTCGGTTCTGGGCCCGCTGTTGTTCTCTCTCTACATGCTACCCCTGGGGTCCATATTCAGGAAGCACAGCATCCCCTTCCATTGTTTTGCTGACGATAAGCAGGTGTATTTGCCACTTAGAGTTTCTGCCAAAGATTCCCTCCAATCACTGCTAAACTGCATGAGTGATATTAAGAAATGGATGGACCTAAACTTTCTAAAATTAAACAAAAACAAAACTGAGGTTGTCTGGTCGCCCCGACCTAGTCCAGGTCCTTGCCAGCTCCCTTGGCCCACTGGCGCCAAACATACAAACTCATGCAAGGAATCTCGGGGTGATTATGGATGGTGCTTTTAAATTGGACAAGCAGGTGAGCTCAGTGGTCAAGTCTAGCTTCTTTCAACTAAGGCTTATTGCTAAGGTAAAGCCATACCTTAGTCAGAGTGACTTAGAGAAAGTCATCCACGCTTTTATAACCTCTCCCTTAAACTACTGTAACTCCCTGTATATTGGAATTGGACAGTCAGAGCTTCACCGTCTGCAGCTGGTCCAAAACGCAGCGGCTCGCCTTCTCACCGGGACAAAAAATTGTTGTATCTTTGTTTTATTGTATTTTACTGCAGTTCATTTCTTTTATGTATTTTATCAGTTTGAGTTTATTTTATGTATTTTAATGTTAAGCACTTTGGTGGGCTCTTATAAATGTGCTATATAAATAAAGCTGACATTGACATTGACATTGACAAGAGCCAACTGATGCAGGTTCGTTGCTGTGGCGTTCATGTGGAATGAGACGTTCACGGACACTGGGAAATTGGAGACTTCATTATGTCGTCACCTAAATGATCTAGTTTAGATGCTTTTCGATGTTTTTTTATATATATTTTTCTATACATATTTCTTTGTAGCTGAGTTTTATATTTGGATCATTTGCTAGTCATAATAATAAACATTATTTGAATGAAGGCCATGAACCTGCATCAGTTGGCTCTTGTCAATGTCAATGTCAATGTCAGCTTTATTTATATAGCACATTTATAAGAGTGTGGTCCTCCTCTGAAGTCGTAGCATTTTCTAGTTTTCTAGTTCATTGAATGGCCCACAAAACTTCCGGTTGATCGAAGGTAGCTCTCACTCCGACGGTCTTCACCCTCGACGCACGTCAGTAGAAGCACGATGACGCGAAGTGCGACATCACATTATAACATCTTTGCAGAGTCTAAAGTGAATTATTTATTATTTATTAAGGACACGAAGGACCTATAATAATAATAATAATAAAAATAATTTAAATGTAATCATATGCACTAATTCAAACATGGAGTCGGACACTTGATAATTGAAACAACAATCATTTTTATTGACATAACCAGCAAACAATTTTTATCCAATTATTATTATATTTTGTAATACTCAACAATCATTTTATTATTAACAGACACTATATACAAATTATGTTTGTAATTATTATGTAGTTATTATGTTAATTAATTGGGGGAAAAAGAAGTGGGTTGGGGGAAAGTCCAACAGCAACGGAAAGGTACAGAGGGTGGAGAGTATGAAGGATTTCATTCCAAAAAAGAGTTTTTGGGAACTCCTCCAGTTCCTCGGGCAGGTCTTTAGTCCACACTGCCTGAGGAACAACAAACTGTGTTTTGGAGGCTTAAGATGGCAATGTCTCCATTGTCTTTAGTGCGGAGTCCCTCCACCTCCACTGCTATGGGTTCCAAGGAATGCTGAAGAAAGGAAATATGAATATTAATTGCTTTGGAAAGCCACACATAGCTTACTTCCTACAGTGAGTACACTCACCTTCACTTCAGTGAAGTGGGTGCTTTGGAGGAAGTAGCCGTAGTCCGGGCTGTACTTCCCCTTAAGTTGGGTGATGGTGATGGGGACCCCAATTGACAGTGGGGTCATGACTGCCTCCCTCCAAAATAGGACAGTAACTTCCTGTGTGCCCTATAATGAAAGAGGTTGTTTAGTTCTGAACAGGTGATGAAGCAACTGATGAAGCTGGAGGAGCAGCAGAACATCTTCCAGAATCTCTAAGTCCAGTTGCCTCGCTTTAACCTCTTTACTGAAAATAAACTGAATCACTAAGAATGTTTATCAACATCAACACTTTACCAAAGTGGAAATGAGTTAAATATGTTAAAGTATCATCAGCTTCCTACTTCCCTCAGCTTTAGTTGCCTCATGGGCACACCTCCACCCTGCTGCCCTTTATACTCCCTCACAGGATGCAGCTAAATGTGACAGAGAAGGGTTAAACTTAAAATATATGATGATGCCAGATATGATGTGAAGTCATATGGATGCAAAATCAATATTAAGGTAATGCTTCAGTGAGATTGGCAGGAGGCCATCATAAGAAACTTACAGCTGTGACATGTCCAGATGTGGTAATATACTCAAATTGCTCAGGGTGAGCAATCAAATCTGCTGTAGTGACTTCTGGTGGGGGTGGTTGCAGTGTCTTCCTGCCCTCTTCCTCCAGATGGCCATCCACAATAACAGGAGGGCAGCAAAAGATGACTGTGTTTTTTCGACACAGCAGGGTGTTGGGTGAACTTGTGCTGATCACTAAATTTTTAATTACATAGCTTTTTCCAATTTTAATTTTGGAGGCCAAAGATGACGATTTGGCTCATACTTTTGATGACATAAATCCCTGATCTGTGCTCAGTGTCTTACCTGTCCCTGGCTAGCTGTCTCTGCCAGCTGGTGGAGTTTGCTGCTCAAACACATAAGCTTGTCCCTGAGGTTGGGCATAGGATGCAGCAAGGGGCAGCAGAAGGAAGAGGAGGAGGGGATGGGTAGAGGAGGTCATGTAAGGCTGCCTCAAGAGTGGAGACCACCTCAGCCCACTCCATTCCCTGCACAGCATGTTCAAACTCTGCCATGAGGTCCATTTTTGACTGATGTCCCAGAACTGGTCCTATTGCACAGTAATAGGACCTATCTTCAGCCTCCCTTAATAAGAGGCTGCGGGCATTTTAACTTAACTAACTGCAGACTACGAATTTACACACAAACACCAATAAATATGTTATTTAAGTATGTTGTTTTTAGCTCTTACAAAGACCAAACTAGCTCAAAGTGTGTGTGTGTGTGAGTTCTCAGGTGCTCAGTGCTCAGGTTTCAAGGAATATTGTTTGAAAAATGCATTTGCTTCTTTATAATATATATATTGTTTATAATCTTTATATTGTTATATTATATATTGTTGTCTTCATATGTTATATTATAGTATTTACATTGTTTATATATATATATATCTTGTTTATAATATATATACATACATATTAGGGGTGGGAAGGTTCAGGAAAAAAATCCAGTTCAGGGCGCGTGTTCTGTTCGGTTGTGGACATGCGCATCAAGTAATGCAGGGAGGTGTTTTTACCACAGCATAGAGATGAGTGTTGGCAACTTGACGTCTCTCTCACTACATTTGGCGCTTTCCAAACTTTTTTTAATCAAAAGCAACTAGTGACTCTCTCTGGTGACTTTTGAAAACTGACGTGAAATCATTCTGCAGTCAGTCCTCGACAAGCAGTGGCCGTGAGCTCCTCCCCCGCCTCAACGCATTCACAACCGGTCACTCTCACTGTAGCGTCAGCTGCAGCAGAGACCCACAGCACTCTGCGTCCAACCATGCACAAAGCTGCCGCTAGTCCCATCAATGCTTACAGAGCGGGATGTAAATAGCATATCTCAATGGCAAAAATAAAATAAAAACACATGCATCAGTACCGTTGCATAGCTTAGTGTAGTCATAGAGTTCAGTTTATCCAACTAGCATGTCCGACGGTGAGAGTATGTGCGCACACGTGTCTGTGTGTGTCTGCACACATGTCTGTGTGTATGCACATCCTTCCTCTGTGTGCAGACAGCAGTGGTGAAATGTAAACACACAACCATGCAGACAGAAACGACATGCTGCCAATCTGCACGGATGGAGCTCTTTTATTTTGCAAAGTAGAGGATGCTAAAAACAAGAACAGTAAGAATCCATAAAGAATAGCCTGGAAATATACCATATGAAGGGTCTGAGGCTAGAATAATATCTTAAGCTTATAAGAAGCACAGGCTGTGTGATTTGAATGTGGAAAAGTAGTATACAGCTGAAGGATGATAAATATGACAGATATAGTGCTTAAAGTCTGATAAAGACTACAAATATGGCTGCTTTGTATGCCTCTGTGTGTCAGCCTGTCACCATTGTAACAGCCCTGCCCGCCTAATTAAGCTTAAAGTCTTCTTCATGCCTCAGTCAGTTATATCTCAGTCCAGGCTTTTATGTGCAGCTGTGGTTGTTGGGAGACAGAGAGTGTCTGACACTGACACCCTCACTGACAAACTGTCCGAAGCAGCACTTTGAAATCAGCCTGTCCAGTTCAACACTGATTGTGAATCAGTTTCAGCTGCTGTTGTGCAAATGGAACAGACACAGGTGTAAATGAGAGGCAGTTATCAAGACAGCCCTATAAAGGAGAGGTTCTGCTGGTGCTGACCACAGACCAGTTCTCTGCTCTCATCCTTTCTGCCTGATGTTTGATCACTTTGGCATTTTGTCAGTGCTCTAGCACAGATAGAGACACTCTCAGTCTGTCCACATCAGTGTCAGTGAAGATTTCAGATTGTTTATAAAGTGTTCATTCTGGAGCTGTTCCACATTTGTTGTGGAAAATTACAGTAAACAATGAAATACTGTGAGGAAGTTATGTACTGTGTGATGAATAAGGTCCTTGTATTCTATTACAGTGGATTAAGATTATTGAGGACATCTACTGTGAATCTGTCGCTGTAAGTTACATTCTGTTATTTTTCTGACCAGCTAAATGAGGCCAACACTCGTCAGTATCGTACCTAGCTAGCCTCAGTTGTGGAGTAGGCTGTAGAACAGAAGCTCTCCCTCTCAGAATGTCTCACACATGTAAGGTTTGTCTGTTTAGTACAGCGACGATTTCAGCATTCATCCTGCATGTTAACATTGTACAGACTGCTAGTCTCATGTGGCTGTTTCCCTTTGCAGCTCTAGCTGCCATCAGGTCAAGAAAGGTCACAGAGATGGACATGGTGATTAAATATGATGCAGTACAAGTTCTTATGAGTTCTTTACAGTTGTTATGATGATTATGTATAAAGGCCTGTCAGACTGCCTGGGTCTAACACTGCTGCCAATGTTACCACTGTTTCCTATGAGGTTTCATGTGTAGTAATGAACATGGTGAAACACGCCAACATGCAGACTCCATATAAAAACAGCACAAAGCCTGTATTTCAAACATAGACCAACTTTACACCTGACTGCATCCAACCTCTGTGCTGCCTGAGCCATCCTTGTGTCTGTGCTGCTACCAAATAAATCTCATCCTGTAATGTAATCTGTACCTGATGTATGCCAGTGATCCAGCAGACATGTTACCTCAGGTCTCACTGTCATGCTGCCTCTGTTGATTCTGCAGTGGTTCACTGGCTCCTTCAGTGTGGTCTTGCTGTCAGACCGTCTCCTTGTTTTGATGAACACTGTAAAGGAAACATGCCAACAACATCTGATCAAATGCAACGAGACACAACATTCACCTCAATCCTTATACGTTCTCTCACCAGATGGAATTCTGCTGTCTTCTGTCGTGACCTTCCCTGGTCACCCCGGATCGTCACCGTCCGTCTTCTGTGATCAGAACATTGAGTGAAAGACAATACACTTAGTGTATAGTTTCGCCTTTGCAAAGGGAGAACACTTAGTGAGCCCAGGCCTTTCAGTCTGCTTCACTCTCCTCCATAAGTGTTCTGTCCTCTCCTGGACACAGGCTCGTTTTATTGAAAAGTGGAGGTACATTTGCATAATATATAAACAGTTTTCCAAGACCTTCGTTGGTATTCCCATATTGGGACATGTTGCCCTGTTATTCCCACCTACCAATTATAATACTTGGTCTAACTGTTATTTATGACTGTGAAACACTGTATATGCCTTCTCTGTTGGATACTTTATCTTACGTCCACCTTCACCATAACAAAAGGGCTCCAGTAATGTAAACCTCCTTCCTAAGCATATACAATGAGTACATATGTGCTCTTATATCATGTCAGTGCATACATAACCATATATAGTTCCACACTTCCCTGCAGTCATGTGACCTCCCTGTCCCCTGGACTTTCTGCCTGGTCCAGTGTCCCTCATTGTTTTCTTCCACTGTTTAAAAAGACATAAAAAGCTGTCAGATGTAGATTCAGATTTGAAATTGACAGTGGTCTGTATGAGTGTTGTGGAAATATATGGTCAAACTTGGTCAAAATATATGTTTGTCTGCACATATGGTAAAAGTGTATGGTTGCTCATAGATCGTGACCTCTGACTGAGGTCATAAAGCATTCTGATGTTTAATGGTTAGTTTAGAAATTCGAACTGCAAACCCCTAAGTTGACGCAGAGATGTAAACACAAGCTTGCCAGAAAGACAAGATATACTCAAGGCCGTAACAGGAGGATCTGTGAAATACACACACACCCTCACATCAGAAATATGAGTGGGAGAACTTCAATGTCTTTTAGTTTCGTATACGCCCTCCACCTTGTGATTATTGAATATGCATGTTTCACTGAAAAACATTACCTTTTATGCCTTTCTATGTAAATGTAACCACACCTTGTTGTAAGATTAATAAAACGAGCCTAACGCATGGGACGGACAGAATGCAAATGGTCAGCTGCAGGAGCAGATCGAGGGGTCTGTATTGAGCTGTGCATTCTCCCTTTATAAAGGCGAAACTGAAACTGATCAGTACTGGTTTTCATTCAATGTTCTGTGCATCGGGGACGGAGTCTGGGAATCCGGGGTGACCAGATTAGGTCACAACAATTGGGGGCTCGTCCGGGATCAAAGGGCAAAAATCATCCTCAGATCCGTCAATTGAACACAAGGGCCGATTACGAACAGACAGAGGACACGTGCCGGCAACAATAAGGTAAGCAGACCTTTTATATCTGCATTGACTACTCTAAAATGTAACGTGTCCCGAGTCTTAGTAGTAATCTGTCTGTAAAAGCAAAAAGAACATTGACTGAATGAATTTAACTGTAAGTGAATGAATATGACTACAGTGAAATAACCGTAAGTGAATGTATATGACTACGGTAAATGAGTAATGATTACAGCTGTTTAAGAGATAAGTAAATGATGCCTGCAGAGGAATAATGCCTGCAGAGGAATAATGCCTGCAGAGGGATAATGCCTGCAGAGGAATAAGAGAAAAAGGGGTAGCAAATCCTGAGTGTGGCGACTCCACCGGTACTCTGACGAGGGGCCGGAAAAGCTGGGTTTGAGGCCCGGGGCTTGAGGAACCCTAAATCACTACAGAAAAGAGAGAGAGAACAAGACCAGGCAAAAACACATGGTATGCATGTTGGACAGACTGGAAACTGAAACAATGACCGCACTAGTTAGGCGGGAGTTGAAGTAAGTCAACAGGCTTCCAAATTACAGATATATAAGATTCTGGTGTCACGGACAGAGGCTAGTCTCGAATCCATTGGACTGAGTACCAGGGACACAGCGTGCCATATTTCTCAGTCGGCCAGAATCTAGAAAAGAAAGGCACTCTTGAGACTCATAAACTGTGAGTCCTCTGAGATAAAGACGACAAGATCAGAGAGTAGAGAGTAATTAATGAAATAACTGTGAGCTGTTCTTACACTGAACGGCAAGACCAGAGAATAAGTCCTGTGAGTTCATGAAGCACCCCTAAAGAGAAACAAAGAGAAGTGAAGATACAGTACTGACACACACACACCGAGCTCGCAGTATAAATGGGTAAAGCATGAGTGTGGAATGTGTATGAATGCCAGAGACGAGGTGAACTGAAGCAGCAGCACTGCTGGAAACCTTAATCGGTGTAAACGTAAAGCAGTGGCCTGTTGAAGTAGGTTCACTCACGAACTGGATTAGTGTTTTGTTGTGCACATACTTTTGTATATATTTCTGATGTGAACATAGTTTCTGAACTTTTCTAACATCATAGTTTTGTTAACTCTTCTGAGCACAGTTTTGCAAATAACACATTATTATTAAGCTTTAGTTTTAATTTTCACGTAATCATATGACTAAGACTTTGATGACTGATGACATGGACGGAGAATTTAACAGAGACACTGTTGATGATGGGTGGGGTCCGAACAGCCCACTAAAAACAGTAGAAGCTCAACTGATTATTTTAGAGAAGGCGCTGCATCAGGCTTTTGACTCTAAAACCGCATCTGAAGAGATGACTCAGATGAGGGAGGCAGTCATTAATTTGCTGGGAGAAATAGGCCGTGGCATGAAAGATAGAGGTTGTTTACAGAAGGAGTTTTGGAGAAAGGAGGGTGAAGCGAAGGCAGAGAGGGAGAAGGCCAGGAAGAGTGCAGAGCAGTGTGGCTGGTCTAAGAAAGGGAGATTTAAGAGGGAGCAGGAAAAAGCAGAGGAGAAGAGAGCTCAGTGGGCGCGATGGGCTTTGATAGGTCAGGGTGTAACTCACCTCATGACTGAGAAGCCCAAAACACAGGATGCCAAAGCAGAAAAACCTAAGGATCCCCCACCGTATACACCACCCCCTCCTACTGCACCACCATCCTCTCATTCATCTGCTGGATTATATCCAGTTTTACAAATAACTCAAGGCACACTGGCCATAACAGACATGCCTGATTCCCCTGAGGCGTGGTCTGATGACAGCTCTCACACGTCCCAAGTGAGTAGTGTGTCTGCTTTACCCTCGGGAGTTAGCACCCGTGAAGGGCCTCCAGAGGCCCCTGCCCTTTCACCTTTCCAGCTGCGAAAGGACAGAGAACCGAGCTGCGACAGAGCACTATGTGTTGCAGCTGAAGCCCCGCTGTCACACAGAATACAGACGCCAGACATTGTGAACACAAAGCAGGGAGAAATAGACAAGGTGCAACAGTTGCAGGAGGAATTAAAGGAGTTGCGGGCTGCTATAGCTCAGGACTTAACACCACACACATATGCACACGCTAACCCCCAATTTGGAGACGCTACACTTCACGTGGGAGGCGTGTGGAAAGATGGATCACAGGAAGGGAGGACAGCTGGAATTCAGATGCAGGTCGAGGGTGTTTGGTCCGCGGAGCAGGGAGAGATGTTTGAACTATTACAGAGACAGGCCAAGGCTACTGAGGAGTGGTTGAAAACACATGAAGCTGAACACTTAGCACACAGACGCAAAACACACCACATGACAACTAGATCTCAAGGACATGATAATACACAGACACTCAACTATCAGTTACCACTGATTCAAACTGAACACCAGATCAAATATCGTCCATTCCCACTAGGTGATGTACAGGCACTAGTGGATAAATTACCTCCAGTGGCCGAAGGTGGAGCAATGTGGCTGAGTCAACTTGACAGTCTGACAGCAGGCCACAGACTCGCTCTAGGTGATTTTCGGGCCGTTATTTCTAGGTGTCTTACAGCTTCAGAAGTGAGGGACATAGAGGAGGACGCCGCCACTACTAGACAGAGAGATGACACACCTTTCACTCAGGTCAGCACTGAAATAGGCAGAGCACTAAGACATAAATATCCTCTGCCTGCTGGAGCCGCCGTTCCCACTTTGAAATGGGACCCCAAACAGAGTCCAAGAGAATATCTTAATCAAAGCAAAGACACATGGATCAAACACACCGGGTGCCACCCTGGTAACCCAGGCATTCAGAGGGTGTGGTACAGGACCGCCGTCCTAAACGGGGTTCCTGAGACTGTAAAAACTGCCATGGATAATAACCCAGACATGGCAGGGTGTGATTCCAGTGTGTGGGAGAGACATCTAGTACATCACTTGGCACGTGCCCAAGAGGCAGCACAAGCTGACAGTAAAGATGTCCAGGATTTGCAAGCACAATTATTGAAACTGCAATTGACTGAGGCCAGACAGAAGGCCAATGACAAAAAAGAAAGATAAAAATAATAAAGTCATGGTTGTCACTGAAAGCTCTGACGCACCTCCTGTCACACCTTGGGTGCCTCCATCACCTTATTCTCCTGATTATCAGCAGCCTACGGGGTCCTACAGGGGGTACGGATCAGGGAGGGGCAGATGGAGAGACAGGCGCGGAAGGGGTGGAACACTCAGGGGACAGCCGAGGGGAGACCCAAGTCGTGACCGCTGCTATTACTGTGAGGAGTTGGGACACTGGGCCAAAGACTGTCCACACAGACAGGGACAGTATGCCCGAGGACGTGCAGCGTCTGGTCCACGGAGGGCTTCCTCCCGCCCCCCAGGACCTCCATTCACTGGACAGTTTCCTGTTTCCGGCTGGGAACAGTGGGATTGTGACTTCTCACAACAATGACACACCCCACAGAGCAGCTCAGATTACATCGGCACGGCAGACCCGATGTTATCTATGCAAGTAGAGGATGAGACACTGCCTTTTCTGGTGGATACTGGCGCCACCTGTTCTACACTGTTTCAATCATCTTCTATGGAATTGTCCAACAACTCTATCACTGTGATGGGCTTCTCTGGGGATAAACAGACTCTGCCTATAACCACTCCCATGACTGCTCAGTTGGGACATCAGACTGTTTCACACTGTTTTGTACACTCACCTCTTCTGCCTCTGAATATACTGGGGAGAGACTTGCTGATTAAGTTTGGAGCATCTATTTTGTGCGGCCCAGACGGGCTGACAGTGACACTGCCGGACGGCACCATGTTCCACTGTAATGTTGCAGACACAGGCGGACAATATCTGATGAGACCTGTGACTGACCCATGTGCTGACATCTACTGGGGCATGTTACATCCTGAAACTCCCCAGAACCCAGGAATCCTTTCTGCCTACCTGCGGTGGAAGCCCTGGATAGCGCAGGTCGAACCATATGTTTCTCCCCCTGACCCCCCTCATGTGACTCTATTTTATGACAGGCAGCAAACTGATTGGTACCATGAGAAGTTTGCGCACTCCCTAGAGGGACAGGACTGGTCTATTACAGTCCGAGACATTTTTGTGGCACCTGAGGGCGTGGCAGCCGGTGTGGACCTCACTCCAGAACAAATGTCTTGGTACATGATGAGTGACGAAGGGCATCCCCACGTCTCATTAGCTGTACATCCAAACCACCAGGCCAAAGAACTAGGTGGCATGGTTAAACGTGCCATGGGGCAATCAGACTGGCAACCCACACCTTTACCTCAAATCATGTATTCTCCATCTGCTAAAGCATACAAAATAACTGTTTCAACTATGAACACTGTCACTCTGGCACATGAACTGCTTGCTAGACATCATGGTAGAGAGAAAACTGATCATCCTCTGGCACAGGCTGTGATTGACAGCTTGCCACCACATTTATGGGCAGACGGTCCCACTGATGTGGGTCTGGTGGACTGTGAACCTGTGACGTTTCAGATTAACACACCAGGCCCTTTATGGATACCACAGTATCCACACAAGCCAGCAGCCGGAGCTGGCATTGCAGATACTATTCATGGACTTTTTGAAAATGGCGTGCTGGAACTCTCTCACTCAGACTGGAATACTCCCATCCTACCTGTAGAAAAGAAAGGGACAGGTAAATATCGCATGGCACATGATCTGAGGGACATTAACGCTGCACTGTCAACCCCCACGGTACCAGTTCCGAATCCATACGTGGCATTGGCCCAACTGGATCCTTCACAGAGCTGGTTCACCTGCATAGATTTAGCTAATGCCTTCTTTTGTCTCCCTCTGGCACCTGAATGCAGAGACATTTTCTCATTCACATATCAGGGAACGCAGTATCGCTACACCAGGCTACCTCAAGGTTTTGCGCTCTCCCCCGGTATTTTTAATCAAGTTTTGAAACAGATACTCAGTCACTGCACCCTCCCAGAAAACACTACACTCATTCAGTACGTTGATGACCTTCTTATCGCAGCTCCAACGGCAGCAATCTGCCTGGATGCCACGCAGGCTGTTTTGCAACATCTGGCCACAGCTGGTTTTAAGGTCAGCAAATCTAAACTCCAATTAGTCAGGAAACAAGTTGCTTTCTTAGGACGCATTGTTTCACAAAAGGGAGTCAGCATATCGCCTTCGCACAAATCTACCATTTTGCATCATCCGCGTCCTGATAAAGTGAAGGACATGCTCTCATTTCTCGGTCTGACTGGCTACAGTAGAAACTTTGTTGCTAACTACACTGGCCTCACACAACCTCTCAGAGACCTTGTCAAAGAACATGGCATGCGTAATGTGTCAGCTCGCCTAAATTGGACGCAGGCCGCGGAACAAGCATTCATTGCTCTTAAACAATCTTTGGCCACTGCAGCAGAACTAGCCTCACCTGACTACAATTTACCTTTCTATTTGGATGTCTCTGGAACGGATGCCTGCATCAATGGCATCCTGTTCCAGAGAAAAGGGGGAGAGAGAGTAATACTGATGTACATCGGTGCCCCCCTGGACAACATGGAGAAAAGACACCCTCAGTGCACACAACACGCAGCAGGAATAGCTAAGCTAATTCAAAAAACCGCACACATGGTCATGGGACACCAGCTGTATGTACTGACAACACATAGTGTAGTGGCATACGTGAACTCAGAGACATTCACACTCACCTCATTGAGACAGAGGAGGTTGAGCAAGATTTTAGAAGCACCAAACATCACCTTCACACATGAGGGCATCAACATGGCAGAGCAGATAGGAGCTGGAGAGCCACACACATGTGTAGAGAGGGTAACCAGAGAAGAAAAAGTCAGAATGGATTTACAGGCCACACCACTAACAGAGGCCAGAAATCTGTTCACAGATGGGTGCTGTTTTAGACATGACACAGAAGGACTCAGAGCAGCATACGCAGTTGTTGAAGACACAGGGGAAGAAATGAGAACACTGAAAGCAGAAAGATTAGAGGGACAGCAGTCAGCGCAGAGAGCCGAGGTGAGGGCAGTGATTGAGGCACTAAAGATAGGTCGAGGACAGGACATCAATGTTTTTACTGACTCAGCATATGCGGCAGGAGCAGTGCATGTGGAATTAGGGCAATGGCTGAGAGCAGGTTTTCTCACTGCAACTAACAAACCTATACGGCATGAGGCTGAAATGAGAGAGCTTGCTGAAGCTCTGTTGTTGCCTAGCAAAGTGGCTGTGATCAAGTGCAAAGGTCATGGAGCAGGAACTGACAGGGTCACAAGAGGAAACAATGCAGCAGATCAGGCAGCAAAACAGGCAGCAGGCTATGTTGAACGAATGATTTTTATGTGTTCAGAGACAGACTTGCCTCCCCCTGTTGATTGGACTGATTTGATGGAATTGCAAAACAAAGCTTCTCCACAGGAAAAAACACTGTGGAAAGCTAGAGGGGCGACTGACACAGGAGGAGTATGGAGAGGGCCTGACGGACGCCCCATACTGCCACCTGGACTGAGACAGACTGCCATGGAGGAAGCACATGGGGTAGGCCATGTGGGAGTGGCACAGATGATGAAAAATCTTGAGCACTGGTGGCACCCCTACATGAAAGACATGGCTCAGTATTTGATCAGAACATGTGACCAATGTTGTAAATACAACCCCAGACCGACTATCAAACCAGAAATTGGAAAATATCCTCTAGAGACCAAGACAGGTAGAGAAATAATCATTGACTACACTGACATGGTTGACTCCGTGAGAGGATACAGATACATTTTGATGTGTGTTGATGCATACTCAGGATGGCCAGAAGCCTGTCCTGCAAAAAGAGAGGACAGTAAAACAGTCATTAAGTTCCTGATTAACACCTACATCCCTAGACATGGTTTTCCTGAAAAAAAAATCAGATCTGACAATGGAACACATTTCAAAAATAAATACCTCCAGCAGGTGGAGGCTATGTTGGGACTTAAACATGCTTTTGGTACAGTTTACCACCCACAGTCTCAAGGCAAAGTTGAGAGAATGAATCAAACCTAAAACAAAAATTGGCTAAAATCTGTGCACAGACCAAATTTATATGGGTTCAAGTATTATCTATTGTATTGATGTTCTGGTAATAACGCCATATAATCTACACCCTATGAGCTTCTTACAGGTCGACAGTTTCCTGGACCAGCTGGCCGGCTGAGACTGAAGAAGCATGCAGTATGGTATTAATATAAACCATAATATAATGAATTTGAAGCTTTGGTGTTAGAATTTGTATTACAGGACAAAGGAGAGATGGTGAGTCCAGAAGGAGCCACACACAGCCGAGTGGGTCCTCCTGAAGGTGATAAACGGAAGTGGTCGGAGCCGAGGTGGACCGGTCCCTACCAAGTGACGGAACGCACCTCTCACGCGGTTCGGCTGAGAGGAAAGGGGGACACCTGGTATCACTGGAGCCAGTGCGCAGGCGCAGAGGAGCCTCAATGATCTCTACAGGACGTCCAAACTGATCTGAGGGCACAGAAGTCTGAATCGGCTGATTCAGACACAGATCCTGTCACAAAAGGGGCAGAATAATCCCCTGACAGAGATCAAGGATCCCGGGTAGTCTAACCCCAGGGATCCGAAGAAAGAAGACACATCCTGAGGACGAGAGGACCAGAGGACCTGACGGGGGCTGGATGGACGAGGCAGACGGACAGTGATTGTTTTTATGACTTTCTACATTGTAGATTCATCCTGAAGACATCAGAGCTATGAAGGAACACATGTGGAATGATGTAGTGAACAAACAGTGTTAAACCAAGCAGAATATGTTTGATGTTTGACATTCTTCCAAGCAGCCAGCTTTTGCTTTGATGACAGCTTTGCACACTCTTTGCATTCTCTCAATCTGAACTGAACCACCAATGCTGTGCAATGCTGACATCTAGTGGTGAAATCGCAGGTTACAGAATCAGAAATTACTTTATTTATCCCAGAGGGGAAATTCTTGTTTGTTACAGACAAATAGAAGAAAAGATAATTGAAATATGAAATAGAAATATATAATAAATATTGAAATACCTAGACAGCATTTAAATCCCTGAGTTGTATCTAAAGAACATATTTACTATTGTACAAAAACCTTTACACAGTAAAGAGCATGACATGAATGTATCAGTATGAATGTACAGTGTCTGAGTGACTGTCACAGTTCAGAGTTCAGTAGTTTGACTGAGACAGGCAGGAATGACTTCCTGTGTCTCTCAGTGGTGCATCGTGGGAGTCAGAGTCTGTTGCTGAACAAGCTCCTGTAGCTGGTCAGCACAGTGTGGAGCGGGTGGGAGGGACAGTCCAGTATGGTCTTTATTTTGGACAACATCCTCCTCTGACACACCTTTGTCAGAGAGTCCTCTCCCACAACATGGCCGGCCTTCCTGATGATTCTGTTTATGTCCCTCACCCTCAGACTGCTGCCCCAGCAGACAACAGCATACATGATGGCACTGGCCACCACAGACTCATAAAACATCCTCAGCATCGTCCTGCAGATGTTAAAGGACCTCAGCTGCCTCAGAAAGTAGAGGCGACTCTGGCCCTTCCTGTAAACAATGTCCACGTTCTTACTCCATTCCAGTTTGTGGTCCAAGTACATTCCCAGGTATTTGTACTCCTCCACCACCTCCACACTGACCCCTTTGATGCTGGTAGGGGTCACTGGAGCCTTTGTCCTCCTCAGATCCACCACTAGTTCCTTTGTCTTTGTCACATTGAGCAGTATGTGGTTGCTCTCGCTCCAGGTGACACATACATCCAACCACTGCAGAGTCATCAGAGAATTTCTGGAGGTGGCAGGTCCCTGTGGAGCCCTGGTGTGGCTGATCAGTCTGTCAGACATACAGCTCTGTAGGCGTACACACTGTGGTCTGCCAGTCAGATAGTCCACCATCCAGGACACCAGTGGGGCATCCACCTGCATCGCTGTCAGCTTCTCAGCCAGCGGGGCCAGCAGTCGTTAGCAGGGTGAACCGGGGTCACCTTTAAAACTGATACAGCTCATTGGCCCTTTGCACACTGCCATTAACTCCACCCCTGCTGCTCCACCTGTAACCAGTGATGGTCATGCCACTCCACACCTCTCTCGTGTTGTTTTGCTGAAGTTTCCACTCCAGCTTCCTCCTGTACTTCTCCTTGGCCTCCCTGATTTTTATTCTCAGGTCCTTCTGTGTAGCTCTCACCTCCTCCCTGTCGCCCGCTTTGAATGCCTTCTTTTTTCTGTTTAAAATGGCTTTAATGTCCTTAGTCACCCATGGCTTGTTGTTGGGGTAACAATTCACTGTCCTAACTGGAACAACACTGTCCACACAGAAGTTTATGTATCCAGTGATGCACTCTGTGATCTCATCAATGTCCTGCCAGTCAGTCACTTAAAAGCATTCCTGAAGTGTTGCAGCCTCCTCAGTCCAAAATCAATCCCTCCTCCACATAAAGTCAAAAGTTCAAAAGTTCTATGTGAGTCATTAAATGAGAGGTTCCAGCAGATTCCAAGCGGTTCCAAACATCTGAAGAGAAGCTGAGAAGCCTGAGATACAGGGGCTGCAATCTGTGCTTCAACTGTTCCTGTTTAGACAATAAGAACAGATCATCACTGTCTTTTAAAATGTTCTGATCTAATCACATTAGTTTGTATATTTATATTACACACAGAGCTGTTGTTTCAGTCACATTCATTTGTTATGTGTACAGTGGGTGCAGGAAGTATTCAGACCCCCTTAAATGTTTCACTTTGTTATATTGCAGCCATTTGCTAAAATCATTGAAGTTCATTTTTCCTCATTAATGTCCACACAGCTCCCCATACTGACAGAAACACACAGAGTTGTTGACATGTTTGCAGATGTATTAAAAAGACAAAGTGAAATATGACATGGTCCTAAGTATCAGAGCCTTTGCTGTGACTCTCATATATTGAACTCAGGTGCGTCCATTTCTTCTGATCGTCCTTCAGATGGTTCTAACCTTCATCTGAGTCCAGCTGTCTTTGATGATACTGATTGGACTTGATGAGGACAGACACACACCTGTCTGTATAAGACCTTACAGCTCACAGTGCAGGTCACATACTGGGTGATGACGTCCTCCTGCAGGTGTTACTGTGGAACAACTGCTCTGGATTGGGATGAGTCTGAATAGAACTTTGTTAGCTTTGTAAAGCTGTGTGGTAGTTAGAGAGGAACTGAAAAGAGTCAACAACAAGGAATACAGTTAAACATCAGGGCTCGTCCAGGACTTGAACCCGGGACCTCTCACACCCTAAGCGAGAATCATACCCCTAGACCAACGAGCCATGTGTGACCTCTTATTTTTCATGTGTCAGTCGGTGGAAGAACAACACAAAGCACATGTTCTTCTTAGTTTGACATTGGTAAAGATATGAACAAAGATTTCTTCTAATTGTGTCAACAAAGACTGGACACTTTGCATATCACTGTCCTCCATGAGGAGACTGTCCTCCATGAGGAGACGACTGTCCTCCATGAGGAGACGACTGTCCTCCATGTCTATTTTTTTTTTTTTTTATTTTAGATAAAAAATTAATCCCAGAGGGAAATTCTTTACAGCTGCTGCCAAGCAGTGTCATACAATGACTAGCAAGGCATGCCACAGGCTAGGCTGTGGCATTAGCTCAACATTGAATCATAAAGTCTATTTGTTGCATAACAGGAAGTGGTCTTGTATTAGGGTGTGACCCTCCTGAGAAGCAGAACCTCTCCTTTATAGGGGCTGTCTTGATAACACCTGAATGCTGCAGAGCATCTTCTTCTTTCCTGCTAAATAAATAATGGCCCTGTGGTCTGGTGGTGTCGGTTCACCTTGGACAGCGATGGACAGGAGGACAGGAAGGTCCGGCTGCTCTCAGCTGGGACCTGTGTGTGTCTGGGTGCACACACACCTGCAGTCTGCCCACAGTTACTGACGTAGCCACTCCGTCACACCCCAGCTGACACATGACCGCACCAGGTGGCTGCTGCTATGACAGATGGTGGTTGTCAGCATTCCTCGTTAGTATAGTGGATAGTATCTCCGCCTGTCATGCGGAAGACCGGGGTTCGATTCCCCGGCGGGGAGAAAGACTTTTACCAGCAGATAGGATGATACTGACCCTGTACATTGCTGCTGCAATAGAAAACATTTCCCAGTTTGGGATAAATAAAGTATTTGTTCTGTTCTGTTCTGTTCGTCTTGTGTCTTGTGAGCTTTAGATTATATTATTTCTTGGGCTCTGTGCTCTAAGTGTCTTAAAAATATGTGGTTTCCTTTATTTACAGTGTGCATGTCATGTGACTTTACTTATGCAACATGTATGATAATGTTCTGTCTCCTCTCATTTCCAGACGTGCAGCCAAAAACATGTGCAGTGATGATATGTGACGGTATCATCATGGTCTCAGAGAGAAGAGCTGAGTGTGTCTGTTCTGATCTTTGTTGTGTCTCTTCTCCTCTGTAGTTTCTGCTTGTTGCTCCTTCACACGCCCTCTGCTGGTGAGCTGCGTCATTACACACAACCTCTGCTGCTGTCAGACTGTATAATAACCACTTCTGATAGGTGCAATATTCACACACCACAGTGTACAACACATTATTTATTTGGATGGGACAATAACTGTTCTGAACTTGTAATCAGAGGTATGTAATGAAAACATTCAGGAACTGTGGCAAGAACCCTTTTTGTCCCTTTTTCCTGCAGCAGGCGGTATAGCCAACAGAAAGCTCCTCTGACTCCACACACTTGACATTGTTCTTAATCACATTGTCCTGTCTGTATGCTGTCCAAACAGATGTGAATGGATCCTCAATCCGGTCCAATGCTGCCAACGCTTCCTTTTCAAGTTCACTTCCCTGATGTTGAAATACAGTTTGTAGCTGACTCCTCAGACTAGTCACCAACAGAGCTTGATATTGCTGCATTGCTGCCAAGACATCATTCACACCTCTGCAGAACAGACAAGAAATAAGAGCAAATTAAATACAAGCAGTCCATGTTTTTAATTTATTAGCATGCAATCTCTATTACAAAGTGTATTATATTAACATCCACACAATGATGCTATTTAACTCATTATTAAGGCATTCAAAGTACATTCAAATCCTAATTAGATAGCAGAGAGCAAATACAAGGAATTATTAAACATCACATCTCATAGAGAAATATGACTAATGACTAATAGGGTCACTGTAAATGTATTTTTTATTTTCAATATATATACACAATATTTGAAACACAATGTTTTCAATTGCAGGCATCAGCCCAGATGTGCACCATTCAGTGAGAGTTAGGCTTGTCCTTGACATGCAGATAATCAACAGAGCCACAAATCAAAACAGATGTAATAATGTTGTATGTAGACAGACCTGTGAAAGATGGTGCTTTCTCTTGCAGTCAACATAACAGCAGTAGCTTGTCTGGTCAGACGGTTACACCTGATGTCCTCCTTACAAAGAAAATCACTGTTCCTCCACACAAAACATGATGCTGTTATTAAACTGGACAGGACTCACCTCTGACTGACTTGATGCAGAGAGTCTACAGGAAGACATGACCCCCTGTTTCCAGCACTGCTTCATCCGTTCGCTCACTGGTTTCCCCCGTCGCTCAGCTGGACTGTATGCCCACACGGTTCTGTTCACCTGATGAAGCTGCTGTTGTCTTCTCTCCCTGTGAATGGTTGCTGCCATGTTCAAGGTGTTCGCGGTGCTTTCTTCCAATGTGACCATAGTGAGTTGTAGACTCCATATTCTTTGGTGCATCCATCAATTCCACAAACAAAGTCCGGACTACGACTATGAGCAGTATTTATATGACTCAGTAAAGACTTGAGAGTGAGAGCTACAAACACAAAGCAGATAACACAGCGCCAAATCATTCCCTGTTTTTAGCCTTAGCTAGCAGCTAGCTGCCTGCTCTGCATGAAGCCGACCTGCTGACACGTCATGATGAAGGTACGTACCACAATTCCATGTCTTATAACAACAGAAACCACTTACTATTTATCAATTATCCAGATATGCCGATATATTATGAAGCAATATGACCTTATTTACGTAAATATAGTTTGTAAAAATGCAAATTAAACGTATTTAGGCTTAGTGCCCCTCCCCGCTCCCTCTTGGAATATGGTACATTCCACCTGTCGTTTTTTTTCCACTTGGAGTCCGTGAAGCTAAACTTTAAGCTAGAGGTTACCTGCTGCTGCTGTGAAATCATAATTCTCAACAAACTGTGGATGTCAGACTCATAAAATGGACAAACTGGACGAGGTTACACCTGCCACAGTCAGAGGTATGCTACAAGGGTTACTTTGATGTTGTGCTGGTGTTAATGGTGAGTTAATGTAGTTAGCCTAGCTTAACAAGTTGTGGATTCGCGGCTAAAGTTTAGCAGCTAAAACACAGAAAACGGGCTAATCTAGTAATAGCTTATGTCTCATTGAGCTGTGGGGCCATTCTCTCAATGTCAAGGACTGTAAACACTGAAAATACAGCAACAACTGGTCATTTGTAAGACATGAATACATGATGTTAAGTTCACATACTACTCTTGAAGTAGAAGTAGCAAGAAATAAAAAATGTGGAAACAGGTGCTGACAAAATATCCTCACCTACTATGTAAAAATCTGAAGGAATTTAATGATAACCTCTGTTTCTTGGCCCCGACTAACTTTTCTGTTTTACAGCTGCTAATATTGGAGAAGACTTGATCCCATCGCTTTCCCGAGATGCCGTTAAAGACCTCTTTCCTGGTCCTGAACATTTCTGGAGGCGCCGGGCTATATGGCTTGTAGTGAATCAAAATGAAAAGGTCAGATCTGTCTGTCACAGTATAACAGGACTGATAAACAGCACATGGTTCAATATCACTATCTGTTTCAAATACATTTTTTAAAAGTTATAAGTGTTTTTTTCATTCCCCAAAATGATAATGTGACTATGACAAAAATGCTCAATAAATGTTTGTGTAAATGTGTTTTAGGTGGATACTGCTCCGGAAATTCATCAATCTCCCCCCACTGGAGGCAGTGACCTTTCAAAAGAGGAGGCAAATACTTCTAAATTTGTGACTATGTCCAACCCAGAATACATGGTGTTCACGGACAGTGAGCTTGAACAGGTGCGACGCTCCTACTTCGAGCAGAAAGGACTGGGAACTGAGCACAATGTGACCTTATCCAAGGAGCTCTTTTGCCGACTCATAAGAAACACTATGACTGATATTATCTCCATCGCAAGAGCCACAGAGGACTCCAGATACCCTGCCAAACATGAGGTGCAACCAAAGTTCCACCTTCCAAGAAACCACGGCAAGAAGTCAGTTCTGGAGATTCCAGTGCATCCACCATTATTCTGGAACATTCACCTGTTAGTTCCGTGGGCATCCCAGTGTCACCTGGAGCCAGCACCCCAGTGCAAAACGGGACAGCAGTGATGAAGAATGTATGTATTGTATTAAATATAATTTTGGATGAGTTCATTCATATGGCACATTCTGGACATTCAGCAGCTTTGGAATGTTTCACTATGTGTCCAAGAGTGTCTGTACTCTGGTCCAATATTTTACTTTTATATCAAGTAACACAAACATTAATGAATTAATGCTACCACTTACTCAGTTTATTATACTGACAACTTGCTTGTTTGGATATCTCATGCCCTCTTTCCATCATAATGTCCCTGTAATGTCTTCAGCTTGTTCAGTTGATGTCTGGACAGCCAGAAAATCCAAGCAGGACACTACAAGACCCTCCAAGAAATGTACAAGTCCAAAAAGCCAAACAAAGCTGCAGTAACTGATTGCTGAACCTTGAATCCGAGTCTCGAAGACGCTTCATCACCTCTGACGTCTTAAAGGATTCTAGAGGCTTACCCTTGTTTCAGGGAACTGGATCACGTAAGTAATGTTGGTCCCACTTAGTTCACATGACTCAGTTTGTAGCCTGACATAAATAGCATAATGTTCATATGTCTCACACATTATAGATTTGTTTGGCCTGATGGTGAATCATTTTAGATAGAATGTTAGACTTTTTTTTAATTCTTCACTGAATCTGTTTTTCAGGTGCTTGACGAGCTGCAGCCAATTATCCAACCAACCAACTTCCAGCACATATCAGAGATGCAGAACAGATGGAAAAGCTTCTACTCAAAGGTCCAGTTTTATGGTGTGATGAAGAAGGCCATGAAGCCTCCAAAAACTTTGAATGGAGGTGAAGTCATGATGCATTTAGTTCTTTTTACATAATAATGTCTCAGTTATTTATGTTACAGCTACTTATAGTACCACGTTGTATTGTGCCTTTTCCATTCAACCAGTGGAGCATATCACAGCTGTCTTCAGAGCCCTGCCACTGCTCTGTCCGTCCAGCACTATGCCACCAAAGAAACTGGGCTCAAGCAGCCAGGCTCTTTTCCATGTCCTTTCGGTGAGATTGTTCATAATATATTCCTGTTTTTCATACATTTTATATTTAGTTTAGTTACTTTGAGATAAACTTTGATCATTTCCAAAGTTCCAGGGGAAGGGGAAGTGTTTTCTACAGTGTGCTTAATGTAGTACTGACTTCATTGGCTCTAGCTGTGCTGCAGTCAGCATTTGCAGTGCTGAATGCTAAGGGGATTTATTGTGACCATAGAATTTCACTAATGTCCTCATCCAGGTCAAAGTTCTGTTTTTCTAATCTTCTTCATTTATTTGTGTCATCCAGACTTCTGAGGATCCTGATGGGTTCATGCAGCAGCGGGGCCTGTCTTCTCCTGTTCTGCTTGTTTCTGAGGACAACTGCATGATCGCCGTTGGAAACACTCCAGTGAGCAGCTTCACCATGGACAGACTTAATGAGGGACTTCTCTACCTCATGGCATATTACTATGCCCTGCACATACCCAAAGTGCATTTCTACACTCCTGTCAGTACTGCAAACAGAGGTACACAACCATTCAGTCCACGAGCAGGATTTGACCTCCCACTACAAAGAAGCGATTGGTGAGTGGAAGTCCTTCCCTGAGTGAGTGAGCCCCTTTGTTTGTAGAAGCTTGTGTGAAAAGTTCATCACATTCGTCACATTTGTTGTTGATGTTTTTTGGAATGTGGAAGTGGTCCTGTTTTGAATTAAATACAATATATTGAATGAAAAACTTTTGGTGTCTTGATTTAACCCTCATGCGTTGTTCGGGACATTTTTGTCCTCTGAGAGAAATTTTTCTGTTTATTTTGGCCATAACTTTGTCAATATGTGGACAAATTGAATCATTTTTCCTCAATAAGCTTAATTTTACATAAATTTTGTTAATATGATTTTAAAATTTTTCATAGGTCAACGGTACACTGTGGGCAAATTTTACCCCCTAATGTGTTGTTCGGGGACAAAAACGTCCCCTAACTTTAACGGTTTTAAAAATATATTAGATAAATATTTTTTTGAAATTTTTTTGCATAGACCTTTTAATTAACTTCAGTTCTAATCAACAGTAGTGAAAAAAATCATTTTCCCCCAGGATTTTAACCCTTTAATCACCAATTTTATAAGGGGTGGTGCTGAAAATTGAAAAAAAAAACACACAAAATGGCTCATTTTTAATAGAAAAGGTGAATGTGGACTGGATTCTTTTTAACCTTTATTATAGTCTTGGTCATGTCAAACATCAGTAAAAAAATTGACTTTATTGCATTATTAGTTTTTGCACAGCACTGGATTTTCTTTTTTTCTCCCATTTTGTCCCATAGACTTACATTATAAACACACTTTTTTTGACTGCACAGCCATGGCACTAAATAATCATGCATTCTTGATTGTTGGTGGTTTACCCTGTTGGTAGGAGGTAACATTTGTGATTTTTACAGTTAACAACTTAATTACCATATTAACCCTTTACCTGCAGGCCTGTGCTCATGTACTGTAGTTTCTGGCTTAAGTATATGGAGTTATAGGGAGTATTTTAGCACATAATTGTGTGTCTACACACTGTGTGTGTATGTTAGAGAGGAAGAGAGCCATTTGCACACTGTCAGGGAAGGAAAGTCAGGAAAATAAAGTTACTAAGTAAGTGAAGTGTACCTAATTCAGACGTACAACGGCAATGCATAAGCATGTAAAATGAAAACATCCAGGAGTTCTGGCGTCTGAAGTTGTGGATGGGTAAAATAGCTGTTTTTTTTTTTTTTTTTAGCTTTCGGAAAACACGTCCTCCAGTAGAGTGACTTTACTTTTAGGTTAGTGTCTCAGTTGAGATCACTGAATTAGTCTAAGTGAGGTCTAAGTGCCCCTTTTCCATGGTGTGTTGCGCTCCACACGACCATACGTACATGTGCATGTTACTAAATAGACACCATAGATAGATAACTTGATAACATAATAAATAATCATTGACTAACCAAATCTAATCTACAGTTTAGTCCCCTACTAAAATTAGTATTAAAAGTAGTTTAGTAAAGTAAAGTAAAGTAAATTTGTTGCAGCCCTAAAAGTAAGTGCCGGGCCCTTTGATGCTGAGAGGTTCAGACTAAACAAAACAAAAACACTAGTGGACTTGCATGCATCCTCCTGGTCATTTAATGGTGACAAGAGCAGCAAGCAGCATGAAGAGAGGATTCACCTGTGCATGAGTGAAGGATTCACTTGTGAACGAATGAAGGATTCGCTTGTGAACAAGTGACGGATCTACTTGTGCAGCCTTCACAGCTTCACAGCCTGGCCCTTCATAGAGCCAGGCTGCACAATCATTTCCAGAGATTGTGCACAAGTGAATCCTCTCTTCATGTTGCTTTCTGCTCTTCTCACCATCAAATGACCACAAGGTCACATGTAAGACCACTTGCCTTTTTGTTTTGTTTAGTCTGCACCTGTAGACATCAAAGGGCCACACGTGCATAGCAACACTTTCTTTGTTTTTGTTTACTATGAAGACTCTGTGGTTGTGTGTACTCACAGACAACAAGATCAGTGTGCAAATGGCTCTCTTCCTCTCTAACATACACACACAGTGTGTAGACACACAATTATGTGCTAAAATACTCCCTATAACTCCATATACAAGCCAGAAACTACACTACATGAGCACAGGCCTGCAGGTAAAGGGTTAATATGGTAATTAAGTTGTTAACTGTAAAAATCACAAATTTTACCTCCTACCAACAGGGTAAACCACCAACAATCAAGAATGCATGATTATGTAGTGCCATGGCTGTGCAGTCAAAAAAAGTGTGTTTATAATGTAAGTCTATGGGACAAAATGGGAGAAAAAAAGAAAATCCAGTGCTGTGCAAAAACTAATAATGCAATAAAGTCAATTTTTTACTGATGTTTGACATGACCAAGACTGTAATAAAGGTTCAAAAGAATCCAGTCCACATTCACCTTTTCTATTAAAAATGAGCCATTTTGTGTGTTTTTTTTTCAATTTTCAGCACCACCCCTTATAAAATTGGTGATTAAAGGGTTAAAATCCTGGGGGAAAATGATTTTTTCACTACTGTTGATTAGAACTCAAGTTAATTAAAAGGTCTATGCAAAAAAATTTCAAAAAAATATTTATCTAATATATTTTTAAAACCGTTAAAGTTAGGGGACGTTTTTGTCCCCGAACAACACATTAGGGAGAAAAAAAGAAAATCCAGTGCTGTGCAAAAACTAATAATGCAATCAAGTCAATTTTTTTACTGATGTTTGACATGACCAAGACTGTAATAAAGGTTCAAAAGAATCCAGTCCACATTCACCTTTTCTATTAAAAATGAGCCATTTTGTGTGTTTTTTTTTTCAATCTTCAGCACCACCCCTTATAAAATTGGTGATTAAAGGGTTAAAATCCTGGGGGAAAATGATTTTTTCACTACTGTTGATTAGAACTGAAGTTAATGAAAAGGTCTATGCAAAAAAAATTCAAAAATATATTTATCTAATATATTTTTAAAACCGTTAAAGTTAGGGGACGTTTTTGTCCCCGAACAACACATTAGGGAGAAAAAAAGAAAATCCAGTGCTGTGCAAAAACTAATAATGCAATCAAGTCAATTTTTTTACTGATGTTTGACATGACCAAGACTGTAATAAAGGTTCAAAAGAATCCAGTCCACATTCACCTTTTCTATTAAAAATGAGCCATTTTGTGTTTTTTTTTTTCAATTTTCAGCACCACCCCTCATAAAATTGGTGATTAAAGGGTTAAAATCCTGGGGGAAAATGATTTTTTCACTACTGTTGATTAGAACTGAAGTTAATTAAAAGGTCTATGCAAAAAAATTTCAAAAAAATATTTATCTAATATATTTTTAAAACCGTTAAAGTTAGGGGACGTTTTTGTCCCCGAACAACACATTAGGGAGAAAAAAAGAAAATCCAGTGCTGTGCAAAAACTAATAATGCAATCAAGTCAATTTTTTTACTGATGTTTGACATGACCAAGACTGTAATAAAGGTTCAAAAGAATCCAGTCCACATTCACCTTTTCTATTAAAAATGAGCCATTTTGTGTGTTTTTTTTTTCAATCTTCAGCACCACCCCTTATAAAATTGGTGATTAAAGGGTTAAAATCCTGGGGGAAAATGATTTTTTCACTACTGTTGATTAGAACTGAAGTTAATGAAAAGGTCTATGCAAAAAAAAATCAAAAATATATTTATCTAATATATTTTTAAAACCGTTAAAGTTAGGGGACGTTTTTGTCCCCGAACAACACATTAGGGAGAAAAAAAGAAAATCCAGTGCTGTGCAAAAACTAATAATGCAATCAAGTCAATTTTTTTACTGATGTTTGACATGACCAAGACTGTAATAAAGGTTCAAAAGAATCCAGTCCACATTCACCTTTTCTATTAAAAATGAGCCATTTTGTGTTTTTTTTTTTCAATTTTCAGCACCACCCCTCATAAAATTGGTGATTAAAGGGTTAAAATCCTGGGGGAAAATGATTTTTTCACTACTGTTGATTAGAACTGAAGTTAATTAAAAGGTCTATGCAAAAAAATTTCAAAAAAATATTTATCTAATATATTTTTAAAACCGTTAAAGTTAGGGGACGTTTTTGTCCCCGAACAACACATTAGGGTAGTGTTTGCGAACAATGCATGAGGGTTAAGACAACTTCACTTATATTTGTTATACTGTTTTAAGAAATGATGTCTTATTTTAACTACATTTGTGCAGATTAAGGTGTCATTTCCTAAAGGTAATTTAGTAGATAGACTTAAATTCTAATTTTAAGTTACTTAATCTTAAATTAGTGGTTTTTCATTTCTAATTATTAATTGAAGGTTTTCTGTCATGTTTTAAGTTGCATTTTAGTCTTACAGAGCCAAGAATTTTGTGCCTATTTTAAGAATTCTTGTCAATGTCTGGAGTACATCTTCCAAATCACAACGGTGTTACAGCACCTCTGATTGACCCCACACCCCTGTGAATCACCCAGGAAGGGGAAGACCTTAACACACATGGAGGAGGCACATGTTAGCCCCAGTGGCCTAATGGATAAGGCACTGGCCTCCTAAGTGCAGAGGTCAGTGAATCAAACCAACCTGTGTGAAAATGCATCTCAATGTTTTCCCTAAAGAAGCAAAGTCCACATGTCGGTGTGTCTCAGCAGCTCACTGTTCATGAGCACTATGCTGCACGGTGAACTGATATACACTCTAAAAACTGTAAGCAGGCTCTACTCAACGTGGTGAAACAGTTTTACACTTCAAAATATTAAGTAAACATGAAACTAATTATTTAAATATACTAACAAAACTGAGTAAATGTAAGTAGAAAAGTATATCTGTGGATGCTCTCATTCATCAGGTCAGAGTCATTTCCAAGAGTTTAAATCGAGGCAGCTGGTGTCAGGGTTTGTGTAAGGAGGTGAGGACACAGTTGCAGGACGCAGAGTGGTTAAAATCCAAAAGAGTCTTTTATTTAAAGGCCAGGAGGGCAAAACAATACAAAACCAAAAATCACACTTAGCGTGGCAAAACTAGATTCAGAAAAAAAGGCACATGGCATAAAAGGCAAGAGCAAAAACAAGGCATGAACGAGGCTTCTACCTGGAGCCTGGTGGGGTCAGGCAGAAGTACATGGAGTAGGCAAGGATCTAGGCATGGCATGGCATGGACGAAACATGGAACAAAACAAACCCTACACCAGACGAGACGAACTAGCAAGGACAAAGGGGAAGACGCAGACTATATACAAAGGGACCAGGGAAGACAACGAGGCACAGGTGACACACATGAGGGCAGGGCTGGTAATCAACAAGGAGGGAAAACACAGGAAGCAAAACTCCAGACAATACACAGGGAGGACAGGACTACCAAAGTAAAACAGGAAACACAAGACAAGACTAGACAACTAAACACAAACCCAGGAAAACAAAACACCAGAACTACAGGAAAACAACAATAACTAAGCACAGATTAAACTAAAAACCCAAAACAAGGACATCAAAAACCATAAATAACACCAAGTCGTGACAGCTGGACTCCAGGACTGTTTTTGAAGATGTTTCCCACTCCCCCGAGTGGCTTCTTCAGTTCTGCTACTGTTCTGGTTGGAATCTGAGTTTTATGTGTTCAGGACCTCTGTAGGTGGATCTTGCAGGAGCTACCATGACTAAGATCCCTATAGTTGGTTAATGGTCAGTTAACAACCAGAAAGTGTGTCTGGGCCATGTGCAGGACTAGTTGACGGCCCATCGTTAGAGATTGAATAT
Source organism: Parambassis ranga (assembly GCF_900634625.1). NCBI lineage: Eukaryota > Metazoa > Chordata > Actinopteri > Ambassidae > Parambassis > Parambassis ranga. Next base: position 1,151,004 of record NW_021144778.1, read on the forward strand.
GAGTGAAGTCTGCTAGGAAGGGATGAAGGGACAGAGCTGTGAACAGGTGAGAGCTGATGCAGCATCACTTATTACCTGAGTTTCCCCTCAGGGAAGCTGCTGTTTGCTGTTGCATCATCCAGGGGATTCCAATTCCCTGAATGGGAAACAGCTGGTTTGGGACTTCCACATGCTTTCCTAATGGAACACATGATGTGTTTGTGTAACACTGGAGATGTTAGCTGTACATGTGCAGAACAAAGACATGACCCACAGCAGACCATCATGTTTAAGGAGCAGCAGGAAGTCCTCTTCTTAGTAACATTTAGGTGAATGGGACGACACATTTGATGTTTGACTTCATCTATGAACACATGTCTGCAGCATGTTTACTGCATTTGAACTGTTACTAATGTCATGATGCCAGCTGTGTCAGCTTTGTTTCCCTTTAAGTCCTCCATCTTCCTGCTTCATGTACTTTGTTGTTTTGTTGGATATCCTGTTTTATTGTGAAAGGACTCTTTCCTTCCTCTTGTGTTTCCCTCCTTGTTGGTCAGCTGCTCCGCCATGATTGTTGTCACCTGTGTCTTGTTAACTCTTGAACACTATGCTCAGGGCTCTTGGTAGTTGCTGCTTCTTCTCCTGTGCTCCTCCAGACACTCCCAGTCCTCCTCTCTGACTGAGCTCACCTGCTTCCACTCCATGTTGATTGGCTGCCCTGATGGTTCTCACCTGTGTCCTTGTGTATATAATCCCCGAGTTTCTCCTGGTCCTTGGTCAGTGTGTCTGTTCCACTCTGTGTGTCCTCTTTGTTCCGGTCTCACTCTGTGTGTCCTCTTTGTTCCGGTCTCACTCTGTGTGTCCTCTTTGTTCCTGTCTCACTCTGTGTGTCCTCTTTGTTCCTGTCTCACTCTGTGTGTCCTCTTTGTTCCGGTCTCACTCTGTGTGTCCTCTTTGTTCCTGTCTCACTCTGTGTGTCCTCTTTGTTCCTGTCTCACTCTGTGTCTGCAGTTGTTCTCCTGGATTCACAGTTTTTTTTCCATGTTATTTCTTTTGTTATTTGAGTTTCTCTTTTTTGGGTGTAAGTTTATGAACTCACCTTTAAGTCTCCAATAAAACCAGTTTATTTCACAGACCTTTTTTTAAAGTAACAATTGTTTTATTTGAAACCTCGGCTCTGACGGTGTTCATATAGATGCATAAAGGCCTGTTCAACAGCAGCCACTTCCAGTACTGAACCACTTTTCTCCACTTGGCGACACACCGGCTGAGAAACCATTGGCTCCATCTAGTGGGCCAAGTTGAAACTGCTATGTATTCAGATTGTTCAGCTTGATCTTGTGCGAGTGCATGTGCTTCATTTTTAACATGTGCTCAGTTATCTTGTTTTATTGGTTATATCTTGGAGCTGGAAGGTCAGGTCTTTTTTTGTCATAATTATTTATAATAATTCAGCTCTCAAGCAGGACACATCATTCCCTTCCCCCCCAAAGCACCTCCTAGTCACCCCCCTGGTCATTATTGTTCCCAGTTCATTGAACATATATTGTCCAAGCTGCTGATTGCAGCTTTAGTGTGACTGGTTTTCCAGAAAAGGTGAGCTTGATGCCTTAATAAACTTGACCCCTCCATCTCCTGAGGGTTCATTAAATGATGACATTGCACCACCAATAAACAGCTCCACACCTCCAGAACCTTCGTTCTCTTCACATGCCTCCAGCACTCTCCCTGCCATAAGCAGCATTTCCCCTCTGGGATTATTAAAGTATTTCTAAAGGCAGAATCAGGAATCTGTCAATAAACTGAAAGAACAACTGAATACAGTTACTGAAAAATCTGTTAACACTTTTTGACCCAGAGCACCCAAAAAACAAGCACTCTTCAAGACCTTCACAGAGCATATAATGGCAACAGTGATGAAATGCACAGGATGTCTGACCGGCAGCTCATCAGATACATTGTATGAATGCATATGAATTGTATGAATGCGTATGAATTGTATGAATGCGTATGAATGAATCGGCGGTGGTCGGAGAGGCCGTAGGCGCACCTTGGCAGCCACGTCTCCGTCAGTCTCCCCCTGGGGAGCTGTGGCTACCACTGGTAGCTTACCACTGCCACTGTGTGAATGTGGTGTGAAAGAATAATGCATCTCAATGTAAGCGCTTTGAGGGCCTGCCCAACAGAGCAGAAAAGCGCAATATAAGACCAATGCATTATTATTAAACCATGCTACATCACTGATCACAACACCTGTGCATGCCATCAACATGGAAACATGAGGCTTTAGACTACAACTGTTTCAAAGAGAGGATTATTCACATCAGCAAGTCTTCCAACACTACTATCATCAACATGCTGCAGCACAGAAAATGACTAGTGCATGAGACGACAATGCACAAAATGCTGTTTTGAAGAAGTTAGGATCAGCGCACATAATCCAGCATGGGATGGTTAAAGACAAATATAAGAACTGGGTGAAAAAAAGAAACGTGGACCAGTGGGGGAGCTGATAGAAGTGTTCCAGAAAGATCTGGAGGAGCTGGCTGCGCCATTATAATAGGATTCACCTGGTTAGTTTAGAAATCTCAAAGAGAACTTGCAGAACGAGATGGTGCTTCATATTGATTTCAGTGAAAATCATGCTTGCAAGCTAAACACCGAAATCCTAGCCTATCATACTGGTGGGTCCCCGTGCTATGCAACAGTACCACAGTCTCTGAGACATGACATGTGGACATGCCGATCATGGACGGAGCAACCAGGAGATTGACACACTCCACATCCTCAGTGATGGTTCTGCAGGCATACGAACTGCTTCCTTCTCAGCACTGTTCCACACACCTTGGGTTTCAAGACTGGTCTGTCTGTAGCTCCCTGTACTGTAAGGCCCTCTGGAACAGGTCCAACATAATGCTGCAGTCTGAATGCTTTACAGGGCATTTGAATGGAACTCTGTTTTTCAACTTCTGATAACAGTCTTATCTGTGCGAGAGGAAGATCTGGCGATCTCACAAAACTCTGGCTGCCATGATATCCATTGTGTGCTCTAGCAGGAGTATCACATAATGCAGGAAGCGCAGCATGCACATGGTCCTAAGGAGCACATGCTCCTAGTGTGGACATGACGCCAAACCCTCTGGCATATTCAATTCAATTCAGTTCAATTCAGTTTTATTTATATAGCGCATTTTACAATCAGAAATTGTCTCAAAGCGCTTCACAGAAACTCAGAGTGTGAGACCCAGAACCTGAACCCCCCTAAGAGCACTGTGGCAAGAAAAACTCCCTTTAAGAGGAAGAAACCTTGAGCAGGACCCGTCAACTTAAGGGGGAACCAGTCCTGCTGCTAGTCGGCCGGGTAGAGGAGGGGAAGAAGAGGGAGACAGGACAGAGAGGATGAAGGAGAGAGAGGAGAAGAAGAGGGAGAAAAGACAGAGAGGATGAAGGAGAGAGAGAGGAGAAGAAGAGGGAGACAGGACAAAGAGGATGAAGGAGAGAGAGAGGAGAAGAAGAGGGAGACAGTACAGAGAGGATGAAGGAGAGAGAGAGGAGAAGAAGAGGGAGACAGGACAGAGAGGATGAAGGAGAGAGAGAGAGGAGAAGAGGGAGACAGGACAGAGAGGATGAAGGAGAGACAGAGGAGAAGAAGAGGGAGACAGGACAGAGAGGATGAAGGAGAGACAGAGGAGAAGAAGAGGGAGACAGGACAGAGAGGATGAAGGAGAGAGAGAGAGGAGAAGAGGGAGACAGGACAAAGAGGATGAAGGAGAGAGAGAGAGGAGAAGAGGGAGACAGGACAGAGAGGATGAAGGAGAGACAGAGGAGAAGAAGAGGGAGACAGGACAGAGAGGATGAAGGAGAGACAGAGGAGAAGAAGAGGGAGACAGGACAGAGAGGATGAAGGAGAGAGAGAGGAGCAAACATGACAGCAAGATGAAACAGTGATTATATTATAATGGATATCTATATATATCGTCAGTCCATAAGTAGTAATAGTAATTTGATAGCAAGGATGAGCAGCAGGGGCTGATGAAGTCAATGAGCACAGGAGAGATCAGGGGCAGGACTGCAGGTCAGCATGCAGGTCTGGAGACCCGCAAAGAGAGAGAGAGAGAGCGAGGCACAGAACTACGAGGAAGACAGTAAACACAGATTATGAGACGATATTACCCAGTATGATCCAGACTAAGGAGAGAAAAGGAGAGGTTAGAGGGTGAGAGGGAAACTGCTCAGTGGATCATGTTTGTGCCCCCCGACAACGTAGGCCTAGAGCAGCATAGCTGTGCTACACACTAGGTCTAAGGCTAACTGTACGCCTTACTAAACAGAAAAGTTTTAAGTCTAGTCTTAAAGGTGGAGGCAGTGTCTGCCTCTCGGACCCAGATTGGTAACTGGTTCCATGATAGTGGTGCCTGATAGCTGAAAGCTCGTCCTCCCATTCTGTTTTTATGAATCCTAGGAACTTCTAGTAAACCTGCACTCAGAGATCTGAGTGTCCTATTAGGAACATATGGTACAATCAGGTCCTGCAGATACAATGGAGCCAGTCCATGAAGAGCCTTGTAGGTTAGAACAGTGGTCCCCAACCACCAGGCTGGGGACCGGTACTGGTCCGTGGGTCACTTGGTACCGGGCCGCACAAAAAGACTGAGCAAAAAATATATGATTCATTATCTGAGTCTGAAAGCTGTTTCGTTTTAAAAATCGATCAGATTCATCCGCCTGTGCCTTTAAGCACCTGCCCAGACGCTTGTCTCGGTCACGGGATACGGCACCCAAAATTAAGCCCACAAGCTAGCAAAAATGAATAAAAAACAAACGTCTTTGGAGAGCTTGTTCGGAAAGAACATTCATGAACATTTTCGCCACATTCGCTGCGTGTTTACTGCGAGTTTTATGTGAGCAGACACAGGAAACACCGGCATAAAGGCTGTTCCATACTCCGTGAGACAAAGAGCGGAGAATGTGCTCCACGGGTGGTAAGAGATTAAAAAAAAAGGTCTTTTCCGCACGGAGGTACCATACTCCGCGAGACGTGTGTGTGCAGAACTCCTCATACGGCCCACCCACTGCAGCGCACGTCAGACACCAAACAGGAACAACATCACACACAGCCCACCTCCAGTGTTTGCGAACAGAGGAAGGTACAGCAGCTGACGTTATGGATTTTGCAGCTTTGTTAAAGGAGATGGACGAGGAGACGAACATGAACAAAAAAGGGGGGGGCATATACAGGGACACATGAATGATAACATTCTAAATTGCAGCATTGTCTTGTTCGACCTCTTGCTCAGTTTCGTACATGAGGTTCTGCAACTGCCTCTTGAATTTTCTGAGCGCATGTGGTGGTAGTGTCCTCATAAAATCGGCAACATGAAGCACATATCTGGCACAGGGATCCGTCAACTGCTGTGCAGCGTCCCTCCTCATCTGTCCCGCCTGCAGCATCACTTTCATCACGCCCACAATAAATTCCGACCAATCACAGCATGGTTGCCGCACTGCCTTGAAAGACAAAGTTCGGCCCGGACCCTGCGCACAAGAGTGCGGAACAGCGGGCGGTCCGAGACAAAAAATGACGTCATTTTGTGGGCGTAACGTCTGCACGGGGGAAAAAGTTCTTTGTCTCGCGGAGTATGGATCCAGCTTAAGAGCAGCTCTGACCGGCATGACGTGACGTGACACCCTCTTTGCTATTGGTGGAAAAATGCACCACGTCAACCAATCAGGAAATGTTTATGGGACCACGTGGTATTTAGTTGCTAAGGGAAGATTGTGGGAGAAAAGCCGGCGAATGACAGATGGTGATAGCGATAGTGAGTTTGGACAAGCGACAGATTTGTGATATTTAGTGTGTTTGGATTGTGTAGTTGGTGTGTGGTGAAGTGTGTTTAGTGTGTAGTGCAGTGTGATTTAGTTGTTTTAGTGTTTTGTGCGTCATGAGACGGTTTTTGAATGTGGAGCAGGCAGTGCAGCTCTTCTTTGAGCTGGAAGGCGCAGAGGGAGACACGGGGACAGCGTCTGAGCCAGAGAGTGAGTTTGATGACGAAGTGGATGATCCGTCTTTTGTTTTTGCCCTGGAAGACACAGGACGATCCTGACACTGCCCCATCTGTTAGCAGGTTTCAGCCTCGCCGAACACCAGGAGTCCAGGTTGAAACATTTTCCCCCCAGAGTCCAAAAGATCTTTTTCTGTTGTTTTGTGCCACTGACACAGTGAGTACAATTTGCAGAAACACCAATAAAAATGCTGCAAAAAACAAGGAATTAGGAAAAAAATACAATTGGACTGACATAGACATGGAAGATCTGTACCAATTTTTTGGTCTCCTGATCTATATGTCGTTGGTGTCACTGCCAAGTCTCCAGGACTACTGGAGACAGAATCATATTTTGTCTGTGCCTCTTCCAGCCAAAGTGATGGCAAGAGACAGGTTCCGCTCCATATTTTGGAATATCCACCTCAGTGACCCTGAGGAGGATGTGGAAAATGACAGAAAGAAAGGAACAGCAGGTCATGACAAACTGCTCAGAGTCAGGCCTCTGTATGATGACATCCTCAGTGCCTGCCTGGCCTATTACCACCCGAGGAGGGAGCTGGCTGTGGATGAAAGGATGGTGGCAACTAAAGCAAAAACTGGCATGACACAATATATAAAGGACAAGCCAACTAAATGGGGGATGAAACTTTTTGTATTGGCTGAGTCAATCAGTGGCTACACCATCAGGTTCAGCATTTAAGGTGGGTACATTTTTTGTCCCGAGGTACAAATCTGTACGTTTTTTTAAGGATCTCCTGAGGGTTAAACACATTAACACCTACAGACACACACATATTCTATATAAATAACATTAAACACATTAACACCTACACACATATTCTATATAAATAACACATAGCTATACATACATATACACACACAGTACATATACACACAACTCTGTCTACCTTCTTCACAGGACAATGCCGCGGAAGGGGAAGAGGTCCCAGGTCCAAAAGGTGCGCTGGAGGCGGCTGGACCTGGCAGATCCTGGACCACCAGAGGTCGCAGCCAGAGACTCTCCTGCTGCACAGGTAAATGTTCTTATGTCAGTGTCCCTATTTAAAGTCAATAAGTAATTAATGCTTCTTCTGTTGTAATATGTTATGATATGCCAATGCTCACTCAGGTGGTCTTTCAGTAGTCGTAAAGTTGAAATGCTCTGCTCTCAGACGGCCCTGACGCCTCCACCACCAAGAACTCCTCTGCAGCGGAGAAATGCGCGAGCATGCAGAGACAGAAACGACACGCCGAGCAGAACTGAGGCTGCCACTCCTAAAAAAAATTCTAACTAAATATCAGAGAAATACTGACGGGCAATTAATAAAAATAAAACGCACAGGACAAGCCTCAGTAAATAAGTGCGTGTGAGAAAAATGTGCGGGCCGCACTAACACTAAACTTTGATGTCAAGTGGGGGGCCACAAAATATCGGCCCGCGCGCTACTTTGAGACCCCTGATCTACTGGCTTGGGTGTGGTGGTCTCAGGTGGAGTAATTTCCTCCCCTTCTCCAGGTCCCTACGAGGAAGAGCAGTTCCAGAGGTCCTCCTCATCCACTGTGGCGGGTCTCAATTGTCAGGCTTGTTGCAGCGATGAAGGAGGACCTGCACCGCCTCCACCTGCAGCATCCAGCTATGAAAATCATCTTCCCTGGGCTCACTCAGAGGTGCAGGTGGAGGGGTGTTGCCAATCCTGGTAACATAGACAAGGCCCGCAGGTTCGTGAACAGTGTTATGGCTGCATATGTCTGTTCTGTTGGTGCACACTTTGTGCATCGCACTGACGTAAAGTATGACTCCTGGGCTGTTTTTGCGAGATGGCGTTCATTTAACCGATAGGGGACATGACATTTTTTTAAAGAGTTTGGCCACGGCCATTAAAGCCCAACTTCAACAGCAGGAAGTGTTCTGTCTGCCAGTTTGCCTGCAGTTTAACTTGAGTCAAAGGACTTTCAGGCCTCAAAACAGTCCACAGTGTCATATTTTAGCCATAACACATTCATTTCTGTTTACCAGTTGTGCTCTTCCTCACTCCCACACTCTCTCCCATTCCCTCTGTCCTTCTCTCATACAACGCTAGCCATAACACTCATATATGCATACACTGTTTTTGTTCATTGTTATATGTTAGGTGTGGTGGCTGCGTGTTCTTATGTATGTGTTCAGGATGTTTTAGGTGGACATGGCAAATGCAGAGGAAAGACAGGAGAACCCCGATCTGGCCTTAGACAGCTGGTTGGAGCCTGCATAAACGGGGCACGGCCGGTTGAATGAGGTCCGACAGATCAGGCTTTTCTCCCGTCGACACCTGTTGTGTTCAGGTCTGGGGCTACTTGGTTTTGTTCATTGCTGTGTTCCATATGTTCAGATGTGTTCTCATGTATTTTATGTGCTGCGCTAACCCAGTTTTCAGAATGTTCAAGATGTTTTAGGTTTCTGGGTGTTCTGGGAGAGTGAGACAAAGAGAGAAGAAAGTGAGGTAAATGTGAAGTTATTTTATGTTTGTGTATTATTAGACAATGCTGTTCCTTGTACTCGTTAACTTGAATCCAGTTTTGATGTTGTATTCAGTCCCAGAGGAGGCTTCTCAGATGGATCGTCACAGTTTGTTAAAGGGGAAAAAACATAAAGATAAGTATTTTATATTAAAAGTTATTCACCAGATCACTTACACAGAACTGTGCACTGATGCAATTGTTTGTTTTGTCTTTGCTGAACAGGAAGCTGAGCAAAGGATACCAGGGACCCAGGCAGCTACACTGTGGAGCAGGAATACCAGCTGGACTTCCTCTTTGGTTCAGGTACATGTGTAAATGTGACAGGAGGTTGTTTCATGCTCAAAATGTATACACAGTAACATTTATTTTCATGTTGACATACTTGTTTATAGGATATGAGAAGTCCCTGAAGTTTGATCCAGGCCTCGGAGACCTCATCAGCAGCTGTTGCTCATAAACAGCCAGTAAGTTTGCAGACTGTCATGGCAGTTGTGATAAATGTGAGACATTTTGTGCTGTTATAATACTGTGGTTAGTGATTTGTCTTTTTTGTGTGTCTTTCTAGAAAAACCTGAAGACCAACGAAACCTGAAGTTGGCATGTTTCCTTTACACTGTTCATCAAAACAAGGAGACGGTCTGACAGCAAGACCACACTGAAGGAGCCAGTGAACCACTGCAGAATCAACAGAGGCAGCATGACAGCGAGACCTGAGGTAACATGTCTGCTGGATCACTGGCATACATCAGGTATAGATTTCATTACAGGATGAGATTTATTTGGTAGCAGCACAGAAACACAGGGATGGCTCAGGCAGCACATAGGTTGGATGCAGTCAGGTGTAAAGTTGGTCTATGTTTCAAATACAGGCTTTGTGCTGTTTTTATATGGAGTCTGCATGTTGGCGTGTTTCACCATGTTTTCCTTATAGGAAACAGTGGTAACATTGGCAGCAGTGTTAGACCCAGGCAGTCTGACAGCCTTTATACATAATCTTCATAACAACTGTAAATAACTCATAAGAACTTGTACTGCATCATATTTAATCACCATGTCCATCTCTGTGACCTTTCTTGACCTGATGGCAGCTAGAGCTGCAAAGGGAAACAGCCACATGAGACCAGCAGTCTGTACAATGTTAACATGCAGGATGAATGCTGAAATCGTCGCTGTACTAAACAGACATACCTTACATGTGTGAGACATTCTGAGAGGGAGAGCTTCTGTTCTACAGCCTACTCCACAACTGAGGCTAGCTAGGTACGATACTGACGAGTGTTGGCCTCATTTAGCTGGTCAGAAAAATAACAGAATGTAACTTACAGCGACAGATTCACAGTAGATGTCCTCAATAATCTTAATCCACTGTAATAGAATACAAGGACCTTATTCATCACACAGTACATAACTTCCTCACAGTATTTCATTGTTTACTGTAATTTTCCACAACAAATGTGGAACAGCTCCAGAATGAACACTTTATAAACAATCTGAAATCTTCACTGACACTGATGTGGACAGACTGAGAGTGTCTCTACCTGTGCTAGAGCACTGACAAAATGCCAAAGTGATCAAACATCAGGCAGAAAGGATGAGAGCAGAGAACTGGTCTGTGGTCAGAAGAACCTGACCTGCAGAACCTCTCCTTTATAGGGGCTGTCTTGATCACTGCCTCTCATTTCCACCTGTTGTCTGTTCCATTTGCACAACAGCAGCTGAAACTGATTCACAATCAGTGTTGATCCTAACACTGACAGTTTGTCAGTGAGGGTGTCAGTGTCAGACACACTCTCTGTCTCCCAACAACCACACCTGCACATAAAAGCCTGGACTGAGATATAACTGACTGAGGCATGAAGAAGACTTTAAAACCCTCTGGAGTCATGTGTATAATGGTCCGTTTTTGACTACTTTTCATTTTTTCTTTATATTTCAGCTTAAAAATGGATCACCTTGCTTTGTTTAGTGTCATTCTTTTCAGTACAACCCCACAAGTGTGACTATGGTGTTATTTTTTCATTTTGACATACTGTGTTAACACACTGGACCTAAAATCACACAAAAAATATAAAATCCGAGTGGGAAAAAGTTAGATTTTTTACTGTGCAAACCACAAACATGTTTAACAAACCATTTTTATAACTTAGAATGCTTATGCAAATTGTAAATGTCAAAAAATATGTACAGATGTAGCAAAAAACACAATTATTTACAACTATTTACCCTTGAATGCAGAAATGCCTTATGGCGTTTTTTGTACAGCTATTTACAAGTATTATATACAGTTCAGGTGGCACACACATTATTTGTGCCACTTGAAAAAGCAGTTCCTGTCCACCACAACACAGAGGGGCACATCACAGCCTGACACTTCCAGGGTGTGTCACTCCTCTCTTTGTCCACCCGGAGGCAAAGTCTGCATTTTAGCCTTCCTGCTTTTTGGCCAGGATCTGTATAACCGAAGCAAGGCGTCTGGACTTGTAGAGTTTTGTAGAGTTGCTTGGATGAGCAGCGAAACGTCTTCAGCGAAACGTCTTCTAGAAAACTCTACAAGTCCAGACGCCTTGCTTCAACCTTCTCTATCGTTTTCCTAATTGTAATTGAAACTTTTTGTTGTTCTTGTTCTAGTTGTCATGCTCCTCTTTCACTTCTTTTGTCTGTTTTTTCTCCACTATCTCCAGGTGACATCAGAGGCCATAAAGCATCACCTGAAGGAGGCAGAGGGGGACTCCTTCCTTGTGTATCTTGGGGAGTCCATACAGGCGTGGAGTGGCTTCCCCAGGATACAGTCGGAAGTAGAGCTTGCGGTTGATGATTTGGTCTCAGTTCTAGAATGATTGCTGCTGGGAGTTTGAGCAGACAGCTGTTTACAGGGTCTAAGTTGGAATAAAGATTAATCCTGTAAATGCAAACATCCAATCTACTGAAGTTCAAAGATGTGGGCTCGTCCGGGATTAGAACACAGGACCTGTGAGGAACTGGAACCACTTCTTCATCTGAACCATGGAGACGCCAATTTATAACACCTGAAACCACCTCCACTGTCTGCACACACAGGAAGTTCACCCTGAATCAATGCTCTCTGTTTCAGTTAACCTGTTTGCACAGAATTATTCTCTGTAACAACATGTAGAGCCCGGATAGTTCAGGCTAATTTTCATATCTGTCCAATGAGAGACAATTATCAGAGGAGAGGTTCTGCTTCTCAGGAGGGTCACACCCTAATACAAGACCACTTCCTGTTATGCAACAAATACACTTTATGATTCAATGTTGAGCTAATGCCACAGCCACAAAAAGACATTTCTCCCAGCTGCTAGACAGCAAGCCTTATCTAGACATGGAGGACAGTCTCCTCATGGAGGACAGTGATATGCAAAGTGTTCAGTCTTTGTTGACACAAAGAAATCTTTGCACGTATCTTTACCAATGTCAAACTGCTGAAAGTCGGCCGGGTAGAGGAGGAGAAGAAGACCCATGAGAAGCAGGTTCCATGGTGCAATGGTTAGCACTCTGGACTTTGACTCCAGCGATCTGAGTTCAAATCTCAGTGGAACCTTTAGTTTAGTTTGGACAGTAATACTGGTGTCCTTTCTACTTTCTCTAAAAATTCAGGGCTCATTTTGCAGATTTCCAGTCAGCATGTTGTAACTGAATAACTATCAGAGTGTATCAGAAGGAGAAGTTACATAAAGATAGAATTTAAATCTCTCTCCTAAATGACACCTTAATCTGGGATTAATAATGAGTATAAAAGTAGCTGAAGACATAATTTAGTATTATAACACATACCTCCTTTATAGGGCTGTCTTGATAACTGCCTCTCATTTCCACCTGTTGTCTGTTCCATTTGCACAACAGCAGCTGAAACTGATCCACAATCAGTGTTGATCCTAACTGGACAGGCTGGTTTCACACAAGTGTGACTGACTTTTTGGGGCAATATTATAACAAATACTTATGAGACATTATATAAAAAGAAAGGTCAGTGCATCATGACTTCAGCTCCATTCAAAGCTTTAGGAGGCTTCATGGCCTCCATCACTCCATAAGACTGTTCCATCTGTTCTGCATCTCTGATATGTGCTGGGACGTGGTGGCTTGGATGTTTCAGTGCAGCTCATCTAGTAATAATGAGTAACACATATATGAACATCAAGCTAATCATGTCATGCTAAACTGAGTCCTTGGAAGAGCAGAAGCTGTGAACAGACCTCATGGAGCAATGGTAGCACATCTGAGTCCAGATCAGAAGGTTGCATGTTCAAATCATGTCAGGGTCACTGGTTTTATGTAATTTAGTCCTCTTTCTGTTCACACCAGGTCCACTAGAGCTCTCAGACTCCTCCACTGCACTGAAGTCTGGGTAGTTTTCACTTGAAGCAGAATGTCGGCTTTCTCCTGTGTTTTCTGGTTAAATTACTGCACATTCAGGGAAAATAGAGTTAGAGTTAAATAGAGCAAAAAATCCTGAGTCATCGATCTGCATTCGTTTAGAGGGCCGAAAGGGAGCAAGTGTGAAAACACCCTACATTTGAATCTTATGTGGGACCAACACTCCCCCGAGTAGCTTCTTCAGTTCTGCAGTGACAATGTTCTTCCTCAGCCAGTTGTTGTCTTTGTCTTGTTGTCTGTGGGTCTTTGATGACAGCCCAGCTGGGATAGCCACAGGTTTGCAGGGCCTTCCTGATGTGATGTTGCTCCTTCTTCTTCTCCTCTGAGCTGGTCGGTACAGTTTGAGCTCTGTGCTGCAGCCATTGCGACAGCCATCGCACCTCAGAGTGATCCAGCAGTGCCTCATGTTCAGCAGCATACAGTGAGCAGCTTTAATCTCTGGATTGACAGACTTTATCTATGCAATAACTTGCAGAACAGGGAGTCTTCCAAAATATCTCCTTTCCAGGGATAGCACACCAAAACTATCAACTGAGCAGCACTGGAGATGCTCTGCTCTGTCGATTCATCCACCTGAAAGGAACATTTCTTACATGATCGCAGTCTATCCAGCAGCTGTGCCTGAATGTCAGCTGAGAGATCTTCTGTTCTCCTTTTCAGTTTATTAGCTGCCTCTGTGCCAAGCAAAATCTCACACCAGTCAGATCTCTGTCCACCTGTACAGTCACAAAGCCGGGGGCAGCGACGCTGTTTTCCAGGATGTCTGAGTGCAGTCCTTTTTTTCTAGCTCTCAGGATGGGAGCTGTATCCACCCTGAAGGAAGGCGCCACAGGAAGTTAAAAGGCACTTTGACTCTGGTGGGACTTGAACCCACAACCTTTGAATCACTTCTCCTTTGTTTAACTAGAAGTCCAATGCGCTATCCATTGTGCCACAGAGCCACAAAGAAGTCTATTTTTTGTCCTAGAATGAAAGGCAGAAATCCGGAATAAGCAGCAGCATTCCAGAATAGTCATCAGTATTCCGGAATTATACGTAGAATTCAGGAGTAACAGTCAGTATTCTGGCAAGTCAGCAGTCCAGAAGGGAAGCTAACATCAGCAGTGGCTCAGTGGTAAAGCAGGGTTGTGTGTCCTTTACCCACATTGCCTCCAGTGCTGGTCATTGTATGACACTGCTTGGCAGCAGCTTTAAGCAATTTCCCTTCTGGGATTATTAAAGTATTTTTTTAAAAAGTCAGCATAACAGAGGTTACAGCATCACTGAGTTTCCCCTCAGGGAAGCTGCTTTTTTTTACTGCCACCCCTGGATATATGCAGTCCAGTGCAGTGCGGCATGCTCTGTTCTGTACAATGGAGAAACCAAACAACTACTCCAAACACTGGCCTTCAATGTTTGTCAAAGTTTGTCTTCAAACAAGATGCTTATGTTTAAGGCAAAAGCTGTGACAGAAACAAGTTCTTCTTCAAAGATACACAACTCCAACATCTTTGTGAAGTTTGTGGACAACACAACTGTGGTGGGTCTCATCTCCGGTGGAGATGAAACAAACTACAGGAATGAGGTGCACCTTCTGGCCGAGTGGTGCAGAGACCACAACCTCTCCCTGAATGTGGAGAAGACAAAGGAGATGGTTGTGGACTACAGGAGAGCACACAGTCAGCACACCCCTCTGACCATCGACGGGGTTCTTGGGTGTGCACATCACTGAGGACCTCTCCTGGACTAACAACACTGCATTCCTGACCAAGAAGGCACAGCAGCGCCTCTACTTCCTCCGCAAGCTCAAAAGAGCCAGAGCCCCTCCCTCCATCCTGTGCACCTTCTACAGAGGGGCTGTTGAGAGCATCCTGTCCAGCTGCATCACTGTGGTACAGAGCCTGCACCGCCACCTGCAGGAAGACGCTTCATCGCATAGTGAGAGCAGCTGAGAGGATCACCCTCTCCCCTCCCTCCAAGAACTCTACGACAGCTGTCTCACCCGAAAGGCCCTCCGCATCACAGGAGACCCCACCCACCCTTCACACCGCTTCTTTAGTCTGCTGCCATCAGGAAAGAGACTGCGCAGGCGGGGCCAGGACCAGCAGACTGAGGGACAGCTTCATCCACCAGGCTGTCAGGAAGCTGAACTCTCTCCCTGCTGTGCCCCACTCTCTCCCCCTTCCCTCTACAAAAGTTTTTTTTTACCAGGCTGTAAACATGTTCATTTCTGCTGTGAAGTTGGACATTTTAACATGGGAGTCTATGGGTAATAACACACGTGAATTACAATTTTTCACACATGTCGTAAACATTCCAATTTAAGACTAGTGGTTAAGACCTTCAAAACTCAGTGTGTAACATTGTTGGTAAAAACTGTTTGATTTGGCATGTTTGTAGAGAAGATTGAAGCAAGGCGTCTGGACTTGTAGAGTTTTCCTGAAGAGGTTTCACTGCTCATCCAAGCAGCTTCATCAGTTGTTGATCTGTTGGTGGGGAAACATGGTTTATATGTGGTTGCAGACCTCAGTGGGTGGTCTGGATAAAACTCACAAACAATAGCACTAAATGTTTCCATAGTTACCTGTGATGATCTGGCTGCCTGTGCCAGGTGTGTCTAATGACTGGCTAACGACTATGAGACTGCTGGTAGACAGCCCATTGTTCTTGCTGTTAGCATGTGACTTGGAGTGAAACTTCCTGGGAATGGATGAAATAACTGCTTTGTATGTGGTAAAAAGATGAGGCCACCACCTCGAGAAGGTTTTACCAGCTTAACATAGATGGCTTCCTTGACTTCCTCTCTGTCTAAAATGTGAACATTGTTGTCCTCAAAGGAGTGTCCTTTGTCTTTGAGGTGGAGGTGAACAGCTGAGTCTTGTCCTGAGGAGGTGGCTCTCCTGTGCTGAGCCATTCTCCTGTGGAGTGGTTGTTTAGTTTCTCCAATGTACAGATCAGAGCATTCCTCACTGCACTGGACTGCATATATGATATTGCTGTGTTTCTCCCTGGGAGTTTTATCCTTTGGGTGTACCAGTTTCTGTCTCAGGATTGTCCTCCAGCGGAGACTGCAACCTTAACACAGCGCCTAGGACGAAAAGCAGACTTGCAGAATGAAAGGCAGCATTTCGGAATGAAAAGCATTCCAGAATGAAATTCAAATTTCCGGAATGAAAGGCAGTAATCCAGAATAAGTGGCAGCATTCCAGAATAGACATCAACATTCCGGAATGACAGGCAGAATTCCCGATTAACACTCTGTATAGTGGAACAGAAGTCAGCAAGACATCATTCTGGAATGAAAAGCATCCCAGAATGGAAGAAAGCATTCCCAAATGAAAGGCAGAAATCTAGAATGAGAGCATCCTGGAATAGACATCCATCCACCCACTCCAGAATGATAGGCAGGATTCCGGAATGGTAGACAAAAGTCTTGGAATAAACCCCTAACCTGACAGCAGCCTGTGATGTCATGGAAGCGTGCGTTCCAAAATGGAAGGCAACATTCCAGGACAAAAGTCAGCATAACAGAATGAAAAGATTTGCGGAATGAAAGACACCATTCCAGAATGAAAAGCAGTCCATAATGAAAGACAAAATTTTGGAATGAAATGCAGAAATCCAGAATAAACAGTAGCATTCCAATATAGACATCAGTATTCCGGAATGATAGGCAGAATTCCCGAATAACATCATAACATCATTTAATCAATAGGGCTCGACCGATTAGCTCGATCCCCATACGGCCAATCTGTGTTTTCATTGTTGAAGCGTGGACATGCCTGTTTCACTTACTGTGTGCTGGTTGGTACATTGGACTCAAGGATTGGTTTTTGAAGACACTCCTCCAAGTGGTGTCTTCAGTTCTGCTACTATTCTGGTTGGGAATCTGAGTTTTATGTGTTCAGGATCTCTGTGGGTGGATCTTGCAGGAAATCAGACTTTTAATCTGAGGGCCCAGGGTTCAAGTCCCTGTTCAGGAGCAACACTATATATTCCTAACCAGAAATCTTTGTACATATCTTTACCAATGTCAAACTAAGAAAAACATGTGCTTTGTGTTGTTCTTCCACCAACTGAAACATGAAAAGCAAGAAGTCACATGTGGCTCGTTGGTCTAGGGCAGACCTGGGCAAAGTACGGCCCGCGGGCCACATCCGGCCCGCTTGCGTCTTAATAATAATAATCTCTAAGGTTTCAGTAGGGCTCTTGCACCATTCGGTGCTCGGGCCCTAATTATAGTGCAAAGTCTCCTTATCAATACGTGTGTGGAGAGGAAAGCAAAAGATCAGCTGGCTCTGTGACTTTCTCGGGAGAAAACAAACAAAAAAACTCGACAAAAGTGATAATACTGAAGCAGCCTGGAGGTAGATGTCAGTTAAGAGGGCTGTGACATGGAGCGGATTGTCCCACGGATAGCATCAGGTGTTGCCAGCTCTTCTTGGTAACTCTGCTGTCTAACTAAATACATTTGGGACCCATTCCTAAAAGCGCTGCCTCTAACCCCACCCAGTTTTTTTTAGTGCGTTTCATCTTCTGATCCAGCGGCCTCCCTTCTTGCGTTTTCCCCCCTTTTCGGATGTGGTCTTCACGACGGGGTCTAGGACGCCGATGCACATTCAAACTTTGTACTTAATAAATATTTCTCATTCAGTTCGCTGAGTCTCTCATGATTGAACTGTTACTGAGATCCATCCTGTCCAACAGACAGGCAGCAGCTCAGAGGACAGATGCTCCACAGACAGGTGCAGCTTCCTGACAGCTTCCACTTGTGTGTGTGTGGCTACAACCAACCTGAAGACATAGATGACATAGATAAATGGTCAAATATGCACTGTGTGTTCAATATAGGGAGAGGAACTTCTCCATTTTTCTGTTATGTTCACGTAAATTTCAGAGGGAAATACTGTTACTCTACCCAATATTTGTACAACTTTAAAGTTACTTTTAAGCGTAAGTTAAAACAAATATTAAAAGATCAGGTTACACTAGTGGGTCAGTCTCTGAGCAGTGTGTAATATGAGTTGTTATATCCCCTAAAATAGTAATCTTTCCCTCTTAATTTATCACATTTCATTCATATTCAGCATCCTTTTGTAGCACATATATCTTCACACACTGCCACTGTACACACTTACAGTTAAAAAAAAGCTGGAACTTTATTCATAAATAAGTTTTTAATGTCTTTTCACATAAGGCACTTCCTCATGTTACTCAGACTTTTCCTAGTAGCTCATCTACAGGGAAATGAAACAGCGCCATCTCAAGTCCAACAGGAGTAGTAAGAGTAAAATAAAAATAAAACAGGTTAGAAATTCTAAACGTTAATAAACATTCAAGTAAAATCCAGGCAAGTGAAGACTGATAGTCATATATAATACAACTAAAACTGTGTGCAGTAAAATCTTGTCTACTATAAATCCAATATGGGTATAACTACAAGACAGTGCGTTAGATTGTCTGATCTCAGAGGGAGGAGTTGTACAGTTTGATGGCCACAGAAAGGAATGACCTCCAGTGGCACTCAGTGGTGCATTTAGGAGGGATCAGTCTGGCTACTGAAAGTACTCCTGTTCCTCAGCAGCACGTGGTTCAGGAGTACTTTCAGTGCCAGACTGATCCCTCCTAAATGCAAATATATATAATAATGTTACCTCCATTAAAGTGCTGATGCTTAATGACATCCTGTCTATTTACCTGCAAACAATATATATCTTAAAGAGGAGTCTTCACAGTGCAAAATGTTTGAGTTTGGCTCACGTCCTATGAAGTGGCCGTTTCACCACAACCGGCCACGTAGTAAGCGTAGGTGAGACTTTCTGATGCGTGTCCAGCTGAAGTGACTACAAAGTCCTGCAGGTCCGAGAACAACGTTTATTTTAATTCAACATTCCAGAGAATGAACCCAATCCACTATTGGGTTTATGTGATGCAGACAGGAGGAAGGCCACTGTCGTCACCTCCAGCGTCTCTCACCCACCCTCTTTCCTCACCAGCTTTTTGACCAATCTGTCTGTCAGGACTGACAGGTAACTGCAGCGGCACCACAGGGGTAATGGTTGCATCTTCATCCTCCTCAGTGGTGCAGACAGGAGCGGGGCCACTTTTTTCCCTGTCGTCACCTCCAGCGTCTCTCACCCACCCTCTTTCCTCACCAGCTTTTTGACCAATCTGTCTGTCAGGACTGACAGGTAACTGCAGCGGCACCACAGGGGTAATGGTTGCATCTTCATCCTCCTCAGTGGTGCAGACAGGAGCGGGGCCACGAATACGCGCAGACTTGGCTCTTAAACGTGTTTTGAGCGTATCTTCCTTTGACTGAAATATCAAGCATGTGAGAGAGAAGACATTAGAAGAAGGTGGTTAGTACACACACACACACACACTACCTTGCGTCTCTCATCAGCGAGCCTCATCTTCTCATCAATCTTTTCTCTGGTGCAGGGAGCTTTTTTGCCCCTCAGAGACTTAAGTCTGGCAGGGTACCTTCGCCGGAACCCTTCACTGTCATCCAGCTGACACACACACACACAATGTTACATATTTTATCATAGCATATTGATATTGTGAATGAAGCATGCTAACCAGGTGCCCACCATGATGCTGTAGGCCTCTCCTGCGCCACTGCCGGCCTCTCTCTGCCCTTCTATGATGATTCCCTGCTGCATCAGTTCCTCCAGGATCTCTCTGGCCTTTGGACGGTTCTGTTCTGTGCCATTTTGCAGCAGCTGACCTGGAGCAGCAGACAGAACATAAACACATTTTAAGACACATGTTTTCTCTCTCCAGCCTGTGTGGAGCACATCCTCACTGTGCTGTGTTTCTTTGTTTCCCTCACTTTCTGTGACGCTCACTGATGTTAGAGGAGGAAGGTTACTGGGCACTGTGTCGGGTAAGTTGGGGATCTCTGTGTTCTCCATCACCACCCCGCTGTCCGCAGTGCCCTTCGACACAGCAGAGTCCCTACGACCGCTGAGTTTACTTTTAGTTTCCTCCTGGCAGCACACACACACACACACATTATCACAATTTGACAGCATCCTGAATCCCAGACGTGACGTTGTCATGGTGACATCATCATTGTGTTGACATATTGTCATGAATACAGTAACTCAGCAACAACAATGATACACTACAAAGAGATTGAAGTAAATTTTGCCAATTTTTGCTGGTGTAAATGTAGAACCAGAGAAACGCTTCACGCTTTCATTTCAGAGGACAGGTATAATTTATATTTAACTAAATCTAACACTAAATTCATTTGTAGTTTTTTTAATTCAGGTTAGTCTACAAACATTTTAAGGTTTATTATTATGTCAATGCCCGTTTTATTTATATATCACATTTATAAGGGCATTGCCCACCAAAGTGCTTAACATTAAAATACATGAAATAAACTCAAACTAATAAAATACATAAAAGAGACAAACTGCAGTAAAATACAATAAAACAAAGATACAATCATGAAGCATAAAATCCCCAAGAGCTGCCAATACTCAGGCAAAGGCCAAGATTATTAAGTATTAAATTGTTTCATTCAACTTATCCTTTTGTTAGTGACATGTTTTAAAACATAAATATTAGCACTATGATGTGATCATTTTAAGGGCCATTTATTCACATTTATGTTCCATCCTGTAATTTGATTGACTGATTTTATTGATAGTGTTGTATGAGTTCGCAGAAGTTTCTCACTTAGAGTTGCTAGTTTTGGTTAATAATGAATGAGAATCAGCAGCTAAATCATTGGTAGGATACAGTACGTAAATCTCTGTAACACGTCTCCACACACCGAGCCTACCTCCTGCACCTCCGCGGCTACCAGCGGCTCAACCGCCGTGTGCGTCGAGCTTAGGCATCCCATCTTCACCTCACAGCAGCGGTATGAAGTGAGCCCATAAAAAGTCCTCAAACATGCAGTTTAATCAGATTTCTTTCTTCGTGTCTGTTAACCGTGCAGCCCAGCATTCCCTCACTACTCGGACTGTTGTTTGTCTCCATGGACCCGCCGCGTTGCTAAGGGCGCCGTTGCCACAATAAATCTGACCCCGGTTAAAGAGGCGACACCCAAAAGAAGCTCATGGTGTCACTGAGGGCGCCACATGTCACACTAGTGGTCACATTGGTCCACCTTATCAGAGAGCCCTGCTTTTCTGTGTCCTGTCCCCCAGTCACAAAAACTGCTTTCCAATTTTAGTGCATTAAAAAAACCCTCCTAGCAGTAGGTGTCAAAGCTGCACCAGTGGCCTGTGCTAATGTAGGAGGGGGTGCAATCTGCAGATCTAAAACCAGACCTGCCAAATCATCAAATAATCGACTGAAGACAATCCGCCCAAAACTGCAGTGTAGTTCCTATAAACGGTGAGATCAGACTCTAGACCAATGAGCCATGTGTGACATCTCTTTTTTCATGTTTCAGTCAGTGGAAGAACAACACAATGTTCTTCTTAGTTTGACATTGGTAAAGTTATGAACAAAGATTTCTGGTTAGGAATATAAAGCCGCTGCATTGAAGTTCATGGCCCAGCTGAACCACTTCTCAAAGAAGCTTCTGTAAGTTTCCCAGAACAAAGGAGGAACTTCAATATTAATGAAAGATTCACATGTTTATGTGATGCTCAGGATCAACATGAGTGTTGTGTGTTTGTGTTTTTTAACCCTATAGGAGGGCAGCTTACACGTTCTGAAGACAGGAGCCCAGCGATGTGGGGGTTTCATCCAACTTAATTTGGTATATTGAAATGCAAAGGTTTATGTCCTGGAGGAATGTTATGCACCTTACTGTTTCTATTTCTGCTGCATTTATTGGATGGAAAAACTCAATTTAATTGAGTTCATCCAATGAGTATAGGTTAAACAAATGAGTGATATTTAATCACAATAAATATACAGCATTGCAGTGATTAATGTGATTAAATTTGTAATCATGTGACGGCACTAGTTCAAACGTTTGAGTTCAAAGAACAGATGACCTACCAGTGGATGTCATGGTCATGGTTTTCTGCAGAAAATCTTGTTCGTTTTCTAACATGGCAACCTTCTCCTTTAGAGTTTTGATTTCTGTCAACAGGCTCTTGTTCTGACTTTTGCAACCCTCACCTCTCATTAAAGCTGGTCTCCAATGATGTGTGTCTGGGTGCGTACACACTGCCCATAGTTACTGACGGAGCCACTGCGTCACACCCCAGCTGATACATGACCGCACCAGGACTGCTGCTATGACCCATGTTGGTTGTCAGCGTTCCTTCCATTCCATTACAGCAGCATGAAAACAAGGTCCTGAGCAGCATAACAATAGATAAAGTAGAAATAAAGACTATGGACAGAGCAACCATAAGACATGCAGATATACAGATGAGAAATGTACAGAGATGTATTATGTCCTGTTATGATATCATGAAAAACTCTGAGTATTACACTGTAGGTGAGGATGTTATTGCACTAAGAGAAAAAACACTGTACTGTTTCCCCATCAGTGTCACTGGGTGTAAACATGGTGATACAGTACAGAGGTTAGAGTACAGATGGACTGATGTTATACAGTCTGACCCCTGTCTGGACAAAAGTCTGTGGCTGAAGGAGACACCCAAGGTCCCCACTGTCTCATGTTTTTATTGTTTGTTATCATAATCAGCCACCATGTACAGGTGCATCTCCATAAATGAGAATATTGTGGAAAAGTTCAATATTATAAACTAATGATGTCACACTGTGATCAGATGATGAACTCAAAACACCTGCAAAGCAGACACAATCATGGGGAAGACTGCTGACTGGACAGATGTTGAATAAATAAAAAATAGTCAGCATGGTTATCCTCAGGAGCAATAATGGGAATATGACTCCCATCCATCACCCCTGCACACTGAGGGAACCCATCAAGACAGACAGTTATCAGGAGAGGAGGAGGGTCTCAGGTTCCGAGGGCGACTCCAAACTGGCGTAGTAGTGTAGTAGTAGACCCACTAAAGGTTGTGGATAAACCACAGATAGAAGTTGGCTCATTTCATACCTGTATAAAACCTCAACCACGAAGGGACTCGAACCCTCAATCTTCTGATCCGAAGTCAGACGCCTTATCCATTAGGCCACGTGGTCTAGGGTGTTTGTCATATAAACTTTTCTTTGTCAGAATATTATTCATAGTAAGAGTTTTTGTTGGTGCAGTAGCCAGCGCAAACACATAGACATATTCTGACTAACATGGGCACTGTAGATGTCTTTGTAAACAATAAATGGACAATATTTAACTTGTTTCACACATTGTTTCACACCTCACTATAGCGCCCCCCAGTGGCCAAACCACATGAAACTTGGTACACTAAGTCTTAGTACTAGCCTACATAAGTGAAATTTAGCAGCTATATGTTACAGTATGCATCAGTTATAGTACATTAAGTGCACATGGCCACGCCCACAAAAGTTTATTAGCCAATAGCAATGAAACGCTATTAGATATTCCAAAATACAAAAATCTTACACTATTTAAAGTTGTCCACTAATGTTTTGTCCAAAGTTTTTGACACTTTATATCTCACCACATGGTGGCGCTATGACTACAGTTTTAACTATATTTAAGTAAATACATCTTTTAAAATATGTTCAAAGTTTCAGCTGTATAGCATGGCTACTTTCTGAGTTGCACATTTTTAATTACTATGTTGTCAGATTGTCCCAAAGTCACACACACATTTAGACACTTTAGTTTTGAAAGCATGTTTGTAGCTTTAAAGCTGTAGGAGGAGCGTTCTGTCATCATTACGTTTTTTTCCTGTTTCTTTAAGTAGAATAACATTGATGTGATGCAGTCAGTTGGAGCAGTCTGGACAGGTTTGACTGAATGTTTTATAGCGTCCTCTGTAGTAAACAGGGACTGATCGCTGGGACACGAGTAGGAAAAGTTTGCTGTAATTCATGTTGTCATCTCTTCAAATTAAATGTACTGAATGTCGATCTATAGGAGCCAACTACCAAAGTCTTTATGCGGAGTGGATATGAGTGGATCATCTGAATTGATCTTAAACTACAGAACTGGTGAGTCTCATTACTGTTAGCTCAGCTGCTCATTCATTCCCATTGGGTAAGTTAGCCTAGCCGCTTCCATTGGTTTATATGGAGCGGTTAGCACAGGATATTAAGAATTAAGAAACCTTTATTAGTCCCACAATGGGGAAATTGCATTTTTGCAACAGCAGGTACAGACAGCAAAGGATAAGTTAAGAAAAGATATATATGATAAAATAAACTACCAATAAAATATAGAATAGAATCATCAACAGTTTACATATGAACAGTTATTGCACAGGTGAGTGGAGGGAGAAGTGGTCTGTAAGAAAACTGTACATAGTGCATCAGAAACTAAATAAATAATGTGTTGTACACTGTGGTGTGTGAATATTGCTCCTATCAGAAGTGGTTATTATACAGTCTGACAGCAGCAGGAAGGAAAGACCTTCTGTATCTCTCCTTCACACACCGAGGGTGGAGCAGTCTGCCACTGAAGCTGCTCTGCAGAGCTGACAGGGCGTCCTGCAGGACTCATTGTCCAGCATCAGAATCAGAATCAGAATCAGAATGACTTTATTTGTCCCCAAGGGGAAATTCTTTTTTGTTACAGACATTAGAAATTAAAGATACATTGAAATATATAATAAATATCTAAATACCTAGATAGCATTTAAATCCCTGAGTTGTATCTAAAGAACATATTCACTACTGTATAAAACCTTTCCATAGTAAAGAGCAGGACATGAATGTACCAGTATGAATGTACAGTGTCTGAGTGACACTTCTACTCTTATACTCTGTACTTAACTGCATTTAATGTACCTTGATACCTCTGGCACAGGAATTTCCTTCGGGATTAATAAAGTCTTATCTTGTCTTATCTTACAGTTCAGAGTTCAGTAGTTTGATTGAGACAGGCAGGAATGACTTCCTGTGTCTCAGTGGTGCATCATGGGAGTCAGTTTTGTCAGGACCCTCCTGTCACCCACCTCCTGCACTGAGTCCAGAAAAAAGCCAGGTCTCTCTGACTATCCTTAACTGTGCTACATTGAATCAATGTGAGAGGTCTGTAAAGTATTTCTGTCTGACCTTTAATGTTTGATCATGTTTGATATTGCTACACTAGCAGAATTGATATTATAATATAGCAAACATTTATTTCCCAATTTAACTAATAGAATATCTATATTTGTATGTATATATTTGATGATATGAGAACTCTAATTTAGAACTATTATGATATGATTTGTACTGCATTATTATTAGATAGATGGACTGTGTGCACATTAATTGGTCCTGTGCTGTGTGCAGGCCAGGGTTGATGGCGAGCTAGGATTGAGCTCTGCTTAGGCTCGAAGAATACGATTCAGCTCAACGTCTGGATCTGGCCCAGATCTCTTCTGGTTGGAGGAGTGGTAGGAGGCTCCTGCAGCCCCCTTTATTTTGAACTTTTGTCCCCTCGCTGCGTGTGGCCCCCCCATTGCTGGGTTTGTTAACTGTGTGTCATTTAAATATATATGGTACTTCAGCAAATCATCTCCCTGTCTCTCTTTTACTCACTCCCAGAGCTGCTCCTACACTTCTGAGCCACTAGTCCAGGGGTCGGCAACCTGCGGCTCCGGAGCTGCATGAGGCTCTTTCATCCCTCTGTTGTGGCTCCCAGGCAGCGAGCTCATTTTTGGAAAAAAATAATAATAATATGAATAAATAATGGCCGTTTAATTTAAATGTATTTTATTTTATTCATTTAGTTTTTTCATAGTAATAGTTGTTTCTTTGGAGATTGAGATGCTGTCGTGATTAAAATAAAACTTTGAATATTTTGTCAAAATATGCGTCACGGTCGCGTCCTGTGCGCAGCACCTGTGACACCGGACAAACTGGTGTTCGACAGCCTGCATGCAATGACATTCCCGACACTTATATGAACATGGAAAAGTTTGCATTTGGAGTCCTGTCGATCTTTGGATCCTCATACTTGAGCGAGCTGGTGTTTTCCATCATGAACTACATTAAAAGTAAACATCGCTCCAGCCTCACAGATCAGAGCTCAGTCCTTCGTGAAAATCAAAGCGACGTCTTCCAGCCCTGAAGTGGATACGATACGCTGTGCAGTGAAGTTCCAGAGCAGAACTCACATTAACCAGGTGAAAGAAAATACTCAGAATATAATATTCTGAAAATACATATTTTTATATCGGACCCTGAACTAACGTGCTTCATATTCAGGTTGACTACTGTACTATGACGGCACACTGAAATCAAAATAACATATAAACTGGCATTTTTTGTTCAGATAAATATTATCTATATCTATCTATATTAGGCCTATATATAGATTCATTTTGCCTTTAACTTAGTCAAATAGGTGTAGATTAGTAGTTAGGGGTTTGTGGCTCCGAGTGTGCTTTATTCAGTGGGAAACCGGCCCAAATGGCTCTTTTAATGCTGAAGGTTGCCGACCCCTGCACTAGTCCAACTCAATACATCCAGATTTGTAGAGTATATCATATACATGCTACACAAATTAATGTGTGAGTAATCCAAGTATTCAGAATATGTTACTTAGACTGAGCAATGTTAAGTTGTAGGGCCTGTAATCTGTATTCAGTAACTGAATACTTTATTAAAAGTATTCTTCCCAACACTGTTAGTAACATACAACACCAGGAGATGGAAAAAACAGGCATTCACCTGGCAGTCCCCAAACACAGTGGAAATGAAATAAGACATTTACCAATGTCAAACTAAGAAGAACATGTGCTTTGTGTTGTTCTTCCACCGACTGACATGAAAAATAAGAGGTCACACATGGCTCGTTGGTCTAGGGGTATGATTCTCGCTTAGGGTGCGAGAGGTCCCGGGTTCAAATCCCGGACGAGCCCTGATGTTTAACTGTATTCCTTGTTGTTGACACTTTTCAGTTCCTCTCTAACTACCACACAGCTTTACAAAGCTAACAAAGTTCTATTCAGACTCATCCCAATCCAGAGCAGTTGTTCCACAGTAACACCTGCAGGAGGACGTCATCACCCAGTATGTGACCTGCACTGTGAGCTGTAAGGTCTTATACAGACAGGTGTGTGTCTGTCCTCATCAAGTCCAATCAGTATCATCAAAGACAATGTCAAACATCAAACATATTCTGCTTGGTTTAACACTGTTTGTTCACTACATCATTCCACATGTGTTCCTTCATAGCTCTGATGTCTTCAGGATGAACCTACAATGTAGAAAGTCATAAAAATAAAGACAAACCACTGAGTGACTTTTGACTGGTACATTTAAAATGTCATCATATGTCCTAACCAGCAGGGGGAGCACTGATCATAAACTCTCTGTCTCACATGTTATTGTCATGTGTTTTTATGGAAGATGATGCTGACTGTTGTTTTCTTGCTTCTCTCTGTAAACAGCTTGTAAACAGCAGCTTCCCTGAGGGGAACTCAGCTAATAAATGATGCTGTAACCTCTGGGACTTGATCTGCTGGGTGGGAGTCCACTACATTATCCATCCATCCTCATCCATCCAGTTACACCCTCCCTCTTAAAATGCAGGCTGGAGGATGCGGGCATCGATCCTGCTACCTCTCGCAAGCTAAGCGAGCGCTCTACCATTTGAGCTAATCCCCCTTGTACAAAGGATCAATTGCAAGTCAATCAGATCTCACTGCACTACATGAAGTGTACTAGTGAAGTATTGGAAGCATCAGACTTTTAATCTGAGGGTCCAGGGTTCAAGTCCCTGTTTGGGCAGAACACTTTGTACTCCCTCTTGCTTGTACTCCCCTTCCCTCTCTGTTAATGTGCTTGGACAGAGCTCTGTGAACAGCCAGCCTCTTTGTGTCTTGCCCTCCTTGTGCAAGGTGTCAATGGTCGTCTTTTGGGCAACTGTCAAGTCAGCAGTCTTCCTGTGGTTGTGCAGCCTACAGAACTAGACTGAGACCAGATGTAACAAAATAATGTACTTCGCTATTTTTAACATCACAATTTGTTACTGAGTACACTTATTATTTT